>NC_071991.2:56367343-56673437 GCF_028885655.2 Pongo abelii
ATCCGAACCTTTCCTGCCAGGGTAGCAGACAAATCTTGCTTTCCCACACACTGGCGTGGAATTTCTGCATCCCACTGCCGTGCAGGGGCTTAAGGATCCATCATCAGGGCAGCCAGATACGTTTCTCTACTCACTTCGACTCTATCCTGGACCTCAGCCAGAGTGAGAAGACCAGGAGGGGGAAAAAAAAACGCTATAGCTAAGCAAACTGAGCAGGAGGGAGGGAGCCCCGAGAAAGGGTTAGAGTGGCTAATTTTTCCACTTTCCCCCTGCTGTGGTTAAAGCAGTGACAGATAATTTATCACACATTTTGATTGCACTCCAGCTGGCTGTTTAAAAAAAAGGAGTTGTTTATAAATTCAATTGGCTGGCTTATTTATCAGGGCTGGGTCAGCAGGGGCAGTGAGAAGCCAAAGGATGCCCGTGTCAAGCTGTCTCTCTCGCAGGCCCTGCAGGCAAGTGGAAACACACATTTCTCAGCCCCAAGACTTGAAGTGTCCCACGAGCTGTGTTTACCCTGAATGCTTGGAGCACGACAAGGAAGCCCATCAATTGCAATGAAATACTAGAGTAGAAAGATGCTCCAAACAGGACAAAGTCATCTGAGTGACACCAGTCACTACTGTTCATTACCCTTGCAGGGGCCACTTTCAGACACAATACTACGTCCTTTCTGGGCACATTTGGTGGTTGCTTTTGCTTTGTTATCATTCGTTGGTGGGTATTTATTAAATATATATGAGGCTGCCGGTGTATCGGCACTCTGTCCAGGCCAGCATTGCCCGGGATCAGGGAAATCATTCCTTCTGTAAGTGTCTTGTTTAAGAAAATCTATGAGAAGTTTATCAAGGTCCTGCTTTGTGCCAAGCTCCGTTTGCTGTACTTTCACTGAGGCTACCGGTTAGAGTTAATTCCCATGCAGTGGATGAGGTTTGGGCCCATTTTACCAGTGAGCCAGGTATGGTAGAGATTGCAATGGATTTACCCAAGGTCTCCCCCCAAGGCCCCTGTCAATTCAGTGCAGCTGTTGGTGACTCTAGACGACACATTTGCTACCAACCCTGTGGTAGCAAGTAGAAAAGAAGAAAGAAAAGGAGGGAAAGTCTGAAATTTTATTTTTTTTAAATTTCAAAATAACCTAATCGTAAGCAAATAGTTATAATGCATGCATTTGATTTTGTTTTTATTCAGACTATGACAATTTTCCTCATGAGTCTTACAAATAAAGTGCTTTACAAATGTGAAGGAAGTCAAGTTCTGGACAAAACTATAAGAATACTAATTGTCAGGCAGAATTTATTATAGAATAAGTGACATTGTGGACAAAAAATGGATGGTGAGAAATGAATCTGATATAAGAACATGATAAATTTTCTGGTTCATCAGCTGGCTAATCAAGCAGCAAATGTGACATGAAAATGGTGCCACTGATAAGGCCCCATCAGTAACTTTCGTGTGGACATTGCATATTAAGGGGAAATGTGATTTTTGAGGCTGTACTGGGGCCAGGTCTCAGGTGGGAGGAGTGAGGCACATGAGTATTTTATTGAACATTAGTATTCTGGAGGTGTATTTTGCTAGCTTCTCCATATCATGCTAACAGTTAGAACCTCTTCACTGTTTCACATCAATCCCCAATTATGTGGAAGCAAAGGTTTTTCTCAACTTCTGGAAGCGTCTTAAATCGTCATCTTCCTTTCCTCCCTCCCTCCCTTCTTTCCCTGTATCTTTCATGCACACAGTACCATGTTTGAGAATAAAACAAAATGTCAGGTGCACAGATAAATGGGTGTGGAAAAACTCGCAGCAGGATCACCTTGCTGACTCCTGGACTGCCTGCCCTGCACAACTTATCAAAGAACCTGTGCTGTCTCTCTCCCCCTCACCATTGGCCAGTTCAGTTTTTGTCTCATTGGTTGCTGAACTTAGCTTTTCCCTTGACAATCTGCTAATTTCTAAAATTTCCCCCAAGAAATGCCAAATCCTTAATGTTAGCTCTTTTTGATGATATTTCCAACACGTGCATTCCAATACCTAAAGAGTGTCTATTGAGTTGAATACAATCAAGTGGAATTAAATTCCCTCTTCCTATTCACATCTTTTGCCTCATCAGTTGCAATTGGTGGGGAGCTTCTGCTTTCAAAAATGGGAAGGAAGCTTTCTGGGGCGATGTACTAGTATTTCTTTCATTTCTTCTTTTTATTTTCAGATCAGCTTGAGCAAAAAAGAAAAATTAAAACTGGCATATTTTATCTCGTTTTAGAAATTCAATTTTTTGTATGTGTTCAAATTTTCTAATTAAGTGTGTTTTCAATTTCTGCTGCTGACAATGTATCAAAATAAGATTTTAAATATTTTGTGTGATAATTATATCTGGAGATTGCAAGGCCAATATAATAATTACCCTCACACTGCTTTAATCTTCTATATCTTGAAAAGATGCTTTGTTAACCTCTCAAAAATGTATTCGGCAGTCTTGGGTCAAAAACACTCTTACTATATTTCCAGCAAAAGGACAGACAGATGTGATGTATGGTAAGTACATCCATTTTTGGTCGAGAAGTTTACCCTTATGTAGAAACAACTGCTCAATTTAAAAATCACATTGTTGGGGATTGCCTGGGATTACAGGCAGGTGGTGCATGCCTATAATCCCAGCTACATGGGAAGCTGAGGGGTAGATCTCGTGAGGCCAAGAGTTTGAGACCAGCCTGTGCAATACAGTGAGACTCCTGTCTCAAAAAAAAAAAAACACATTGTTGAAATTTAATGAATATTTGTATTCAGCAACATCTCTAGTAAAGTTCAGTTTTTAAAGTTCATTTTAAGTTCTTAAAATTGTGGAACTGTCCAAACCCTCTGCCCCAGCACAGTCTAAGTACTATGTATACTGTTTCCAGAAAAAAAAAAAAATCCATTTTTGTACCAAACGATAGACTATTTGATTGATAGGGAATTTCACGGAAGCATTCATAGCTCCTCTTTGCAAGTATCTTGTCCAGCCTCTTGATTTATTTGAAATGAAAAGTTATATGTTTAAAAGTGAGAGAAATATTCTTGTCTAGCATGGAGACCACCTTAGTGCTGAAGGTCTGGCTTCTCAACTTTGGTAGGAAATGCTGTGGATGATTCATCCCTGGACATTGCTTGATCTTCACAAAAGTATTTCTCAGGTTGACTTCTGGGGTTTGCTTCTGGAAGGTTCTTATGACTGAACACAAATTTTACATTTCAAGACTGATTTCTTTGGAAACGGAAACATTGCCAGATCATTTCATTCATGTAGATTCCTTAAGACCACACATTTTAGAAATTTTTAATTTCACCATGGAAGCCTTTCAAACAGCTCTGTGCAAGCAAGACTTATAATTTCCATATAAATCAGGTACATTAGGGATTTTTCAGGATTTCTCTTGATGTTTTCCATAGGGAATGGGAATACCATCTGCTTTGTTCAATGCAGGATAATCGAAGGGCACTGATCTGTCCAAATGGCTTCATTCATCACTGTCTCTGGATCCTCCAGAGCGTCTGTTGCTCAGAGAGTCGACTTAGCTACAGTCTGGGCTCTGATGTATGTCACAACACAACCAATGCAGTCCACATTTCCTTTAGGGTGCAAAATGCTTGGAGATGCACTAGCAGGAAGGAATATTTTCTCCCTCAGAGTTCAAAGTTACAGAAATAACACAATTCTATTCCTCAAGCTCCAATTTAATATGCATTCAGAACCTAGCCCTATTTTGGCTAAGACAGTTTGAATATATTTTACTGTTTTGTCATCTTAAATGCAAAACTACACAGTGTACAAAACTACAGTGCAAACAGGGAGAAAATAGTCTGCAGTTACTGAATGCTGAAATAAAAAAGCATTATCTTGTATGCTGGGTAAATGCTTCAGTACATTTCAAGAGCAAGAGTTGAAAGAACCACTAGACTCATAGTACAGGGAATCTAATAAGCTTTGATTTTGAATCTGTGGCCCAGGCTGCAGTGCAATTACATGATCTCGGCACACTGCAATCTCCACCTCCCAGGTTCAAGTGATTCTCATGCCTCAGCCACCTGAGTAGCTGGGATTACAGGTGCAGGCCACCACACCTGGCTAATTTTTATATTTTTTGTAGAGACAGGATTTCGCCATGTTGGGCAGGCTGGTCTCAAACTCCGGACCTCAAGTGATCTGCCTGCCTCAGCCTCCCGAAGTGCTGGGATTACAGGCATGAGCCACTGCACCTAGCCCTGATTTTAAATCGTTTTAATATAGGATTAATTACGTTGTGAATTGTGGAATACCTTTTTCTACTACTTAGTTAAAGGCTATTTCCTCCATTGAGTGGGAAAGTTGTGTTTTCTGCAGTGCAGAGTACATTGACTCTGGCAGGGCATTGTTTGTTGGGGTAGTTCCAGTAGCATTCAGCTTCTTTCATCTTGCTAGTGCAAGGGTCTGCCCCTATGCTTCTCATTGCAGTTTCCTTGCCTAAGCCACAGGAACTAACCAAACAGGGCTGACGATGTGTGGGAGATGACAAGGAGTGGAGAGAAGCAGAAGATCTGGCTCCTACTCTCAAGGAACTGACTGTCCAGTTGGCGGAATAAAAAGTATGTACATGGCTGGGCGTGGTGGCTCATGCCTATAATCCCAACATTTTGGGAGGCTGAGGAGGGCAGCTCGCTTGAGCTCAGGAGTTTGAGACCAGCCTGGGAGAAATAATGATACCCCTATCTCTATAAAAAATAAAAACAAAAAAGTGTACACACCACAGCTTAACAATCAAAGTGGCATAAGTGTCAAATCAGTGAAAGAGAAAGAAAGTGGGTGTCAGAGAAGAAAGAGCCTGACAGTATCTGGCTGTCATTTTATGTGATTGCAATCACATAAAATCCAATTTGGAATTTGGGTGGGTTTTATGGAAGGGTTTGAGAGGAACAAATTCCAAATTTCTAACAAGGCTTAGAGAACTAGTCTAGATGACAAAGAGCTTTTGGAAGATGTCCCCTTCTTCTTTTCCTCTGTTCATGACCAAGACTCATTATTTACTTAAAGTGACCCCAATTATTTATTACTTATCTAAGTCTACCTTCCTAACCAAAAGCAGGACATGCATTTGTTTGATCAATTTCATCTGTAAAAAGAAAAACACGGGAACTGTCACCAACTGAGGGCAGTCAGGGTTGGCAGCCCTGGATGAGGGAGGCAGCATGATTTAGAAAAATGCATTATTTGTGCTATAAGAATACTCATTTTCCTCTCTTCTCCTTTATCTAAGAAGGGCTGTGCAGAAACAAAAATTCCAGTTGATAAATATCCAAAGATAACAAGCCCAGTGAGCCCTTTTCTTTAAACTGTGAACTTCCTTTGTGTCTATCCACTCTGCTTTCTTCTCCTCTGAAACAGAGCTGGATATGGCAGGCTGAGTTCCAAAACAGTACCCTTTACTCTTCTTCCAGGAAAGAACTTCTCAAATAAGGTCCTAAATGCTCACACAGTATTAGTGAGCACACACACACCTACACATGGTTGATACATGCCAACTCCTGACATGGGAATTTTCAGAAGCACACCAAGGTCTCTGTTTGATTTAAATTTATTTTTAATCACATAACATCCAATTTGGAAAATGGACGCATGGGATTTTCTGAGTCACCAGAAGCTCTTTGTAAGATTGCAAATGCATCCAGAAGGAAGAACTCTGTCTTGGCATGGTGGGTATTTCACAACAACTATAAAAACAATCCATTTCCTCAGTTTAGAATGAATGAGTTTAAAAATCTATAAAAATACGTGATTAAATCCTAACATAAAGTCAAAATACATTTGCTATATCTGACTCATAATGAAGAATTGGAGGAGTAGTCACCATTTTGAAATAAGTTTGTTGGCTTTCTTTTTCATTGTATTTAATTATCCAAATAATGTTTAATATTCTGGATCCTATTAATTATAATAGTGATCTTTGCCCTCTATGCCCAGTCATGTTTTGTTGTTTTTGGCACTATACTAGGACATTTTCTAATTCCTTAAAGAGTTCCCAAAATGATAAAAATAATTTGAATTCATTTCATACTTACTTCTTATTATTTACATGCCCATGGAAATAGTCCTTGTGTTAATATCTGTAAGTAGATTTGTTGGAAAAAAGCATGACAATTTGTATTAAATCTAACTAGTGCCATGTCTCCACCATGATCAAGAATCACAGATTTATAACAATAATCAGTTCTAACGATAATTGATAGCCGTATCTTAAAATTCAGGTGTGTAGGAGTAACTTCCCGTCTCTACAAATCCGTTGTGCCAAACGTCCTTAAAATGTTACCTGGTCTTCTTCTACGCACAAGGGATCTTCTGCTTTTAATTCAAAAGCTAATGCCTTGTCACTGGTAGGCTTAACATTACATACCTTTTTACTAATCGAATAGTAAATTACAAAGTACAACTAGAAAATTCTGTTTACATAAAGATATTTTCAAGTTACTACAAGTTCTTAGTATTTTCTTATAAAACTTTGTTGTTTTCAATTCTTTCCATGGGAAGGCTGGGCAAGTTTTGTATGCCTGTGCCATCTTTCCCACCATAATGTGAAAACAGTATAGAAACATCAACAAACAATATGGAAAAGATCAATAAATCGTTCTCCATTGGGGATGGTTCCATAAATCACAGTAAATTAGTATGTGACATGTCATTCAACCAGAGAAATTATGTTTTCAAAGAATATGTATGCATAGACAAAAGACCAAAAGACAATATTCTGTTGACAATAGTCGTCTCTGAGTAACTGAGTTCCAAGTGACTATTATTTTTATTTTCTTTTATCTTTTCTTGGCACTACCTAAAATTGTTTCTGTTATTAACACATATATCTTTCAATCAGAAAAAAATAAATACTATAATTTTAAAAATTCACTGAGCATCAAAAAATCAAAAGAAAGAAATATTGTGAACATTTATATTTATGCAGTAAAGAAGAGCCTCCAAAAGAGAGTGATTCACAAGTCCCAGAACTTTTGACAGGCAAACATCTGGAAGGCAGATTAATTTGTTCTCCTGATTGTTTTGCAGTGGTGTTTGCAGGACTTCCCACTGTCTTATTTTTTCTTTTCATTCGAATATGAACAAGCTACCTTGGTAATGGAATGCAGTTATACAACGCTTCTATATTTTTAAACCAGGTGGTATTTTTCTACTAGTCTTTATATATTAGAGCCATTTAAATTTAGATGATAAAATAAACATGGGATGGAAATTACTACAAGGATTTTCCTTACAATGAAGCCATATCGAATTGAGGCTAATGTAAAAATGAAACCTGTCATAAGACTATTTCATTCACAAAATGGAAAGGCAAGTATAAAATTGTTAGATATGAGCACTGGATAGTAGCACATCACTGTACAATGAGTTCGGACATTGTTTTAAGGTTCGGAACACTAAATTGAGGACCACAATGAAGACAATTAAGCTAGAAATGTCTTTGGGGTGTTGAGTTCCTTATAAGAATCCACTGTGTAAAATGGTTCAGTTGCTTTGAAAAACAATTTCACAGGTCCTCAAAAGATTAAACAGAGTTACTATATGACCCAGCAATTCTACTCCTAGGCATATACCCAAAAGAACTGAAAATATTTGTTCACATAAAAACTTGTGCATGAAGGTTTATAGTCACATTATTCATAATAGTCAAACAGTGGAAACAAGCCAAATGTTCATTAATTGATGAATGGGTGAATAAAATGTGGTATAGTCACACAATGGAACATTATTCAACAATAAAAAGGGATGAATTACTGACACATGCTACAACATGGATGGCCCTTAAAAACATTATGTAAGTTAAACAAGGCAGCCACAAAAGGCCACATAGAACAGATCCCATTTTTATGAAATATCCAAAAAGGCAATCCATAGAGACACAAAGTAGATTACTCGTTGCCAGACGCTGGTGAGGAAGGCAAAATAAAGGAATGCTTACAGATAGGGGATTTTTTTAAAGGGTAATGAAAATATTCTGAAATTAGATAGTGTTGATGGTTGCACAACTTTGTAAATATACTAAAAACCACTGAACTGTGCACTTTAAAAGAGTGAATTTTATGGTATGTGAGTTATAGCTCAGTTTAAAGAAAGTTAAAAAAAATTCTCTTGCCTTCTTATGATGAGATGCAGTTCCTCCAAATAAAAAGCAGAAATAATATACATTTAAAATTTTTCATGTCAAATTCTGAACTAAAAAAATTCAAAGTTTTCTGAATATAATGGGTGAGAATGATTGTTAAAATAGCACGCTTAACTTTCTTCTTTTTTTTTTTTTTTTTTTTTTTTTGAGACCGAGTCTCGCTCTGTCGCCCAGGCTGGAGTGCAGTGGCGCGATCTCGGCTCACTGCAAGCTCCGCCTCCCGGGTTCACGCCATTCTCCCGCATCAGCCTCCGGAGTAGCTGGGACTACGGGCGCCCGCCACCACGCCCGGCTAATTTTTTTGTATTTTTAGTAGAGACGGGGTTTCACCATGTTAGTCAGGATGGTCTCGATCTCCTGACCTCATGATCCGCCTGCCTCGGCCTCCCAAAGTGCTGGGATTACAGGCGGGAGCCACTGCGCCAAGCCGCACGCTTAACTTTCTAGTCAAGCTCACCACAAATTCTAACTTCTAATTCTGTATCAGATGTTAATTTGCTGTGCACACGGGACAGTTACATACTGTCAGTTTCCCCATTTGTAAAAAAGTGATAATATTTTCTGGCTGTCTTGCAAGCATTTAATTCAAAAGAACAAACATATATAAAGCATCTACTGGAACTGTGCTAGGCAGAGGGTAAAAAGTATATAGGCAACTGACCTGTCTATGGTACAATGTAGTGTCATAATAGTGATTTAAAAGTTATATGAGAGCAAATGAAAATACCTTAAATGTACACCAAGAGAATGATCAGTAAATTTTAATGATGAAATATTCTACGGCAATGGAAATGAACTAATGAAAATCAACATGATAAATCTGCTAAACATAAATGTGAACGCCCCAAAATCACTCAAGTTTCAGAAGAATACATAAAACAAAAATCCATTTATAGAACACTTAAAATATGCTAATATATATATATATGGCTAAGGAATACATAAATATGGCATAATATATTATGTGAGAATGGGAATGATATATACCAAAATCAGATAATGGTCTTCCAGTTCTCAGAGGGCTTCTGCATGATAGGTAGTGGGTAGATGGATGTTTATTGTATCATTTCTTATACAGTTCTGTATGTCTTCAACATTGAATAATAATAAAAATTAGACTAGAGAAAAATTGATAGGTCAATTTCTATTGCGTGAGGCGGGGGATCAGGGAAGACTTCCAGGAGGAGGTATCTGAGCTGAGCCTAAAACAGTCAGAATTTCAACAGGCAGAGAGGAAGCAGGAGGTATTGCGGGCGACGGGAATAGTGTACGAAAATAAAATATATCAAGGTTTTAGCATAAGGGACCACAGGTTTCTTTAAGCCACACAAAGTATTTTAGGTTTCAGCTTCCTATAGATTTTTGAAATGCAGAATTCAAAGGACACGGAAATTTTCATGAATCATGGTGCCGAAAGCCTGATACGTTAAAAACAAAATATAACCAGAATCTCAAACTGCCTTTAGAGATTGCAAACTTGTTCCTTCTTTTTATTAGTGAGAACAAATTGGGATCCCTGGACTATACCACTTGGGAGATGGTGGGAGAATAATTTTATCCACAAGTATTAAGTTGTTGCCTGAGGACAGCTGAGTAAACAGTTTGCTGAAGTCTGTTTGAGGACTGCCAGCTAGTTACACCCATAATTTCATCTCTATTAACAAAAACAACTCATACTGTCGCAGTGGCCTGCTTTGGCTACCCCATGGTTTGCAGTATTTGAGTTATGGAGTGTCACTTGAGTAACATTCTATAGCAGTGGGGGCTGTGTTTTGATGTCCTTTCATTACCCACCCCCACTCTGCTGATTTATGGCATACCATGCAGAGACCTAAATCAAAACTAGAAAATACGTGTGAAATAATGCAAAACAGAGTCGAAGGGTTGGCAATTCCGTAATTATACCTAAAGGGAAAATAATTATGTAATACCATATGGCAACAGTCAGTCTCAGAATAACAAATGTCCATACTGTAAATGCAGGATTCTGGGAAGAGCACACAGAGTGTTTGAAGAGAAGCTGAGGACAAGTTTGCCTTTTAAAAGGACCCATAGACAACTTTGTGAATGGTATTTGGCCTTTGATAGTACTGTTTATTAGCCCAGGAAATGAAGGCCGGAGTGAGTGAAGTGACATGGCCCTGACAAATGAATGCAGAAAAATGGGACAGGACTTGAGTTATTTATTGTTCCTGCTCTGTCTAGACTACTACCTGCAGTAGCCATTGGTTTTACCCACCAGTTGAAATTCTGGAAATGTGAAAGCAACTTATTGATAGAAAACAGAAAACTCTCCAAGTCTTAACAGCAACTATGAAATAGAAGCTAAGTCAACATAAAAAATAACTCATACTGGTGACCTTTCAGTTAAAAGAAGGAAAGAAAGATGAAAGAATTCCTTGGTAGTCAAGAATATGAAACTGTCCTCTACAAGTTTATCCGTTAATGAACAACCTCTACATGGAGGGAAATAGGAGAGAAATGACCTGGGCAATATTCCAGCTGAAATCTTTATGTTGGAAAACAAACCTCCATCCACCTCGACATTGTAAAGCGTTGGCATGAGAACTGAAATGAAAGATGCTAGGAAAAGATTAAGTGACTAAGGCTCTTACTGGCCAATTTTCCTCACTAAAAATTAGCCCTGAATTTAAGTGTTCCCTAAGTCCTTCAAGTCACTCACCTGGTTGGAGCCATATTAGGGGCTGGTCTGAAATATTGTGAACTCAGTGGACAGGGGTGACAATTAAAACCATTCCAAACAGGGAGAGCAGAAAGATATGGGTTTCTTTAAGACAGGATTGGCAAACTATGGCCAGCTGTTTTTGTAAATAAAGTTTTATTGGAACACAGCCATGCCCATTCATTCAGGTATCACGTATGGCTGCTTTTGTGATACAATGGTAGGCTTGGGTAGTTCTTACAGACATCATATGACTCACAAAGCCTAAAATATTGATTATATGGTCCTTTTCAGAAGAAGTTTGCCTACTTCTGCTGTAATACACTATTTATCTGGAATAGCTTCAGTTATTAAAAACTTTAATTAATAATTTATAAGAATAGCTCTAAAACTGGAAACAAACTTTAGGTAATTATGCTTAAGCTTTAGACCTGAAAACTACTTCTTTGAGTTCTTCATGGTTATTTTACTTTCCTAATTAAGGGTAAATATATGTTATATATTTGGTCCTAGCTTTGAAAACATTTTGCTCTGCACAAAAGATCCTGGCAATAGAGGTAGGTAGAGTTCCACACAGTCAAACAGTCTTAAAGTGATTTTTTTTTTTTTGTTTTTGGAAATCAAGCTATTTAAGAAAGTATTAATTTTAAAAAACAGATATTAAAAAGGAAATGCTGAATGGGGACCTAAAGGAGGAATTTACATGTTGAAAATAATACTAACAATGTCTAAAGCTCTTGAAAACGCTGCCTTGTAGTCACATATTTAATCCTTACAATAACCCATACATTAGATACAATGCAGCCCATTTTAGAACAATGAACCTGAGATCTAGGAGGTTACGAGAGCTGCCTATGACCACCAAGTAGCAAAGTGGTAGGCCAGAGCTGGTGCACAAGTGTCACTTAAATCCAAGTATTTTCCATACTCCGCCCACCCCAAAATGCAGTAGATGAGAGAAGGAGGACTTGCTCAGGAAAGGTGAGCTTCCGCATCCTAAACCTGAGTGAGCCTGGACAAGTCTTTTAGTCTCTCCAGATAGCAGTTAGTTTATCAAAAAACGAGAGCTAGTGTTCTATAAAGGCTTTACTGCTTTGCTCTATGAAACTTATAATTGAGGATTTTACTACATTTAGCTCGAAAATGTCTTTCAAAGAGAATTTAAAACCTTCCTGTGTTTCCTTTGTTAAAGCAGTTTTTGCTTGTTTCTTTTCAAGTCTTTGGTGGAATGAACGGGCAATCTCATGCCTGGACTACCCAGTTATTCAGTGCTGGGCGCACCTTCTCCCACCGCTCTTCCCTTTCTGCTGCGCCTAAAAAAGTGGCGAGGCTTGAGCAGCGCCTGGGCTCCCAGCCTTTGGTAGTGAGTTGGGCTCCCCGTTCCACCTGGCCTCCTGAGCACCCTGCTCTCCATTCCCAGTGTTGCCTCAAGCAGTCACCCCTTGGGCTGCCCAGGTCACCCTGCAGCCCTCATTGCTCTTTTGCCCCAACTTCCAGTGGTTTTCGGCTACTAACCTGAACATTTTTTAAACCTGAGCCAACAGGTCCCAAGTGTCTAGCCGTCTGAAGCAGAGTCTCTCTGAAGAGAGATTCTGCCAAATTCAGGAAACTCCACCAGTGTCTGCTCTCTCTGAGGAAGTGGATTTTATAAGTGAAACTATCCCATGTCCCTTAATGTCTGGGCTGGGCAGCCAAGGTAGGTGGTGGCCCGAGAAAGTGGGAGTGTTTTAGAGAATGACAACTGCCCTTTGCTGTCCAGTTTTTACCAGGCCAGGAAGAAAAAGGTGCCTTTCCTCCTCATGGGAAGTTTATTGCCAAGGGAAAATAGAGACTCACACATCAGCCACACAGAGGAAGGCTGGGATGCTCCCTGAGTTTATGGAGCACACTTACTAAACCTTTTTTAAATGACCAAAGAAAAAAGTTACAAACAAGAAAAATGTCTTCTCCTGAGAGATTGGCCCCACCCTCCCACCCACCCACAGGGAACTATAAATTAGGTATTACAGGCACAGCAAATTGGCAGCTGATGCTTTAAACATTATGAAGTGCCAGGTCCGGACCTCAATACAGATACTTTTTTGTTTTAGGTACTTGCCATTTAAAAATACACTTAGAAGTTTCTGGAAAGGGTAGCGCTGTAAATGAAATGCCCACACAGAGAGATCATGACATGAGAAGGGTTGCCCTGCTCCTCACACGTACCGGGAGCCTGATAAGAATCATTTCATGTGTTCATGCAACGACTCCTTGAGGAAGGCATCGTTATCTTCCTATTAAAGAGGATGAGGGGCCCTAATGGAGGAAGGACGCCCCCAGCCTTCTCGTGAATCTCATGTCCACATCAGGCAGCGTCCAGAGGACAACCAGAAAACACATTGGATAAAATCCCCCTATTCTAAGGTGGCTCCCTTGATGAGGGAACATAAACTGACTCTGAATTTTTTCATTGAATAGTCTTGAAAATGTGACCCTGGAATTTCAAGCCCTGTATCTCTCCCCTAAAGACGGAGCCATTTTTTTCTCTCTGCTTACAGAACCACTGGGACGTCAGAGATCAGTTCATCCAAACACCCTTACAGAACAAAGCAAGAAATTAAAGCATTGAGATGTAGGGTGATTTATTCAAAGAAAGAAACTAATTAGTGGCGAAACTCTTATTTTTGGCTCTACCACTATTTCATACTTAAAAAAATTACAGCTTTACTGAGGTATAATTGACAAATAAAATTTTGTGATTTTCAGGCGCACCACAGGACGATTTGCTATCATATATATTTTGTGACATGATTACCACAATCAACTTAATTAACACATCTATCACATCACCTAGTTACCCCTTTTTGTTTTGTTTTATGATGAGAACACTTAAGCACATGTCAAGTATACCTTGAGTATTGTTAACTGTAGTCACCATGCTGCATAGGGGATCTGAATTTATTCATTCTATAACTGAAAGTTTGTACTCTTTGACCATCTTCTCCATTCTCCCATCCCCCTTCCCCTGGCAACCACCACATATATATTTTTTAAACGTACGAGAGAACACTCCAGTTTGTGAGAGAAAAGATGTACTGCAAATGTCGCAACTAAAAATTTAAGGACCACCCACACCAAAAACCATCATTAGATGATCAATTCATAGCATGATCATTGATGTAACTGTCTTTACCACAATTGGGTTTTCTCCACTTTTCTTTAGTTATTTTTCTGGTCATGAAAACCAAAACATTAAGTGGACTAACGAATAAAAAATGGATCGTGATGAAAGGTACAAATGTACCCACTCATATAAAAAAAAGTTCCATTCTTTCTCTTTCTCATACTTTACTAAGAAGGGTTGGCTAACAAAGATGTTCCTTGGTAGAATTACAAGAGAATGTGGAAATGCTCTGGGTTTTATTGTTTCTCTTTCCTTACCCAACTCTAGTGGTGAGATTAAGCTTACTAGTAGCTAGAAGAAGCTCCAGTATTACAGGCTTTCATAGAGGCCCAAGAAAGACTGCAATGAGCTTGTTCCTCCAAGTGGCCACAGGTCTGCTCTGGAGGGCAAAACAGACCAAGTTGAAGCTGAAGCCCTGTCATATTAACTCCACTCTTCTCTCTCCTTTCTCCACTGGCTCCCCTTCCTTATGGCTCGCTTTTTCACAACTCTCACCTTCTATACTAAATTTTCCATTAGAGACAGGAATGCGGCTGTTGGAAGAAGTTGTTGTGGGGGCCTGCTCCACTCTGAGCTCAGGCTCCATGTCTGTCATGGGCCAGCAGTGGCTCACTCTGGACACAGTTGTACAGAACTATGGAGCCTATTGGCAAGAACCATCCCAATTTCACCATTGGCAATAGATGTCTCTTCTTTTGTGGTCATGGAAAGGTCTGATTCTAAGGCTGGAAGAATGCTCTAGTGATCCTACTTGTCTTTTAAATCTGATCTCAATTTCCAGCTTCCTGGATTGTCCTATTGAAATAAAAAATGGCTCTCTTCATTTTAGCCATGGTCATACTCTAACTGCCCTATAAGGACAAAAAATTACATTTTAGTCAGGTACCCAAGGAGCCTTCCCTGATTCTCTTTAATAAGGAGTTAACTCCAAGTCTTATTCTATCCACCGGAAGGTACAGTTAACTCAACTATTTCAAGGCATCAACAAGACATACACCTTGGGGCCCTATGACATATTCTGTTTTTTTAAAAATTATTCTTCATTAAATTAATTTATATTTACTAGTTTTATTTTATTAGTATTTATTTGGTACATAATTATACATATTTATGGGTATATGTAACATGTCACTATAGGTATACAATGTGTAATGATCAAATCAGGATAATTAGCATATCTCTCATCTATCAAACATTCATCATTTCTTTGTGTTAACATTCAAAATCTGCTGCTGTACCTATTTGAAAATCTGCAATAAATTGTTGTTTATTATAGTCACCTTGTAGTGCCACAGAACACTAGTCTAGGACACGTTTTTTACAAGCACTAGAGGTTCATAAGCAGACAAGATATCCACTGAATGAGCTATAGTTTCAGGCCTGGTCAAAGCATAGCTAATTTATCCAGTTGAGTTTTGATAACAGAAAAAGAAAAAATGTTGTTCTT
This sequence comes from Pongo abelii, assembly GCF_028885655.2. Classification (NCBI taxonomy): domain Eukaryota; kingdom Metazoa; phylum Chordata; class Mammalia; order Primates; family Hominidae; genus Pongo; species Pongo abelii. The sequence continues at coordinate 56,382,817 of NC_071991.2, forward strand.
TTACTATCTTCCCAACTCTTTGCGTGTTAATGCTTTATCATTCAGACCCCAAATAAATGTGTTTCCTTTAGTGTACCAGAGGAATGAGTTTACACTCAAGGACTCACAACTAGTGGTCAATGCTCACTCATTTATATAACAGAGTTTTCTGAATGGTCTGGAAGAATGAGAAAGGTCTTGCTTTGCCCCAGGGGCTGCCTGAGGAGAGGCTGAGGCTGAAGGAAAGCTATCCTAAATGCAAGCAGCTCAACTCAGATCTTATCAACTGGATGAAACTACCTTCTTCTGGGAAGATGGCCAACACCATTAACTCATTTGAGTGGGAGGAATTTCTCAAGTGGCATCATCAATGGTGGGACTAGATTGGACTCATGACCAAATTTCAGTGTTTGTAGGACCTTCTTGACACTTGTCAGGAAGTAAGTGCTTAAACCTTATCCACAGAAGCAGAACTGGAAGAGAACCTATGCAAGAATTCTTCTCCCCGCAAACACACACACAGTACCTTCAAAAGGTTGCCATTTCATCCTCTAATTCAGACAGGAAAAGTTCCCTGACTATAAAGCAACTGCTTCCACCTCAAGGTAAGATCTGTTTTCCTGAAACTGTAACTCCTTTCTCACACTGCAGATTTTCAAATATATGAGGATAATTATTTCATCTCAGATTAGATATTGGGATTCCGTCATCCTTTTTTTTGTGACGTGGTTTTCAGATTCTTTACCCATTTGAGAAAGAAAACTATTCCCCCAAGAACTTCATCTCACTTCTACATTCATGAGCAGATGAAAGCATTGGGTGTAAGTGCCTCCGATTGCCACTGTCGCCTCCTTAAATGGTATCCATCTGCAAACCCTCTTACTTCCCACAAGAGTCTTTTTCTTCACTAGCCTGTCTTCTTTCCCTTCTGAGGAAACAGAAGAAGGTCCCTTCCCTGCACATGCACCCCCTACTCTGGAACATGCCCCTCAGACTCTGCCTCTCCACCCCAACTCCTGTCTACAAGGCACATCCAACTCAGACTTAATTCTGCATTTTTAACCAAATAGGGCTAAAATATGCAAAATCCTTAGATTTTATAAATGATAGAATTAGTTCCTATCCTTACGGGGATCTTAGACCAATTTTCAAATACTTTAAAGACTGTTCTTTAAATTTTATCTTTTTCTTTTCATAATGGAAATTAAACTTTATCATATTTGTAAGATCTGAATGGATGCAAAAATCCCTTGTGCAGAGATTAAATTCTAGATGGATCATGAGAAGGACCAATGTTTAGAAACTACTTTTAGGTTGAAGAGGCATTAGGCAAAATGAGCTGCTTTTGTTCCCCAACTGGGAGCTTCGAAGCTTGGGCTGGATGGATACAGATGCGATGCAGCTTAATAATTGTGAAAGTGACTTTCTTTTATGTGGAAAAAGCCACAGAAATAAAATTGAGGGTGGTAGAAAGGGTGTGTGCCAATTTGCAGTGTGTCGCTGCTCTCCCCATTCCCACCCCATGTTAAAGGTTAAAAATGCTCCTCAGTATATGCCAATATCTGCCCTGATTCATCTTGGAAACTCTGAGTCTTTAGCCATGTTGGGCTGAATGGTTATTTTGCAACATCTCTAATCAGAACCACTGCCAAGTTCAAAATAAACCCAGGTTTGTTAAGTTATTTTCTAATAGGAAGATTCCTGAAAAGATAGTGCAAAGCTCAAAGAAAATAATGTCATGAATATATCAACTCAAGAGAGGCTGGCTAACCCATCTCAGAATTTCCATTCTCTTTCTCTCTATGTTCGATATGCTTTCCAATTTGTCACTGTCACACTGCCTGTAGCCCAGTCTGGTACACATAATTACAATGAAAATAAAAAACAAAAATAAATGCATACATGGAACAGGGCAGCAAGAATTTTAAAATGGGCTAAGTTACTTGGGTACATAAATTGTGAATGAAGTCATTTTGATTGTGCAAAAATTAAGTCATGACATGAAGACAAAACACAAGGTCTTGGGCAATTCTCCTTCCAGGATTTTTCCCCTAGTATGCAGTTTAAAACCAAGTGTGTATTACTCTTTGTTAAAACAAAAACAAAGACTCAAACAAAAGAAGCAGAACTTGACATCAGTATAGAAATAATGTTTAGTGTCCAATTCTGTGTTTGAACTGGAGTGCAGATGACCTGTCCTTACTCCATACTTTAGAGAGGTTTGAAGTATGATATCACCCTGTCCCCAAGAGTTATCTTGTAAACAGAACCTCTCTTTGATGAAGACACACGATCATCCCTACCTTTTCCCATGGATACTAGTGGGTGATGGGATCAGAAAGTCCCGAAAGTTTACCAATGTGGCTGAGGGAGTCTTCCTATTCACTATTTAGGGCTTAGTTACCCACAAGGGCCATTCTGGTTTCCATTTCAACAACCAAGCAGCCACAGCCTGAAGGGCAGTCTTCAATCTGGGTCGACATTCCAGCCCGTGGGTGCTCCAATGTTCACCATGCACTAACATATTCAACTTTTCCTGCGCTTTCCAGAGTAAGCTGGACAACAATTAGAAGGCATTTGAGAGATCTGTTTAAATCCCTTGCTGAGAACCAGTTGAGAAATTTAACTAAAATTCTGGGAAACGAAGCATAACATTGTCATCTTTTCAACAGACTTTGCATGTTAATGCTTTATCATTCAGACCTCAAATAAATGTGTTTTCTTTAGTGTGACAGAGGACTGAGTTTACACCCAAGGACTCATGGCTAGTGGAGTTGGGGTGGAGAGGCAGAGTTTGAGGGAGCTTGTTCCAGAGTAGGGGGTGCTCGTGCAGGGAAGGGACCTTCTTCCCTTCCTTCAGAAGGGAAAAATGACAGTTTTTTATTTCTCATTTATCTTTAAAGTAACTTTAAAGAGATGGTACATAACAAAGAAAATAAGCATAGTGGCTAAACTAATGAATTATATGTAATGAGTTCTCATTATGCCCTAGGGATGTGCTAAGGAACATACAAATATTATCTCATTTTTTTTTTTTTTTTTTTTTTTTTAGTTGATGTGTATTAGGACTTCTGTTTTACACTCTGGAAAAAAGTAGCTCCGAGAGATCTAAGTAACTTGCCTAAGGTATTAAACACACTAGTCTGATTTCAAAGCCCTTGCTTTTCCCTGTTGCACCACCCAAAGAAAATGTCTGAGATTAGAGTCAGTGACAATTTGATATTAATTCTCAAACTGTCCTGCACACGGGCAATAGCTGCAGCTCTCTGCCACCAATGGGTAGAGAGCAGGCTCATGGCATGGTGGGGGCCCATATTTGGAAACATACTTTATCTGTTATCATTTTCTGTCTAAGGGCACATTACTGTGTGCCCACCGTAAATACTGCTGGTCTTGAGATCTGGTGTAACATCTGAGAAACCTCTGCTGTAAATACCAACAGGCAAAGAAGAGATTTCTTCTCTGCAGCCATTCATATCTCTACCAAATATTTTCCTCTCTTTTTATTGCTGGTGCTAGCCCTCTCCTTCAGTTTTTTTCCCCCTTTCTCCCTTCCTGTCTACCTGTATCATGGCTCCATGGGAGAGAGAAAAAATACATGTACACACAAAGCTATGAATAAGGCAAATGTGATTTTGTGGCATTTGCTCCACTTGAGAGAGGAATACCAAACGAAGAAAGAACAACAACTAAATATTTCACTACACACCTAATACACATTCATGTTTGTTGGAATGAAATGTTGATAAATAATCTTGAATAAATATTTTCACATTTTAAAGTGCTGGATTTGTACAAGGGTAAAACACTTAGGAAGTACAGACTCTTACGTTTCTGACCCTGCACCAAGGTCTAGATTGTGTTCAAGAAAATCATACCACACCATCTGTGAGCCACGTGACTATATCCACCATTACCTCAACTCCATACACAGTTTCTATCATGACATGTATGACCACAATAGATGAAAGGTAAACACACATTTATAAGAAAAGTCTGCTTTGGGACCCTTTTAGATATTTTGTAATTCAAAAGAATAAAAATGTCAGTAACATAACTACAGTGAGATAATCAGCTCATCTTTGTCATCATTTTGGTGATCCATATTCTAGATGTTTCATGGCTGCATAAGCAGAGAATTGGAGTATGAATTTCAGAGTTCGAGGCTGCATACCTACATCTATGAGAGACTATGAAAGGCAAAACTGTGGTCACCTAAGACACTGAAGTTACTAAAGATAATTTATGAGACAGTAACAAAGTGTAAATGACCCTTCTAAATCTCGTTATTCTCAGAAACAAATTCTTTAAACAATGTAAACAGGAATTGTCATCGACATTTATATGTAGACTCTAGTGAAAAGAATTAAATCCTCAATTACCTATGAAAACATATAAAACTGACCCAAGTTTTAAAAAATCTAATAGTCAATCCATGGAGAGGAGCATTTATTTCTCATAGGGAGATAGTAGCTTTACAAATCAATATTTGCAAAGAGTTTTAAAAAGTGGGAAAGCCTAATATGAAAATAGAACACAAATTATAGCTCAGACTTTCTTCTAACCCACTGAAATCAAATAGTCTAAGACCATCCAACAGGAATATTTGCACCAAGCAAATATTTGTGCAAATAAACTCTCTGGTTTTAGTTTTGATCCTTCTCTTAAACATTATGAATTTTATAGCTTGGCAAAGTGTTGTGTTTGCCATCCAAAACCCAAATGGCTAATGGTAAATTAAAAGTGTAAACTTCTGGGTCAGTTTTTTTTTTTACAGGAGAATTAGGGCCTTTCCTGCATTTCAGCTCTGGCTTATGTGTAAAACTGTATAACTTGTTATAATGTTAATGTTATATCATTTATATTTTGCTTGAAATTTAAAAAAAAATAATAAGAGAATGTTAAAGAACCTAGGGGTGTATTCAGGTCAGTAAAAAATAATTTTTGTATCTATTGAGTAGTCCTTGAAGAAAACTTCTCCAGCACCATGAATGTAATTTCTATACTACTGACAATACATAATATCCTTAGGCCAGGCACAGTGGCTCACACCTGTAATCCCAGTGCTTTAGGAGACCAAAACATGAGGATTGCTTGAGGCCAGGAGTTTGAGACTAGCCTGGGCAACATAGTGAGACCCTCTCTCTACAAAAAATAAAAAAATAATTAGCTGGGCATGGTGGTGCACACCTGTAGTCCTAGCTACTTGAGAGGCTGAGGTGGGAGAATCATTCAAGTCCAGGGTTTTGAGGCTGCAGTGAGTATGATCATGCCATGTACTCCAGCCTTGGTGACAGAGCAAGACCCTGTCTCAAAAAAAAAAAAAAAAAAAAAGTAATATCCCCACAGCGATTACATCATGCTTTCAAATCTCATGAATAAGAACAAAAAGTAAGGAAACTTTTCTAATGGAAAAATATCTGTTATAAATCACCAAAACCTCAGAATAAGGGCAGGATAATTTACAGGAGTACTGAGAACTCACTGAAAATATATTCAAGGGCCCTTCTTATGTTCAGGTCTGTGCTATAAAGTGGCAAGGCACAGAGGAAACGTTATATGTTGTAGCAAGACTCGCTTTTAAAGGCTAAAGTGTGGTAGGATAATTAATTGAAGGTTTAGGGTAAAGTATTTAACTGCAAGGGGAACTTCACAAGTTGCTTGACAGTATTAAAGCAACAAGCCCAAGGCTTTTATATTCCTAAAGACTCAAATTTTTTCCCTAAGCTCCTAAGAAATAGCGGACTGTCTTTAAAAGCAACTTACAGAAAGAAAGGGGGACTCTCTTTGAAATAGAAGGTATGGCAGTCCTAAAAAGAAACAGGCACTTGTGTATAATGTATATACACGTCACAATTTGAATACCTATTAGTAGCTACTAAGGATGCAGAGGCACATCTAAGTGCTTTTCTTATTTGAGATTATTTTCTTCTTTGCATGTTTTTATATTAAAGAGTGGAATAGATAATCGGGAAAAACTCACAGGAAAGACAAGGGAAATTCTGATCTGATCGCCCTCAAGATGCCCTGGAACCAACAAGATGCACAAGTTATACTTTAAGCAAGGTTAGGCCTCTTTCTGTTACAATTCCCATTTTTTTGTAAAGCTCCTGAAAATCTGTGTCTTGTCTGGGTAAATGCTGTGGAGGTAAGAAACAAGGCCCACATCTTAAGTGGAATGCTTTTATAAATAAGATCTTTTGGGACACTGTATTTATTCTAAACAATGATTAGAGCCAAGAGTCTTTAATGGATTTGTTATTTGTTTCAGCTATTAAACAAAATGGAGCATTGAAGATGTGTGAAGAAATAAATGAATGAAAAGAAATGCACTTTCTCTCAGTTTCATATTGTATCAAGGTCGTCTGACAGTCTCAAAAAAAAAAAAAAAAAAAAAAGAAAAGAAAAAGAAAAAAAAAACCCACAGCCAAGAGTTTAAGTTTAGGACAGATGACTATTTTGCTTAGGGAAAGATCAATCCACTTAGGTTTATTGGATTTTTGTTTTGTTTTCTTTTGTGTTGGGTAGAAGGGAAGGTTTAAAGCACAGAAGGTTCTCATGCATGGTGATAGAGAAATACAATTATCAAATGGTCACTAAAATTTTATCACAGCATTATTTTGCTCTAAATTTCATAGAATTAGTTGTGTTGTAGCAGGATATTTGCATTTAATGCTGCATGTACAATTTTAAGTCCTCGTCAACATTAACAGCAGCAAATAATAAAGTTACTAAATAAAGGGTTGCTGGAAAATCCAAACCACCAAGCACAATATATTGAAAATTCCTTTAAAAGTAATGTAACCTGAAAATGTGAGCACATCATTCTGACATCTAAATATTTAAAATTCTAACCATACAAAATTTCTTTCTGTAAAATGTTTATTTTATCTTGAGATTTACTTTGAAATGTGGGGTTTTGAAGTTCATCGACCCAAATTGACAACCAAAATAATAGTTTATGCCAGATGTGGTAATCTTAAGCTTAAAAAACAAATACACAAATATGGGTTGTGCCATTGCAATGCTGCAGGAATATCTGGGAAAATATATAAAGCTTTCATTTAAATGACTTAGCTGGTAAGTTTGCCTTTTTCCTCATTACAAACTTTCTTCTGCTAGAAGTTTCAGAATGAGATCAGTTTTATCCCCAACCAGTTATTTACATTTAGATTCACATGTTTCACACTACTTTATGTTGCAAACTCATTTCTAAAAATTATTCTGCTTCCCAAAGCAAGCAGGATCACACTAGTTTTAAAAATGATTTAAATATTTAAGGAATCACTGAAACCTTCTCAAGTCTTGGCATATATAATTGGCTTATTTTCCTGAATTATCACCTTTGACCCCCACACACAAATATTTCCATAAAACAAATGATACACACACACACCACACACACACACACACACACATACACACACCCTTCACATCATTTAAAGTGATTACACATAGGAAAGAATTTGGACTCTCTCCCAGTCACAAAACGTTAGCTATATGACTTGCTCCAGCCAAAAAAGCCCCATACTGTATTTGCATTTCTGATATTGGTACGATGCCATGAAAGACAAATCTTTAATTGAGGCTTGAGTTTACATCTAATCGGATAAATGTACTGGTTGGGGATTTATGCCATGTTCCTGCTCTGTAGCTAAAAAGTTGCCCCCTCAGAAAACATTCCCCTGAGACCCATCTCGGGAATGAAGCCTTGTCTATTGACTTGCCATTTGCCCTGAGCAGAAACCTGTGAATTTCAGAACAAGAAGGATCTTGAGACCTTCACTCCAACACCCACAATTTACAGTTGAGGTAAGTGAAGTCCAGAGCAGTTAATATCTCACCCAAGGGTCCATCACTGGTGAGCAGCCGCTGTGGAACCCCATCTAGGGTCAACTACATATAAAAATATATTTCTTTCCACCTTAATTGACTCTCCCCTTAAACTTGGGATCATTGGGCATATGCTCATTTATTTAGAATTTCTGGATATTTGAATTCCTTTTCTTTGTCTCTCTTTCTAACCCTGTCAATCATATACTGTTGCGTGCTTTGTCAGTTCTCTACCTGACAATATTCATTTTGGTTTAAATGTGTGGATAGCAGGAGGAAGCGCATGCAGGCAAAGTCTCTAAGGGTTTTCCTGTAACATGAGCCTCTTATATGTGCTAAGCTTTGTGCAAGTAGAAGCATATATGCTCCTACTACTTGGAAATATTATGGAAGATTAATTAGTTAGCATTTTCAAAGTGCTTTGAAAATGAAAAGCACTGTTATTACACCTAATCAAATTTCTCTCTTAGATTCCGCAACAATTTCATTTGTATTTGCTTCTGTGCCAAGAAAATAACTGTAGGCTCACAGAGACATTACTATGAAAGCCAGTCATAGGTAGGCTTTACTACTTTCTTTTTCTTCTTCTTTTTTATTCAATTCTTTTATTACTCCTTCTCGTCTCTAGACACAGGCCTGCCCTGGGTGGGCACATATTCATAAGACAATGCTATATTTTGGAGGGAAATATTTCTTAATAAATAGGTTTTTGTGTGTGGCAAAACAGTCTACTAACAAGGTAAATGCTGATTCAGAAAGAGACAGCCACAAATGATAATATATGCCCTACATGAGTTATGGTAAGACTGCCCATCAGATGAACACAAACATGCGGAGGCAGCATTGGTTGAAGAAAAAACTTTGGCAGGTCTGAATCATTCTCTGGGATCTTCAAGGTGGTATAATCAGTGGGACCTTGTAAACATCTTTCCCCACTGGCTAGGCTACTGTCTTAACCTGCCATGATGCATCAGAACTGTAGAATAATTTGGTTGGTCTGGTTTTGCTGCCACATGTAGATACCCAACTGAGTCTCCCGGGAGAGGAAAGAGGTGTGTGTGGAAACTCAATCTGATTTAGAAATCAACTCTCCTGTAGGTAATGTTGTGTTCTAATAAAGACCTGGAAATACAGACTCAGAGGGTATAATTAGCAGAGTTGGGAAATCAACAAGCCAGAAAACTGTTGATAGAGAAGTATTTCTATTGTTCAAAACATGTTTTGTGCATTAGGAAAACAAAACCAAATTCTTTCTCTTGGCATCTACCTTTAAAAGCACATCAGCTAATGAAGGGGGCATCAGAACTGACATCATGGCATTAACCAGCAGCCTGAGACCTATTTGTATGTGGTTAGAAGCTAAATTCTAATTTACTGCCCATGTCATTAGTCAAACTCACATTAGTGATGTGAATTGGCAAGCTTTCCATTTCTTCCACATAATAAACAACCACGGCATACCACAGACAAACATAAACCTGAGCATGTCACACATTCTGAAAAGTTGCGTGGTATGTAAATTCCAAATGGTTCCCACTGCCCAGAGCTGCGGCAGCAGAGAAAAGCTGGAGTGATGACACGAGACCTTCCTGTTTTGCATTCTCTATACAAAGGCAAGTGACCCTCCATCCTCGCCTGAGCACAAATGAATGGGAATGGTTTTGCAGCAAACTTACTTAGCTAGAAATGCAGGCAACCAATGCTCCACTTGGTAAACTCAGCAGGAAATAAAGAAAACTGAGCCCTCATTTAAGGAACATAGTTTGATCTGCATGAATGTGTACATTGTAAAAATCTAATTGTGCATCTATAATTTCTGGTAGACTGCACATATCTACTGTAAAACCCACAAAGAACACTGCACATCTGCTCTGGCTATTGAAATTCTGAGACAGCGTTCTTCAAATACATTTTTCTAAGAAGCCCCATGTAAGTATAAATAACCAAACTCTGAGTTCACATAGCTGGCAGAAGTAAACATCAAAATTGGGTAAATTTATATTTTATTGCTTGTTCTCTTTGTTTTGGAGCTATTTCCTTTTTGCTTGACATGATATAACATATCTTAGCTCAAGCTCAGCTGAGTTTCCAGTACAATGCCTGTGGCATATATGTTATCAGAAGTACACCAGGTAGGTATTCCAAAAGCTCAATTAATCTTTATTTACTTGTTTTTTGAACCAAAAATATGTGTCTGCGTGCCTGTACCTATATACACACACAAACACATGTATCCATTGCCTGAATAATCTCCAGGGGTTTCTACCAAAGTGTTTCCTAACAAGAGAAGCAGTTGAGTTAATCACCCCCATACAAATTAGGGGTGCTCAGGACTGAACCATTTGCTCTTCCATTGGCCTCCTGACTGTGTGTTTTTCATTAATGCTGTTCCCTCAGTGGAATTACTGACGTCTCACTTTAAATACACTTTTCTGTAAGTCAACTAACAAAACTAATTAGGAACTGTGAAAGGCCATATTGATAGAGTACAAATATATAAACCAGCTCTGACAATTTCTCCTAGAGGACTCCATACATCATGGGACTTTGTGCTCGACTTTGGGTTCTTTTTTGGCTAGAATATAAATAAACTAAAGCAAAATCTCTCATGTTAAAGTGACTTTAAAGAACCACACGTTTCCTGAAAGAACCATTTTCAAATTGCATATAAACATGTTTAATCAATCTTTACTGCTCTAAGTGGCTGGGGGATTTCACAGGGGCATGACTCAGTGACCTACTGACTGGTAGTGCAGACCCTGGTGGTGTCTACATGGGGCTATGGTTTGATCTGTCTCACTGAATTGACAAGCTAGTTCAGTCACAACTAATTTGACTGACTTTCCCCACTGGACCTCCCTCTATTCACATACCAGCCCTCACACTTCCAACAAATCGGTGGCTTGAACATGACATAGACTCAGCCAAGGATAACAACACCACCAGTGACAACAAACCTTTCAAGTGCCACAGTGCATGGGAGCATTACCAAACCAACGGCCAAGCCGCTGAGCAGGAATTTCTGCAGGCTACAGAACAGCCATTTTCTTCTTACGTGAACATCCTGAGAGGCAGCAAAGGACTCAGATACCTGTGAGCACAAATCCTGTTCTGCCATTGACTCGTTAGTAGGTCTACCTAAGCCTCAATATCTTCATGTCTGAAAGGAGAGTACAACAACCAGGGCAACAGAGACAATGATGGCTGCTTCTACTGCTGCACCATGACAATATGACTACAATACTAGCACCACTCTTACTGTGTTCTGCACTGCTGCTGCTGCTGCGCCTACACTACTGCTACAGAACGACTACTATTACAATAGCACTACCATTGCTGTAACACTACTGCTACTAGGACTACAGATTGAACACCCTAATCCAAAAATCCAAAATCCAAAATGGTCCAACATCTGAAACATTTTGAGCATCACCATGATGCTCAAAAGAGATGCTCACTGGAGGATTTCAGATTTTGACTTTTCAGCATTAGGGATGCTCAACCGGTATAATGTAAATATTCCAAAATCTGAAAAAATCTGAAATCTGAAACACTTCTGGTCCCCAGCATTTAGGATAAGGGATACTCCACTTGTACCATCACCACCACTACTACCACAATTATACTATTACTTTTTTTTTTTTTTTTGAGATGGAGTCTTGCTCTGTCACCCAGGCTCAGTGCAGTGGCGTGATCTCGGCTCACTGCAAGCCCTGGCTCCTGGGTTCACGCCATTCTCCTGCCTCAGCCTCCCGAGTAGCTGGGACTACAGGCGCCGGCCACCATGCCTGGCTAATTTTTTTGTATTTTTAGTAGAGACAGGGTTTCACCCTGTTAGCCAGGATGGTCTCGATCTCCTGACCTCGTGATCTGCCCGCCTCAGCCTCCCAAAGTGCTGGGATTACAGGCATGAGCCACCGTGCCCAGCCCATACTATTACTTCTATATAGGTTCCTTTCCTCATGTTGCTGCCCATTGTTATAGTAGCATAGTAGTTAAAGGCATGAACTCTAGGAGTTTGGCTGCTCGGTTTAAATGTCAGCTCTGGTACTTACTAACTGTCTGACTTTGGGTAAACCATTTACTCTTTCTGTGCCTCAGTTTCCTCCTCTGTAAAATAAGAATGGTATTAGTAGATGTCTCATATACGATGGTTGCGAGAATTTACTGTGTTACTATTTACAAAGCATTTAGAACAGTGCTTGGCTCAGGGGAAATACTATGTAACAGTACGCTAAAAAAATTAGGGTGAGTAACTGAAAACTGGCAATAATGCAGCATGATGGGCAGTAACTGTGTTTAACTTGGTACCTATAAACAATATGTTGCAGATTCTCAAAATTTACTTATTAACAGTTGACTATACAATCTTTGAAAGGTGAGCGCCTAAACCAATCAATCATCCAACAAATTGTAACCAGCAATTTAAACACCCTGCAAAAATAGCCAGTTGATCTCTCTGCCTCTCTCTCTCTCTCAAAAACTGCTGTTGTCAGCTTCCAATGAGTGTCTCTGAACATTAGTTAAAGCATGTGCCCAGTTCAGAGTACACCATTGTGGCTGACACTAATGACCAATATGGTGCTTGAGGAGAGGGCCGCTTTGGAGAGCACCAGTGGTAGTCATGGTGGTTAGGGATATTTTGAGTCCTCAGTGAACACTTCACACTTCTGGAAGATTTCTAAGTGAAAAATAAACTGGACTCCATCCTGCTGAAATGCAAGGGCTACTTAGACTCAATGTACTTTTTTTTTTTTTTTTTGGAGATGGAGTTCTGCTCTTGTTGCCCAGGCTAGAGTGCAATGGCGCAATCTCGGCTCACTGCAACCTCCGCCTCCCAGGTTCAAGCGATTCTCCTGCCTCAGCCTCCCTAGTAGCTGATATTACAGGCATATACCACCACGCCCAGCTAATTTTGTATTTTTTTTTTTTTTAGTAGAGATGGGGTTTCCCCATGTTGGTCAGGATGGTCTCAAACTCCTGACCTCAGGCGATCTGCCCGCCTTGGCCTCCCAAAGTGCTGGGATTATAGGTGTGAGCCACCGCGCCCGGCCACTCAATGTACTTTTGCTGAGTGAAAAAGGGAGATGGCAAGCCCTTCATTTGGCTGCAACTTGCCTTCCACAACACTTCCACTTCTCTCTTATAGGCCACAGCATCACTGAACCTCAGCCAGGCCTGTGAATGAGTTCCAGCAGGTAGGTAAATCCCCCGAGGTAGGAGGGTTTGCATACAATAGTGCTATATATGCTGTAAATTCTGGGCTTCTGTACCTTCCTATGTTCTGTATTTTTAAAAATCTATAGCAAATATAAATTTCTTGAGAAGATAGAATATATTTTATTGTTCTTTATGCCCGCCCCCCCTACCCTGGGACTATCATGGAACCCAGCACATAGTAGGTTTGATCTAAATGAATGAATGAATGAATGAACTTGAAGATCTCTGAAACACTTCAGAAACACTCTTTGGCCACTAACACTTACAGATTTTAGGGCCTACCTGAGTAATAATTGGGTCCTTGGTTCACAGCATTCATTTCATTCTTTTCATAGCGAGCAGCTGTCAGGATCAATGTTCAGCAGCCATCAGCAGAAATGAACCGGGTTCATCGTTTAATCATTGTTTAACACTGCCTAGAGTGGAACTGTAATATTCCCAGCTTAGTGAGTTTTTGTCTTATTACTATTAGTTGATATGTGCTTCTTGTGCATCACTGCCAGATTTATCTTCCAAAAAAACTGATTTCATCGTGTCCCTCCCTACTCTTAATCCTCCAGTGACTCACTATTGCCTAAAAGATAATGACCATTTCCTTAGGCTGGCATTCCTGAGCCTCCATGGTCTGGCTGGGACCCAAAGTATCTTGCCAACTGGACCTCCCTTCTCTCATAGGAATTGACCTCTCAACTCAACAGGTCTACTGAGGATCCCTGAACAGGGAGAGGTGGTCATCCGTCAGTCGACTGATCTAGTCCAGAGTTTGTATCTTCAGCAGCTGTTATAAATACGGCACCAATACCCTTCTCTTTACACTATTGTTCTCAACTGGAGATGCCCAAGCCTGTTCCTCCTTCGGTGACCTCTCATTTTCTGCTTCCTTTACAAAGCATTTTCTCCAATCTTCCAGATCCAGTAGGAGGTCCTTCCCAGAACTTCTAAAGCACTTCCTCTTGGCTATAAACTTACAAAGGGACCATGTAACCCCCATAATGCCTATCCTAACCAACCTTAAGCTCTCATTTATCCCCAGTACTGATCCCCAAGATGAACTCTATAGGATTTGGTTAATTTAAAGAATCAACCTTACCCATTCTTGAAGTTTTGGTTCAGAGAGGGCTATCTTTTTACTTAATGCAAGTTGATATGCTCAGGCCTCAGGTGTGAAACTTTTCCAGGAAAGATTTTAAAAGCTGTTGTTATTCCTGGTATCATGGCACCTTCCAAGGCAGATGCAAGCAAAGGCATGGTACCCATATCTTGGAAATATCTTATTATTTAAATTGGATGCTGCTTGATGCTGACTGGAGAATAAAGGATCCCTCTCTATTGTAAAGCAGGAGGTAAAACGTTTGGAGAGCTTATTGGGGGGGAAAAAAAGAGTGAAGTTTTTTCATGTTCTCACAGCTCTAATGAGGATCGTGTTGGCTGAGAGCTACATGCCAGCATGCTCTTGGCAACCAACTTATTCCTCTAAGTTAGTAGGAAATGTAGGTAAAATATGAACTGACATGCATCTTTAACCAATATTCTGGTGACTTAGCCTGCCACTGCTTGGGAGGGAAGCACACCACAGTGGGGTCCCCATAACTACAGCAGCGATCCCTCGTGGATCTTGTGGCAGGGGAGTAGGAAACGGACGGTACCATCTTTTCCTTTGAGAACAGGTGGCCAACGTGGATGTTTAAAGAAGCAGAAATTATACACTGCTAAGGTTCTGGCCACATGCTGCTCCTTGCAGTTCTGGCTCTCCTTTGGAACACTTGAATTATTCATGACACACAGTGCCATCACTACACACAGGCAAGTGGGGCTGCAGCCCGGCACAAACAAACCGAGGGCCTTTGGTGTGAGAATGGCAGTTCTGTGGCTTTAAGAAAGAGCTGGTGCACCACACTGCAGAAAGCCTGTAGATTCAGCTGTGTTCTTACCTCACTCTCCCTTCTGCAGTGACCTCACCCGGCCACAATGCTACTATTCATGAAGATGGAGTGGAACGCTGCATACAAAAGTTTCATTTAGGCACATACACATGAATATTTAGGCCTGCTTGATTAAAAATGAAAGCTAGATATTTGGCTTTCTGTAATTTGATGAGGTTGAAGGAGGGTTTTTTTTTTTTTTTTTAATGAGTTTAATTTTAAAGACTAACCTTGAAAAGAATAATATAAAAAAGATCTTCTTTTTTTTTCTGAAAAACTGTATTCCCTGGTAGGGTTAGCCTTCTCTCATTCTTTCTCGCATCATAGTCCTTACATCCTATGTATTTTCTAATTAGATTTAGAAAGCCAACCATGGAAAAGCTAGATATTGAATTTTTTTCTCCAAGTGCACATCTAATTTTAAAAATTTTAATCATTTCACTTCATCATGCAGTTCATTCTGGCTCTATAAATGTGTGTGTGAATGCGCATACACATAAATGTTTGGAATAAATTCAACAAGTGCATGCCATTTAGTTTCTTTCAAAGCTGTAATCTACACAGGGTTGAAAAAGAGGAAATGTAAAGGTATTTCAAAGAATCTATCTCCCCCAAGGGTACCTACGGAATTACTGCTAATTTTCTCAAAAATATCTTCCTGTTGTTAATATAAGAAGATTATAGCACAAGAATTGGAAAACTAAAAAGCACAAGGAAAATAAATATCAGTCATGATTCTAATACCTACAGATAACTTTCTAATCAGTATTTTTACCAATTGTGAGTGTGTGTGTGTGTGTGTGTGTATGCATGCATGAGACAGAGATTAGGGACACACTGTATAGACAATATTATTTCTATTTTTTCTACATAGTATGTTATTGTGATCACTTGAACATATTTTTGTGGCATTTGTTTTTGAAAACATGCATTGAATTGTTGGACAAAATCCCACCATTTCCTATTTATTGGGCATTTAGATTATTGCCAATTTCCCAAATCATTTCCTTAATACTTTATAATAGCACTGCAGTAAATGTCTTTGAACATAAATCTCTGCTTAGGTCTGTGATTATTTTCTTAGGACAGATTCTTTGAGGTAGAACTCAAGGCTTGGTACATTTCGCCAAATTGTTTTCCAGTAAGTGGAATCATGTGTATGGCATATAATTGATATCCTCTTAGCCCATCTACTTTGGTATTATGTTATAGAACATTATCTCTGAAAATTTATTTCCACAAAACGTATATTTTCCTGACCTTCCCACTAATTCTGACAGTAAAAAAAAAAAAAAAATCCCTTTAGAAACGAATAAAGAGTAGAAGATTTAAGCTCTATTTCTTCTTTCAGTGACCTACCAGGTAAGAGAAATTCTACTGTTCTTTTCTCATTATATAAGGGGATAAGAATATATTTATGCATTATTTGAGAAGACAAACATTGTCCTAAAAGAGGCCATTGTAGTAAACATTGTCTCAAAAAGTTAACTGTTAACATTTATTAGACAGGCCATATGTTAAATGTACTAGAACTGAGATTGCTATTTAAAATTGAATCCTGGGGTGAATCCTTTGGAAAAGTGAAGAATTCCTTTGTTAATGCAAGAAAATACATCGGTACTTATTTCATAAGTTCAGGTTTCCATGTGAAGATTTTCCTTAAAGTAGGGTGTTCGTTTGTCTCAAAATATTCTTCTGAGATAAATATTAATTACAAAGGGAAGGCTGGGAGCGATGGCTCATGCCTGTAATTCCAGCCCTTTGGGAGGCTGAGGCAGGTGGACCACTTGAGGTCAGAAGTTTGAGAACAGCCTGGCCAACATGGTGAAACCCTGTCTCTACTAAAAATGTAAAAATTAGCTAGGTGTGGTAGCGGGCCACCTGTAATCCTGGCTACTTGGGAGGTTGAGGCAGGAGAATCACTTGAACCCGAGAGGCAGAGGTTGCAGTGAGCTGAGATCTTGCCACTGCTCTCCAGCCTGGGCAACAAGAGTGAAACTCCGTCTCAAAAAAAAAAAAAAAAAAAAAAATTACAAAGAGAAAGATAGGAACTTGAGAGTGGAGAACACTGGAACATCCCACTTTAAACAGGTGATCAGGGTTAATATCGCCAGGGATAAGATTTATCATCATATACCCCTTGACATGACAGACCAAAAAGGGTACAACATCACCTCTGAAGTATTCCAAAATATGCATAACTTCAATTTAATCATGAGAAAACATCATCCAAACACAAACTGGGGGATATTCCACAAAAGAACTGACCAGTACTCTTAAGATCATAAAAGACAAAGGAAGACTGAGAAATTGTCATGGATTGGAAGTCTAAGGAGACATAAAAACAAAATGCAATGTGGCACTGGGTGCTGGAACAGAAAAAAAGGCATTGGTGAAAAAAATAGGGAAATATGAATAAAGTCTGAAGTTTAGTTAATAACATTGCACCAATGTTAATTTCCTGGTTTTGGTAATTATATTATGATTGTATAAGATGTTAGCATTAGAGGAAGCTTGGTGTGTATCGGAACTCTCTGTACCATTTTTGCGACTTTTCCATTAGTCTAAAATTATTTCAAGATAAAAGTTAAAAAATAAAACAATTACAACATTAATGTAAAAGAAAAAACAACATGTGCCTATTCCACATAACTAGGGAGGCAAGCCCTCTCTGGAAGGCACTGGATCTTTGTAGATATGTGCAAACCACAAGTAACTCAACGACTGAGTGGAAAACCACTAGGGTCTGAAATGGCGAATTTAACCTGTCTTTGCTGAAATCTGAGAACACATTATAGACAAAATCCACTGGATCTTCACATAGCCAACATGCCGGTTCCAAATGTGTCAGTTTCTCTTTTCTGACAAAATGATGATAGTGGCAATCCCTTCCAGCAGAGCTGTGGCCTTCTTTGAATGCTGGGGATGGCATCTGAGTTAATAAAGATGTGTAGAGAAGAAGGAATGCCTTTCCTCTCCACAGTGTCCCCACCACCCCCCGCCCCCGGCCCATGCGCAGTCATCTTGTGCTTCCTGACACTTCCCAGGCTTGTGAACAACCAAGTGGCTTCGTTTGTTGGTTAATGGAGAAAGGGGAAAACTGCCTTGATATTTGTTTGGCAGAAGCCTAGAGAATCTAAACTGAAACCTTTCACCCAGGGATATGGCATTTAATTCTTGATGAGATTATCAAACATTTCATTTCTAACCTTAAAATTTTTCAGAATCTGTGCTCAACCAGACAGACAATTGAAAGGTTCCATAGGGGTAATTAGGCCTATGTTTAGTACAGTTCTGAAGGCTGATGGCAACCTGAAATTATGTTACCTGATAAATTCATTCCAAAAAAGTTAGATTTCACGTCATGACACTTCAATTACACATTTAAAATGAGTATTTAATATATATTTAATTTGATAATTATTACATGCTAATTAGGTGTAATAGTTTCATAGAAAATATATCTTCTCTGGGTTTAATTACCACATTGCAGAAACATCAAAATAAGGCTTAATTCATGTGTTTTAATCATCTTTTACCAATTAAAATACAATAAGTATGGAAACAGCAAGCATCTCTGACTCTAATAAAAAAAGAATTATATATTTCGTATTAAGCTTCTACATGTATTTCTTACATTTCTTGTGTATCACATATCTATGGTAGAGGTTAAAAATGATTTGTCTACGGGGCCATTCTCTTCCTTAAAATGAGATCCACAAATTTTCTTGTCAGAAATGTATAATGTTAAGTGAAAAAGCAAGCCCAGACAACTCCATTCTATATGCCATTTCATATAAAGCTCAAAAACAAGCAAGATTAACCAGTTTATTGTTAAGATATGCATACATTTGTGATAAAACTCCTTTTAAATGCCAAAGGATGATGAGCCCCAACTTCAGGAGAGTGATGACCCCAAGGGCGAGGCAGGATGGAACATGGAAGGAACACACTGATAGTTAGAAATGCTCTGGTTCTGGGGCTGGGGGCTAGGCTTATAGGTATTTGTTGTATCACTGAGCTCTACAACATAAACATATGCTACATATATTCTCATTTCAAAAATACTAAAGGAAAAAAGAAAAAAATGCATATTTCCATTTGAAATGTTGTCTATTGCTGTGACCAACAGTTAGGAAACATACTTTATCATTTACATATATTGATTTATTGTTAAAAGTTATATTTGCAGTCTAATATTATATCTAGAAAAGATATAGTGAGCTTTTTATATTATGCATGTTAAAAAAAACTATCAGTTGCCAAGAATGATGTCAAATTTCAGCTCTTGGCCAACTTCTTGGCCAATTGGATTCTACTTCTGAGACATGTAAAACTATTTATCTTGCATAAAAATCTGGCAACTGCATTAAACACTTCTTCTATTCGTACTGATGTATTAGGTACCCCTAGCAACCTAATAAACACAAAATAACCTTAAAGATTGCCTTGAAAAAAATCAGCTGACTCCATCATTATGGACATTGTTGTAATGAGACCTATAAAATGCAGATGACTGATTTAAAACCAGCATCTATAGCCTTTTGTTTTAATAAATGCAACAGACAATGAACATATGGAAACTGATCCTATTTGGCCGATATACAACTGCTTCACAATTTGAAGTATCCAGTGATTTCTTGTTCAATAATAATTTCATCCACGTTATTTGTATTCAACCCACTCTCTTCTTTTAACTGTCACTTTAAGCAAGTAGACGCTCCAACCGCTGGGTGCCACTCAATGGGTTTGCAGCAGAGGAAGTAAGAGTGACTCAGAACAGAGGAGTGCCTTGTAAATCAGCCACATGCAGCACTGAGACATCCATCAGGGCGGTGTGCCCTTTCCCCACTGCTGCAGTCATGAAGTCATGGGCCTGCCAAGGGGCTAAGATATTATTAAAATAAATCACTGGCCTGGAGACTTGTATTTAAATACTAATTAACTCATAAGTAAATGGGAAGGAGCTGACTTGTCTCACCCAGAATGTTGTTTGGAAAAGTTGCTGAAATTACCACTCTGGGTTGAGGCCTCTGCTTTCACAGATGCTGAAACACTCAGAGAATAAGGGGTTGGAGCATACACCTTCGAAGGTCGGGCTTGGATTCTGCTTACAAATCCAAGTTGCAGTTGGCTCAAGGCAGTTTTAGTAGAAGCCTGAACTTTCAAGAATATTAAAGCCTCATTGATTGTTAAGTGAGACAATCAAATACATAAATCCCAGCCACCCACTCTTTGGTTGCTTTCTTTGTCCCTGCACAAAAGCAGCTACGACACTGGGAGAGTCCTCCAGAATAAAAACTTCGTTCAGATTTTCCTCCCCTCTTGCATTTATTCCTTTCCAGGCAGAATCTCACAGAGGCTTGCAAACTCACTGTCTGGAGGGCCAAGACCTACAAACCATCTTAAAATCCTCATTGCACGCTGGGGCCTGTGCAGGCTCCTTTTCCTCACTGGCATGCCGTGGTAACTCAAATCTATCTGAGTAGAGGCTTCCTTGCTCAGCTCTATGCTCTGATGCCAAGTTCTAGCTTCATTTGTTCCATAGATACTGAAGTCTCACTTCTCAAGGATGAAGGTACCTCCAAAAAGCCTGCCCTGGGTATTTAAAGAATTTTCTCCAGAACTCTGAGATTCTTCTTTTTTCATACCACTGAGCTCTAGTAATTCATCCTCCTTGGCTTGGACACATTCTCTCTAGTTTTAGCAGGATCACACTTAGAATGCTGTCTCTGTCCTCAAGATTGCTGGCTCTGGCTTTGAGCAAAGAGCTTTTCCTTGCCCACACATTGTTCTTCCTCATAGTGACAGCTAGAGTGATAACTGGGATTTCAGAGAAGTCCTACACATATATTTGCTTGTCTCATTCATAAAATCCTGAGATACCCACAGATCACGGAATTTACCACAAAATTTGGCTTGTAGAGATTTAGATTTGCATACAGTACCCATGAAGACAACTCATTTTGCTTGTCAAGAAAACAAAGCAAAACACTACACATGAGCTCTATGCTGTCCCTGTTTCCAGTGACCTGCAGACATGTTATTAAAACTCATGGCCTATTAAGTCATTATTTTTTATCCTGCTTATCCAAAGCCATCAGGTAACAAAGCAAAATCTGCAGCCAGCCACATGGCCACAGGCCCAGCTGGAATACGTTCATTGACCCTGGCCTGTGGTTCTGGCTTTCCTCCTATGGGGATGGAGACACCACCGTGAGCAGTGATTCTAGAAGGGCCTGTTAAGGACATCTTCCACAATTCTGTTCCCTCTCCTGCATCCAGCTGAGAAAGTGTGTTTCTTCAGGGGAGGGGCGCCCTTAACAAGTTAAAGGGCAAGACTGGTAAACAAAGGCTGTTTTTCAGCATCCATTACATGCTGGGAGGCTTTGATCGTTGTGTTAGGTAAAGTAGGGTCAGGCTACGCTTCGCCATCACTTACAGGACAGGCACTGTGTCAGGCTGGCCAGCCCAGCCTGGTGTCTGAAGCTTTCTCGGAGGGAGAGACTGGAAAAAAAACACGCTGGGACTGGTCTTCTTTGCCTGCTGTCTGGCTTCAAATTAGGGCTCAAGAATGTGTGTGTCTACCCTCTGCTCAGCCTGGGAGCAGAAAGGTGAGTCCCTTCACCACTGCAGGTTCCAGACAGCTGCCAGCAAACCCCTGTGACACAGCTTCCTTCCTCACTTAAAGGGAATTTGCTGTAACTCCCTTTGGATAGAATTCTGCTGTGCTACAGATAACTGTCTTGTTGCTCAGCCACTTTGCTATTCTAAATGCTTCTTTCTCATTATGAGACTCATTTTGGCTTCACCCTTAATGAGGAGGGATTGACACATTTATCAACTATTACAGAAGTGATGATGCCGAGAAGATTTAAATACAGCCTTATAAAGAACGTTGAGGCACTAAGCAGGTGCTGTGTGTGTATTTGCACACAAGTGTGTGCGCACACATTTCTGTCTCCCTGTATCTTTTCCTCTCCATCTGTCTTTCTTGTTTGTATAAGATCATACACACTGGCAACCCTCATATTATTTATTTACTGCAGAGGAAAGGAATTCCACAACAGCCTCAGGCAAAAAAAAAAAGTCTTGTTTCTAGTGTGGAAAATGATTGAGAAGATACGGATTTAGAAAATAAGGTATGAAAAGCCATATTTGAAATATTTCTTGAGGGGCAAAAAAGCATCTGCCTTGTTTTGAACTGAAAACTGTTTTCTACTCTAGAGCCTCATGTTTCCACCTTCATCAGCCTTCCTGCCCTAGGAGCCTAAGAAACGTCTGGGAACCAATAACGTTTTCTCAGGGGATTTCATTACTGAAAGGGCTCATTAGGAAAGACATTAAAATACGAATTACCTCATAAACTATTTAGCTGTGTACCCAGTGGGAGTGTGCTTATTAGGGCCTGAGCTTTTCACAAATAGAGCTAATCAATTAAGCTTCATTAGAAACTGAAGGGGTCTCAAACAGAATGGATAAGAGAGGGACCATCTGCAAAAGGACTTGATAGGAAGAAACCATCGCCTCTAACAACTGCTAAAGTTAATTATCAGCTTCTGGGTAGAGAAGATAATTCAAATCTTCCTGTCTTTGGACAGAATCTCTTAAGGTTCATTAGTTCCTAAGACAGTGCTTCTCACAACTTAATGTGCTTGCGAACTACCTGAGAATCTTATTAAAAAGCAGGTCTGAGGTGGGGCCAGGGATTCTGCATTCCTAAAGGGCTCCCCAGTGGTGCTGTGGGTCAAGGGACCCCACTTCGAGCAGCAAGGCCTTAGATTATTAAAATTTAGCTGCAAGTAGCCTTTGTGGTATTAAAACGAGCCTCTACAGACTAATGCCATGTTGAACTTATAACTTTTCTTGATGCTCTACATAGAGTGAGAGAATGAGAAAGTCACAGGCACACTGACCTTATAACCAAAATTTCTTTCTCTCCACGTCACTAGAGAATTCATTTTTGCTAATATTAAAGGTGCAACTTTCATGTAATACTAAAAAGGGGGGCTCATTGCAAAACTAGCTTTGTACCTCCTTAGAGATCAACTTCTAAACGAAATTCTAGGGTGCATTTTGAATAGTCAGATGGAAGGGTAGAGGTGGCTTTATTTTCCCCTCAGAATGAGAAAATATTTCATCAGTTTCTGCAAATTTATGTCAAGGCACTGAGCTGAGGACAGTGAGTAGAAGCATTGATCTGGACTTCCTCCAGGAGGGCTTGAGCAGGTTCTTGGAGGAAGTGCATGTTCTTAGGCAAAAGCAGGGAGCCAGAGCACTAAAATGTTCATCCTGAAAGCCTGGGACTTAGCTGTCCTAGCTGGTCTCTTAGAAAACAGCAGCATTCACTGCCTCACTAATCACACCACTTCTGGAAAGAAAACAGCATTGCCTCCATGGTCAGATCAATGACTGCTGGGGGTAAGAAGGAAAGCTCTCTCCTGCCTAGACAGCTCCGGCCTGTTGCTAGAACAGCAGCATGTTCCAGAGGTGTGGATCATCTGCTCTAGGTCTTGGGGTTCCGCTCTGTAATAGCAGAATGGGTTTCTAAAGTTCACCGCCACAGCCACTGGCAGAGATGAGGTGCATCTGCGCCTGCTCCGTTCTCAGAATAGAGCTGGACACTTCTGAGAGGATCATATCACTGACACAGTGCCAAAGACCTCAGCATATTCTGAGCCTGGCTATGGATTCACAAATCAAGGCATGGAATCCCTTCCCAAATCCTGGGCTGTCCTCTAGGTCATCATCTAGCATCAAGGCTAAGAATGTGGCCAAATAAAAGCAAGCATGACATTGGGTTACAAATGTAGAGATATGGCACAAGGAGCTCAAAATCGATTCCTGGTTCAGTGGCTGTCACTATTAACAAGGAAATGATTTAGGACACCTTCATATTCCTTCCTCCAGCCCATGTTAACAATCACACTTTCAGTCAACTTCTGAGAACACTTGAATACTAGATGTTTGCCAAAACGTCATTGAAAGAGCGACTACAACTTATGAATACTGTTTGCCTTCCTCTACAGAAGTGCAAGGACCAGGGTGGAGCAAGAGAGATGTCCAGGGCACAAGATTTAAAGAGATATTCATTCTCAGAATCGTGCAAATGCACAGTACACGGTCAGCATGCAGACAGCCAAGAGCAAGCTCTTTCCTATATTTGTACCCTGGGCACCTCTCTTGCCTGCTTTCAGCTTCAGAAATGAACCAGTCTGCAAGCTACAATATTCTCAAGGGAGAGCTCTTCCTGAGAAAGACCAGCCCAACACACTTAGGCTTTACAGATCCTCAGAGAACTCCCACTGGAATTCGAGATTTGATTTTGCAAAGGCAAATCATTGCATCCTGGTTAGAATTTTGTTTAAGATTTTAATATTTAAGCAATCTTCAGTTTAGGAAACTGCTATGGGCTGAATTTTGTTCCTCCCATGCCCCATCTCAAATTCATATGTTGAAATCCTAACTCCGGGACCCCAGTATGTGACTGCATCTGGAGACAGGGCATTTAAAGAGGTAATAAAGGGGGCCGGGCATGGTGGCTCATGCCTGTAATCCCAGAACTTTGGGAGGCCGAGGCGGGTGGATCACCTGAGGTCAAGAGATCGAGACCACCCTGGCCAACATGGTGAAACCCTGTCTCTACTAAAAATACAAAAATTATCAGGTTGTGGTGGTGTGTACCTGTAATCCCAGCTACTCGGGAGGCTGAGGCACGAGAATTGCTTGAACCTGGGAGGCGGAGGCTGCAGTGAGCTGAGATCGTGTCACTGCATTCCAGCCTGGCAACAAAGCAAGACTCCGTCTCAAAAAAAAAACAAAAAAAAAGAGGTAATAAAGGTAAAATGAGAGGTCATACGGATGGGCCCTAATCTAATACGACTGGTGTCCTCATAAGAAAAGGAGATTAGGACACAGACACAGCAGAGAATAAAGACTACGTAAGGACACAGGGGGAAGTTGGCCATCTACAAGCCAAGGAGAGAGGCCTGAAATAGATTCTTCCCCGCACAGCCCTCTGAAGGAATCACCCCACTGACACCTTGATCTTGGATTTCCACCCTCCAGAATTGTGAGACTGTAGAAATGAATTTCTGTGGTTTAAGCTACTCAGTCTGTGGTGTGTTGTTGGGATATGGCTAACAAACCAATACAGAAACAAACAGTTTCCTAAGTTTTTTTTTTCTTTCTTTTTTATTTTTTGAAACAGGGTCTCACTCTGATGCCAGGCTAGAGTGTAGTGGTGCAATCACAGCTAACTGCAGCCTTGACTTCCTGGGTCCCGAGTAGCTGAGACTACAGGTGCACACCACTATACCCAGCTAATTTTTGTATTTTTTGTAGAGATGAGGTTTCACCAGGTTGCCCAGGCTGGTCTCAAACTCCTGGCCTCAAGCAATCCTTCTATCTTAGCCTCCCAAAGTGCAGGGATTACAGGCGTGAGCCACTGCACTCAGACAGAGACAAATAATTTTCTAAGTTTTCTAATGTCCACTTCCCTGGGTTTCCTCCCCGCCATGTTTTGGCAAAAAACAGCCTTGAATCACCATGGACAATGAGCTATAGCACCTTAAGGCCTGCGCTGTCATCCAGGTCTCAACACTTGATTAGTAAAAGCAAAATAAGCTGGGCACGGTGGCTCACGCCTGTAATTCCAGCACTTTGGGAGGCCAAGGCGGGCGGATCACTTGAGGTCAGGAGTTCAAGACCAGCCTGACTAACATGGTGAAATCCTGTTTCTACTAAAAATACAAAAAATTAGCTGGGCATGGTGGTGCGCACCTGTAATCCCAGCTACTCAGGAGTCTGAAGCAGGAGAATCGCTTGAATCTGGGAGGTAGAGGCTGCAGTGAGCCGAGATCACACCATTGCACTCCACCTTGGGCAACGAGAGTGAAACTCCATCTCAAAAGAAAAAAAAAAGCAAAATAAGAAAAAGCAACGGTGTGTGATACTACTTGAAAATTCCCCAAGTATATCCTGAGAGGTGAATGAGGATTAGTGAGTAACTTATGTTTTAAGAAATCATGAATACAATTTCTAGGTGGACAAAAATGTCAGACAATGTTGGTGTTAGTAATGATGAGGAGGAGATGAAGGGTTTGCTCATTTTCTTTTTTTTTTTTTTTTTTTTTTTGAGACGGAGTCTTGCTCTGTTGCCCAGGCTGGAGTGCAGTGGTGCGATCTCGGCTCACTGCAAGCTCCACCTCCCGGGTTCACGCCATTCTCCTGCCTCAGCCTCCTGAGTAGCTGGGACTACAGGCACCTGCCACCACGCCCGGCTAATTTTTTGTATTTTTAGTAGAGACGGGGTTTCACCATGTTAGCCAGGATGGTCTCTATCTCCCGACCTCATGATCCACCCGCCTCAGCCTCCCAAAGTGCTGGGATTATAGGCGTGAGCCATCGCACCCGGCCGGGTTTGCTCATTTTCTAATATGAAGTAAGAATATAGAATTGCTTCAATTAGTTCAGCCCTTGCAGTGGGTAGATTTAATCCTTCTGTAGGTCATTTCCATCACTCCCATCTCTGGTTTCAATGGTAATAAGAATCAATTACTCAGACATCAAAAAGTCACAATATGTAAATCAAATGTGAGAACACCACACTATGGATTTTTTTTTTTTTTTTTTTTTTGAGAGGGAATCTCACTCTGTCCCTCAGGCTGGAGTGCAGTGGTGTGATCTCTGCTCACTGCAATCTTCGCCTCCCGGGTTCAGGCAATTCTTCTGCCTCCACCTCCCGAGTAGCTGGGACTACAGGCATGCACCACCACACCTGGCTAATTTTTGTATTTTTAGTAGACAGGGTTTCACCATGTTGGCCAGGCTGCTCTCAACTCCTGACCTCATGATCCACCTGCATTGGCCTCCCAAAGTGCTGGGATTACAGGTGTGAGCCACTGTGCCTGGCTCACATTATGGCTATATTTAAGGGCTATGAAATGGATATATCTTGGCTGGTGGGAGATCCGTGCCCTTGCTAAACAATGAATCCAAGGGATATTAATTTTGATTGTCATATGATCATCATTCCTCTGGTTTCGAAATCCAGTAATGGTGCAGAACAGTCATGACGAAGATTATGGTAATAAAAGAAGAGAAAGTTCAAAACGTACTTAATTGTTGGTATTTAGCTATCTCAAAGGAAAGAAACACATCTTGGCTGATAAACATTCACTCTACAAAGGACTCTTCCAGGGATGGTTTCAGAGATAGAATCCAGTCAGAGAGAGATGTGTTTCCTTTCTTTCTCCCTGAAGTCCAGGTGGCTGCCTCAGCAAATAAAAAGTGTTGTCCTCAGGGACGGCAGGGTGGGGGTGGCCCGGGTGGATTTCTATCCCGTACTACTCCATTCTTCCCTCAACAGATGGAGGGAGGCTCTTTCAGATACATTATGGAATAAAAGGCTTTTGTGGGCAGCCCTGGGAAAGTAACCATCTCTGACATTTCTTGTGAGGAAAACTGTGTTTTGAGTTCTGAATGACTGACTTTTAAACACACTTTGGGAACACCACCCATGAGTGCGCATGGAGGCCTGTTTTTAATGGAAGTGTTTGTGGAAGATCCACCTTGGAATTCCAGGGGAAGCATTGTAAAACCTCCTGAACTGTGCTCAATTCCACAACATTTTTGGTAACTCAACAACCTTTAGTCAAGTAGAAATCAGTTAATTTAAAAAGTTTGTAAAAAAAATAAAAAAATCCCTGCATGGCCAGGTAATATGTTCATAATGTATTATTGGTCCTGAGAAACTAAAAACATATTATCCAGATAGAATATGTCCTTTTGATTTTTTTTGCCTGAATAAATATCCAACTACATTTAATTAAACTTTTAAAGTCACATATCAAGTAACAATGAAAAAAATAAAATTTCCTTTTTCTTTCAAACAATTCATGCCATCTTTCTAATCACCTTTTTATTTTTCAAAGAGTTGCATGAGTTTAAACAGAAGGATTTTTCTACTGAAAAAGAACAAAGACGCAAACCTTGGTTACTCCATTTCAGAGGAGATTTTAAAGAGTGATCTGGAAAACTGTTTTTTCCTTTTTTTCACTCATCATCATGTTACACAGTTTCTAAAGACCTGATCTCAACTTTCCTCTCAGCACAGGCTATAATTTTTTTGCTAAGAAGATCCTTTTCTGTCATTCTCTTGAGTGTTTCTCTTCCTGGATGACTGGGAGACTTCCTTCAAAAGGATTTCTGAGACTGGTGTTTCCCAAACAACCGAGAACATCGTACCCTAGAAATGGAGGACCAAGTGGCTTTTGTGATAAGCGAGACCTCACTTGCACTTTGCAGACACTCCCAGCAGAGGAAAAATACCAAACAGAAAGGGAAAGTGGTCATGGAACAGATTCTGCTCCCAAGAAATCGGGGAATAAATGGCCAGGGATGAGTTTCATAAGACCTGAATTATACAATTCAGAGAACAAAATTCATAAATTTATATAGTTGTTTACCGACAATTTCATTCGATCTGCCCAAGTTAGCTACCCCGTAGTTCACCTAGTTTCCTAGTTCCCTCACCTATTGGTGCATAAAAGCTGCTTTCACACATGTCTCCAGTTTCCATCCTACATATCAGCCAGTGATTTGCATAATCCTTAAACCCCCACCCCCATTCCTTTTTTCAGCCACCTAATGCAAACAAGATCTGGCTCAGGCTTCCCTAAACTAATCCACGGAACACCATTTAGAAGGGAGACTATTCCGTGTAAGTTGGCACGGCCGAATGAGATCTCTATTGTATAAGGGGCAGTCCTAGTAGAAAGACATTAATGAATATGCCAGTGGGGAGAGCCTCAGCTTCCCAGTTGCTTGCTGGACCCTAAAGCTGTAAGAACTTTGTGAAACTTGAATGTTTCTTTTTTTAACCAAGGTAAGGAATTTAATGCCACTGCTCTGTCTGAATCCTTACAGCTCATCAAGACCCAAGTCATAAACAACAACTTCAGGAAGAATGAAGCCTAGCCTGAGCCTCCCTCCAAATTCTCCTTTTCCCCACTCACTGCTTCACACTTGAACTAACCAGTCTGTCCTCTACACTCGAATATGCTTTTTTGGTAACATTTTATGACCCCTACCTTGCCCATAAAAATGTAAGTTCTTTAGAGGCTGAGACTGTGTTTAAACATCTTTGCAAAACCCGCAGCTTGTTAGCACAAATAATAAATGCTTCTTGAATAAATACATACGTTTTTTAAAATAACTTGTTATTTTAAAACAGTTATTTAATGCTGTTTTTCCCTAGCGTCTCCAGGTTTCAGCTCACTCTTTGTATTCTCCCTCCAAAAACCCTCCCCTCTCACCTTTCAGATCTGCTGAGACCAGCGCTACTGAATAGACACGATGGAAATGTTCCTTATCTATGCGGGCCCATATGCTAGCCTCTGACCTCATGTAGTTATTGAGCGCTTGAAATGTGGATAGTGGAACTCATAACTGATTTTTAAATTTTATTTTATCTTCATGTATTTAAAACTTACCTAGCCACATGTAGCCACTAGGCTACTGTACTGAAGAGCACAGGACCTTGACTCATCTGAGAAGTCTTGCTGAAGAACCACTCTAGACACCTCCCAGCCATCAGTATGAAGGTAGATTAGGTGCTTACCTTGTACTTGACTTTATCATAATATTTATCACAACATACTTAGTTTTCTGTTTATTTACCTGATTTTTTTATTGGACTGTAAGTTCTTGAGTCTTAAGTTATAGCTTATTTACCATTGTATCTCTGAGAACCAAGTGTAATACTGGTATTTTAAAAGTGCTCCATAAATATTTCGGGAGGAAAAGGATGAATGAATGAACCGATTGCTCAGTGGACGGCTAGAGACATTTTTTAATATATAAGAAATCTACAAAACAGACCTGTTGGAACAGTGAGCTGGGAACTAAGAGGTGAATGGTGGTGATGTGACAAATTATCTTTGCCTAAGGAGCGTACGCAGTTCTTTAGCTTATCTTTCCTCACAAGCTCAGGCCCTGTCTTCTGCTTCACTGGAACACAGGAACAACTCGCTTGTAGACTCTCTGGTCATTAAGCCATGACTTTGTCCAGACTTGCCCTTTAAGAAAATTCCCAGGAGATAAAGTTCACTGCAATGATGGAGTGAGATAAACATGCTTTTTGCTGTGATCCCATGTTCTCACATACCCCATACTGGTCTACCAAACAGCTGAACTCATTCATCAGATTTGAAAATAATCAGGTTTTTTACACTCTGTTATCATGGGTACGGTTGTTCCAGAGCGTGTGTTGGCAAAGAGCCTACTGAACCATGTCCCGGAGACCGAACCACATCCATCCAAGGACCTGGGGAGTTCTTGCTCCTTTGCTAGCATTTATTCCAAGTACACTTGCAAAGCGTAAGGGAAACTCTTATGCAAACCAAAAATGATCCTAGGTGTTTAGGAAAAAATAATGCCAAAAGTTGGCATGGCACGATTCATGTCATTTTAGGGTACCTAGATAATTAAGTCTCAGGGCTAGACGTATTCCAAATATTTGGATAATTCAAAGTAATTTACACAGACATAGTAAAAATCTATTTTAGGTGGTGGAATTTAATATATATTTCTTGGTGAGCCTTTAGTCTTCTGTGCAATTTTAGCCCTAATATTTTAACATTAAAAGGTTTAATGTTATAAAGTGTTTTTGTACTTATAAGCTTGTGAACTAACAAACCATAAAACAATAACATGTGTTTACAATTTGAAAATATACTGCACTGAGCTCTGTTTTCTAAAATAAATTTTGAACTATTTGTAAAAAATCTTAAAAGTCATATTTACTTTTTCATATTTCAATTAATTAATTGGTGAATTCAATGTAACAGCTGTATAACTCCCATGAGTTTCTCTATCCAAGTCTCTACAAAGGATATGGTAACTAAGTCCATTAATCAAAGCTAGGAGTTGAATGCTAGAACTGATTTTTACCATATCTTTGCTGAATGATCTAAAGTAAGTTACTTAATCTCTCTTAATCTCAGTTTTCTCCTTCCTGAGACTATGCACCTTGAACAAGTATGTTTTAAACCATATGAATTAAACCAGTAAAAGAAACAGAAGTATCCTTTGAAACAGGAGTTAAAAATATTATATATATGTGTGTGTGTATATATATGTGTATATATACATATACGTATATATACACATATATACGTATATATACGCGTATACGTGTATATATATACACGTATATATACGTATATACAGAGAGAGAGAGAGAGAGAGAGAAATTACTATGTGCTAAATGATTTCTCTGTTTCCTCATTTAATCTTTAAAAATTATCCCCATTTTGTCAATGGGGAAATGAGGAACAGAGGGGTGAAGAAACCAGGAGGTGCAGCTAGATCTGAAGCTAGGTAGTCTGATTCCTTGTTTTTGTTTTCAATCAATGCCTCACCTTGCTTCTTCAAAAGAACAACAACAACAAAAAATTTTATTCTTAATTCCAACTGAGAGCTGTGGTTTCCCTGAAAAGGTAGCCTATTGTCTATGTGAAAGGTATGAAAACATTTCCTAGTTCTTAAAATATGAGCTAGTGGTCATTATTAACATTATTGTTAATGATACAGAGACTTGGTATTTTCCAATTTAACATTCAAGATTTCAAATATTAAAAAATAACCCCCAAATTCCATGACCTATAGTGATTTGAGCTTCCACTGGGGTATAGATTTGAGCTGCATTTGCTCCACAGGTCTGGGTGGGAACAGGATGATCAGCCTGGCTCTCCATCTGGGGTCAGGATTACAATGTGGTTGTGTTCCCCACTTGTTGCCCTGGGTTCAGGGAAATGATGTGCTCCATGCATGGTTCTAGGGATTCATAACATGGCCAGGAAAAACCCACAGAGGAACATCAGGGGCCTACTGTTAAAAAAAAAAAAAAAAAAAAAAAAAAAAGAGAGAGAGAGAGAGCCTAAGTACATAGTTGACATGGATAATAAATATTTGCTGGCTAATTGTCACTGCTTCCATGTGTCCACACCTCCTGAAATCCAGTCACCATGTTGCTTTAAGGTAACCAAAGCAAAGACAGCATGGAAGGGTCAGCTAGTCCTCTAGGGTTACTAAGAATGTGAGATTTGAAACCAGAGCTGGGTTCAAATCCTTGGTTGGCCACTTGCTGGCTAAATGATCCCAGGCACTGTCCCAGGCACTGTCCCCTGTACATCAGTTCATTTGTCTACAAAAATGAGGACACCCACCTCATAGGAGAGTGAGATAATTAAAGAAGATAGTATACGTACGTGCACAGAGTGCTTTGTGTGGGGTTGGGCGCAGTGGCTCACGCCTGTAATCCCAGCACTTTGGGAGGCTGAGGCGGGCGGATCACCTGAGGTCGGGAGTTCGAGACCAGCCTGACCAACATGGAGAAACCCTGTCTTTACAAAAAATACAAAATTAGTCGGGCGTGGTGGCGCATGCCTGTAATCCCAGATACTCGGGAGGCTGAGGCAGAAGAAATGCTTGAACCTGGGAGGCGGAGGTTGCAGTGAGCCGAGATCACACCACTGTACTCCAGCCTGGGCAACAAGAGCGAAACTCTGTCTCAAAACAAAACAAAACAAACAAACAAAAAACCATATAGTGCTTTGTGTGTAGTTCCTTGTTGACTCCTTACCACATAGCAAGCACACAGGGCCAGGTGTTGGGGCTCATGCCTGTAATCCCAGAGCTTTAGGAGGCCCAGATGTGAGGATCGCTTGAGGCCAGGAGTTTGAGACTGGTCAACATGGCGAGACCCTGTCTCTGTCAAAAATTTAAAAATAGCTGGGCAGGGTGGCATCTGCCTGTAGTCCCAGCTACTTGGGAAGCTGAGGTGGGAGAATCGCTTGAGCCCAAGAATTTGAGGCAGCCGTGAGCTATGATTCTACCACTGCACTCCAGCAGGGATAACAGAACAAAATTCCATTAAAAAAAAAAGAGAGAGAGGAAGCACACAGTAATATGGCCCATGATTACCACTCAGTGCATGTTTAATACTATTATATAATTAGTTTGTCATATTTATTCATTTGATAAATAGATATTTTCTAGCAACTATATGCCAGGTATTCAGATCCCTCCCCCTCAGGGAGCCTAGACACTAGTAAGGAGGTTACAACCTGGTTAACAGAGGACTCACTCAACTTTAAAATAATACTCCATTAATAACACTTATACTCCTTATATTTTCTGTTTAACTTTCTTGCTTGAGAATGGAGTCAGCAACACTTACCCACCCAATGATAATGATAAAGTTTAACTAACATAAATCTATATACTTACATAGTGACTGAGGAAATAAAAACAGCCAGAGATTGATTTGTCATAAATGGGATAAGAGCAGGAGCCCTGTAATCCTACCTCAGAACATTGTGAATGACACAAACACATCTCTGATTTATTTCAGATACTTAGGCATATATTTAAATAATCAAAGGCTTGGTTAGATAAACACAGAAAATGTGGAAGAGGCACAGTAATAATCCTGGAGAAGCCAATATTTTTGTATCACATAAGTGGTATAACTATAAAAATCGGAAAGCTTAAGATTAGAATAAAAACAAATCTCTAAACACTGCTTCCAAGCAAAAAAAGTAATACAAAACAAACAAAAAATCCACACACAAAAAAACAAAAAAAGATTAAGTGTATTTTAAATTATGCATTTAGTCTTAGAGAATGAAAGTATAACTAGTAAAGTAAGGTGGTGAAGCTGGTTAATTAGTAAGAATTTTCAAAATGCAGCAGAGGAAGGACAATTTGCTCTATTACTAGTTCCCTGGATTCTGGTACTGACCACAAGTAAGAAAAATCACCTTCACCTTAAAGTAATTTATCAAAGAATAAAATCAAGCGGCCAAAAAATATTTAAGACAACTTTCAACATTACCTATAATGCAAGAAATGCAAACAAAAATTGGGAAAATCTTGCTTAAAATGATGTTAAATATTTCTGAAAATGCTGTGAGATGAACATCCTCCTCGTTATAGAAATAAATACAATTTAGTATAAATTTTAAGAAATTTGGAAGGGTTATAATGTTTATTCCCTTTGACCTGTTAATCCTAATTCTGCAAATCTATCCTAAGGAACTAAGTAAAGATGTAATTAGTTTCAGATTTTTTTTATCTTTCTAATTTTTATAGTCAAAGGACTATTTCTAGTAGAGAAAATTCAAATATCCAGAAATAGAAATGAGGAAATAGTTAAATTTTTAAGTGATACCCCATAAGATAAATTAGATAATTATTAAAATGTTTTCAAAAGACACTTGATAGGAAAAAATACTCATAACATTTTTAAAAGCATGATATAAACTGTATATTTAGTACCCAATTTTGATGTATTACATATATGAACAGAGAAAAAAGGCAAAGGAAATTTTCATTTTAACATATTTCTTTGCCTCTCTGTATTAAAGGCAAAAAGTTTAGTTTACACCTATGTGTTCGGATCAAAACTATATTGGAATCCATTAACCTGGTTTTTTTGTTTGTTATTTTATTTTATTTATTTTTTAATACTGAAGCCTTGGGCCTGCAGCAAGGGGATTTCAGTACTAAAGTGCTAAAGCATTTGATATAAGGCTACCACACCTTCAGATGGTGCCACACCAGGGGTCAGGAGGCCTCACGCAGGGCTTCTCTGCAGAGCTTCACTTGACGGTGGCTGGCAGAGCCCCCAGGTACCAACATAGAGATCTGGGGAATTTGGGGTAGAATTCACACCTGTTCAGTGTCTCTCTCCCACCTACTTATCACGGGTCCTTGAATTCTATCATTACGATTAAATGGTAGAATTAAATTATGATTTAAGTCTTATCTTCTCCCTGGAACTTAAAAAGTAGCCCACAGTGTGGGATGACATATTAAATCACAGTAACACCATCTCAATTAGTTTATCAGACTTTTCTTCCTTCATTCTATCAGCAAATGTTTACTGGGCACCTAGCAAGTACAGGAGAGATGGCAAACTGGAGACACGGAGCTGAATCAAACTGGCCCCAGCTCTCATGGAGCTTGCAGGCTGGCGGCGAGGCAGGTCCATGGACAATGACAACACAGCAAAGCTCCATGAGGAAGAGACAAACAGTGCAAGTGGAGTCTGTCCTAGAAGAAGGCATGGCTCCTGCCCACCTGGGGAAGGCAAGACGACTTCACAGGAAAGGTACATTTGAGCTGAGTCTTGACAAAAGGAGTGGAGTTTGCAGCAGCAAACAGGGATTGTATGCAAGTCTACGCAGGGCAGCCAGAGCCAGCAAGAAGCCCTCAGGAAAATGCCGGGCTCCTGAGAGGGGCTCCTGGAGCAAGATCATGGTGTGCAGAGATAAGTGGAGGAGAAGGGGCTGGCAGGAACACTGGACCAAACTGAGGCTCAGGTACCTTGGAAACATGGGTGCGGCATGTTCCTATGCAAGGTGCCAAAAGGGAGAAGGAAGTTCCAGAAAAGGGTGCATGTGAAACACTTTACCAGCTCTGAAATTCTACCCAAGTGTGCTCCTTACACCTCAGATCCTGGCTCTGTTTTGAAATCAAGGTTACTGACTTGGATCTCTGGTTGCTCTTTTAATCTCTGGAATACAAAGCCACAGCTGGATTAAAATCTCATCCTCCTTGAACACTTCTGTCCTGGGGACTGTGTATACAGTTTTGAAATAAAAATAATTGAGGCATGCCTTTATTGTCTGGGACCTAAGTATCCTGCGAAGCTAATGATTCATCTTATTCATACTACAGCAATACAACAATCATTTAGTACAATTCAGCTTCTCAAACAAGTGATAAAAAGACAATTTTAAAAGGATATCAAAAAGGAAAACATACTCTTTGTAGTTTAAACTTCAAGATTGGATTCTTGGGTTTTAAGAAAAAAAAAAAACAACCCTAAACCTTTAGGAAAACTTTGCCTCCTCTGTCTACCTGAATGCCCCACCTTCCATCCCTATCAAGGCACAAATTTCCAGATAGATCTTCTGTGCTTCCCACAAAAAAAAAAAAAAAAGCAAGACAGAGTCATCATCCCAAAGTGCAAAGTAAACTTTCATTATTAACTGTGCTGGCAAAAATCTTGGAAGTGTAAGCTACAAACATTCCAAGAAAATGACCAAAATATATCTCTGCAAAGCAGAACTTCCCTGTAACAAGATTGTTAAATTTCCTTTTTTTCCCCTGGCTTTTCTGACACAGCTGAACTTATTCGCACAATGTTCCAAAGCAGACAGGGACACACGCGTGCTCACATGTCCACAAATACACAAGAAAGAGGCTCTTGAAAACTTTGTCTGAGAGGGGGTGTTCTGATCCAAACCATATGCAGTTTTTTTTGCCCAGATGCATCTGAATTCAGGCTCAGGAACATTAAACAAACATAAAAACAAGACCCAGCAATGCGCGTGCTGGGCTGGGTGACAGAGGCAGCTAGCAAATATTGGGATTGTATTTCACCAGTTGCCGTGGTTACCAAAACAGGGTGGATACTGGCAGAAAGAGAAAGAAATAAAACTGAGAAGACAATGAGTCCTAGGAGAATGTCTGAGTGTGTGTAGGAGGAGCCGGTTGTGAGGGTGGAGAAGGTAGGGCCCAGAGAAAAGATGGGATAGAAAGGGGCATTTCAAAACCCCTCTGTGCTTGTGCAAGCAGTAGGCTCATTCACCACTCCACACCCAGCATGACGTGGAGCTCTAGAACCCGAGGAAGATCCATGCAGGCACAAAGAAAACAGCGAGAAAACATGGGGATTTGGGTTGGTGACAAGCAAAACCAAGGCATTTTGTACTAGGTGCCAAGGGATGAAATCCTCAGCATGTGTTCATACGCTGGCTGGCAAATAAGCCAAGTCAAGACCACCAAGTCTCTGGAAGAATCATAGAGAATTGAGCCCATTCCTTTGGGCAATTTGATGATCAGCTTCAATTCCCAGTTGACTTAGAAGGGAAAAGCTGATTGGCCTCTTTCACCCCTGTGTACTTTGCTTCAATAACCAAATTGCAGAAAATGCTTCTTAAGCTATCACCTTAGAAAGGTCACTCTCACAGCAACCAGCAGATGACTTTCCCCATCAAACCTTGATAGTATATACAGAGGGAAGTTCAACACACTTGAAGATCAGGAAGCCGGGTTCTAATTCTCCTTCTTCCATTCATTAGCTTCTTGACCTTAGACAAATTATTAACTTGAACTTCAGGCCTTTTTTTCTCAAAAGAAAGGATTTTGCCAAAAGAATCCCTGAACTCCCTTCCTGTTTTGGAATTTGGTGATTCATAGGCAATTAATCATCTCTCAATTCTTGTTTTCAAGACACATAATCAAATGTATATTCTCTTGTATTTGGAGTTCTGATCAGGTCATGGAATACAAACTCTGTAAGAACTTATTCTTTTCTGTAGAAATATAAATAGATGGTTGCTAGCCCTTCTCTTATCAATGAGCTCATAATCTAATCATTTACATTTTATTTTTAAGATGACATGATATATTCCTAAATTAAACTTTCTACAGTTTAAATGGGCAAAGTGGCAATAGCATATAAAAGGTCATACTTCCAGCCAGCAGAAAGGAGATGGGGCTTCTGTTAGCTCTCAGTGTTAGTCTCAAAGTGCTATCGCTTTTAATTCTTTAATAACAATAGCTAAACTCAAATTCAGCACTTGTCTCAGCCAGACAGAGATATAGAGAAGACTCCTTTCCAATATTTAGTTGATGAGGTCTAGAGAGTTTAATAGGCATAAGCAAAGAGGTGGTGGGGCCTGAGCTACTAATTTGAGCCTAATCTTACTTTATACAACTGAGCTTTATTTTTATAAAGGCACGCTTTTATTCAGAATAAGTTACCAAGGGAACGCCAGGGATAGCATGATATAATAGAAACAGGACAAAAATCAAAGAAGACCTGGGCTCAGGTCCTGGTTATGCCACTGAGTGATCCTGGAAAAGCCACTTAACTTCTCTGTGTCTATAAAAGAAGCATAGTAATTTTCCCTGTTGATCCTACAGGGTTGCTATGAAGCCCCAACAATATGATGTACATGGAAGCACTTTGCAATTTGTAAAGTGCTCTACTAATGTAAACTCATAGGATAACAATCCCTACTGCTGGCTAAACATTACAATTAAGGGCTAGAACCAGGAGCCCAGTGCTTGGGTTCACATCCCAGACCATATTTTACCAACTGCGTGCTCTACAACATACCCAACCTCTCAGTTTATTCACTCGTAAAATAAGATGAAGGACAGTATCTGGGCCAAGCATGGTGGCTCACGCCTGTAATCCTAGCACTTTGGGAGGTTGAAGTGCGAGGATTGCTTGAACCCAGGAGTTCCAAGATGAGCCTAAGCAACATAGGGAGACTCTGTCTCAAAAAAAAAAAAAAAAATTATCTGGGTGTGGTGGCGCATCTGCAGTCCTAGTTACTAGCTGCACCACTTAGTACGTGGGAGGATTACTTGAGCCTGGAAGTTTGAGGCTGCAGTGAGCCATGGTTCCTCCACTGCACTTTAGTCTGGTTGATAGAGCAGGATGTCTCAAAAAACAAAAAAAGAAAGAAAAAAGAATATCTACCTCATCAAATTGTTCTAAAAATTGAGAATATATTGCAAGATGCTTAACATAGCTCCTACCACATACATAAGTGCTTGATTCAGGCTGGCAATAACTACTTTCTACCATGGTGTTTTAAGAAGGAAAATCGCTTTTAAGGTGAGACACAGCATACACACAAGTAAGAGTGTAGATTGTTATTGTTGCTGCTGTTGTCATGGAATCTTACGTAATTCCTATTCATCTGCATGGTGGACAGTGGTTTTCACAGCAATGAGGGAGGAGCATTCTGAGAAACGTGGTCATCTTACTTCAGCCCATCACTATCATGTTTTGATCACAGGCTACAGGGTCACATGGCTGCTGGCATGATTCAAAAGTTGATGAGAGCTTCTTTAAAGTCAATAGCACTTCCTTCCTGGTCACAAAGCCTCTGAGAAGCAGACAGCCTATTCATCCATTGCTTTTTATTCCTGAACTTTTAGGAAGTGAAGCTGGGGATGATTAAAGCAAATAGGCAAATCGAAGAACTGCATTTTTCAGGAGTGCCAGAGAGATGTTACCTGGAGACTGTCTTTTCATGTGTATAAGCTTTCCAGGCAACTCCATCTGGAGCCAGGCTCCTCTGTGATTTATCTGTTGGACAGTGGGTGGCCAAGGGGCACCATAGGCAAACAGTTATCCAGCTCGATAATTAGGGAGGGGAAAGGCAAACACAAACACACCCAGGTTGACATTCAAAACAAAGTGGATATGCAACCATGGGTTGCTCACCATACCTCCCTAGTTCTTGTCTGCCAGGCTGTGCAGAGGAAACCACGAGCCAACAGAAGCACTGTTAGTAATGTATCAGTGCAGCTGACAGAGAAATCACAATTCTAGGTAGAAATGTGAAGGCCCAAGCTCAGGGTCCAGTTTTGTGTTTAAAATATGGCTTTATCTCCCTAAATCTTTAGCGGGCCTCAGTGTCCTCACTTGTGAAAAGAGGGAATTGGAGAAGGTTATAACTAAGTAGTCTCCATTTCTAAGATGCCTTGTCTTTCTCATCCTTTTAGCTTCTTTCATTGATTCATTAATGCATGTACTTATGTATCTATTCAATAAATTGCAAACCTAACTATAGACAAGGTATTGACAATAAATGATCAAAATACAGCATGACCAGTCCAACACAATGGAAGAAATGGCATTTAGTATTGATACTCAACTCCAAGGAGGACAATGACATTCCAACTTCTGTTTTCAAAGTAACAGACATACTGCTTTTCTCTCCAGGAAAAAAAAATATGACAGATTTAGGTATTTTTCAAAGAAATCAAATGAAGTCAGCTACTCCTGATAGGCTGATTACTTAGCTTAGAATTCATCTGGATTTATCCCACTTCATCCCACCTTCATCACCTTTGTTAGGGTTGGTTCCTTCCCATTATTTTAATTCAACTCAACTCAACTCAATTAAATTCGTTTCTCATTCATGGGGCCTTTCTCAGCACAAGGAGCTTGCTTGCACGATGCAAAGATTATCTTCAAGGAGCTTTCAATCAATCAAGTGAGAGAGACACAGGTGTAAAATAAGAAAAGTCAAGACAAGAATGTGTTTGGATAAAGAATAGTGAAGCTGTACCAGTTAGTGAGGCTACAGAGTCCTGTTTAAACCAAGGGGGAATGCTGCTAACCACTCTACATCTTTTCCGGGTTATTTGGAGGTATAAACTATCCTTGCCATCCTTGTCTCCCATTTTTATGTAAATATAAATTAACCCAAGGGAATCGGATTTAATCTGCTGGTTACTGACATCTATCTGGTAGCCATATGATATTTTTATCCAAAGGATCAATGTTGTGATCAAAAAGCTTTGTTACTGAAGTCTGAAACTTTAGTCTTTGCTAAGTGGTGTGTCACTGGGCCAGTTTTATTAACCATTTGTAGCCTCAGTTGCCTCAGCTATAAAGTGGGGACAATAGGCCAGGCATGGCAGCTCATGCCTATAATCCCAACACTTTGAGAGACTGAGGCAGGAAGATCTCCTGAGGCTAGGAATTTGAGACCAGTCTGGCCAACATAGTGAGATCCTGTCTCAACAACAACAGCAACAAAAAATCTAGCTAGGTGCACACTTGTAATCCTAGCTACTCAGGAGGCTGAGGTGTAAGGATTGCTTCAGCCCAGGAATTCGAGGCTGCAGTGAGCCATAGTCATGCTACTGCACTCCAACCAGGGTGACAGAGTGAGATCCTGCCTCAAACAAACAAACAAACAGGGACAATATCTCTGTTGTGGGGCTATACTGAGGAGAAAATCAGGTCACATCTGTACATATCTTTTTCCTACTATCATTCCTAGTATCAACACTCCCTAGCCTTCACTAACTCTGAATAAACTTAAGGTGAAACCTAGGCAGAGTGCTCAGAGCCCTCCATCATTTTAATCCATCCTATATAGTGGTAGCCACCTCATAGTTAATGAGACACAAGACAGGTGTATGGCCACGTCTCCACCCCTAACCCTCACTGCTTATTTAGCTTCCAAATTGTTACTGGTTTCTTTAAAATAAAAACAAAAACCTCTTTCAAAGCTTAATAGAATTGGTCTAATTCCCATAAATAGAAATGAACACATATCTACATAACTCTGAGAACACCATAACCACATTACTACAAAATCATTTGCATGATGTAGAGACAGGAAATGTGTCCCAGTATGGTTTGCATTTCCCCTACCCCCTCCTTTCCTCCTTTTCCCCTTTGAATGTTAAAAATGTCCACCAGGTATCTATCAGTGAATTTCTTTCTAGCAGATCCCACTTTCATCTAAGACACACATTGCTCCCAGGAATCTAGAAGTTTATGATCTAGAAGGCCTATGATGTTGAGAGGTTAGAAAAACAGAAGGCTCTCAGAGCTCTGAGTCTGCTCTGACCCCCAAAAGAAACGCGGTATGTGCATTGTGAAGCCATGTCTGTTGACTTAATTCTTCAGAAAATGAATCCATAAAATGAAATTATAATTAGCCAGAATTATGATAAAAATAGCTTGGACAGATGTGGCTACAGTACATTGATACTAATGTACATTAAATCAAAATATTTGCACATGTGCTTCTTGATCTAGGATGTCCTAGATTAATGCACTGGAGAACTTGATAAAGGCACTGGGTTTGCTTGCTCTCACAATAGAAATTACTAATTTGGAGCAAAGAAAATAGATGCATTCTAATGGGCAATCACTACTCAGAAAAATTCTAACAAAGTTGCACATTTAAAGCAATCCTGTCTTAAACTTTTGTCCACTTCCAAGACCTCCAAGTTTCACCAGAGATTTAGGATAATGGCTTTTGTCTGTGGCCAACAGGGAGCTTGAAATGGACACTCTGACAGCACTGTCCCCAGGAGAATAAGTCTGCAGTGTTTTGGTGTGGGCAACACCTCCCTTGCAGCTCTCTGGTTACTTCTATGCTCTGGGAACACACCCTGCAGAGTGCATTCATCACAATAGTCCATGTGTGACCTTTGGAAAAGTCCTTGAAAACAGTGAAACAAGAGTTTTAGTTGAAATCTGGAATCCATTCCAGTCTTACACAGGAAGAAAATTAGGCATAGAACAACAAAGCCATAGTTCAGAGAAACCTGGGGAGGCTCT
Source organism: Pongo abelii (assembly GCF_028885655.2). Lineage (NCBI taxonomy): Eukaryota > Metazoa > Chordata > Mammalia > Primates > Hominidae > Pongo > Pongo abelii. Next base: position 56,424,958 of record NC_071991.2, read on the forward strand.
GGCTGACATTAAAATCATGCAAGTTTTTTTTTCCTTCACTACTTTGTATTTCATAAAAGCTTTTCATCTGAGCAGCCCAAAGCTGCTAGAAAATACTATATGGTTAGTATATGGCAATAACTGAATTCTCCAGTAAAAATGCAAGCATAATAAGAACAGAGATGCTGAGTGACATATTCAAATTCACTTAACATTTTTCCAGTGCTATTCTTTCAAACATGAGCAGCCAATGCTACCATTTTTCCCTTCAAATTGATGTATTGGCAATAACAGGGGTAGAGGTGGGAGCTTGGGGCAGAGAATAGCTGTACTCCCTAAGCCCTAACCCTATGATAGAGTTCATTAGCTCAGATGCTGTGGACCTGGAAATATTCATTTTCTTAGAACATGAATCAGCCTCGTGGTGTGCTTACTCAGTAAATTTAACCCAACAAACATTTGTGGGGTAAAACTATTTTTATAAGTACAGACCAGTTCCCTTTGTTTCCAGCTGACATGATTCACTATTCATTTGCCAAATCATATGATTTATTTCATACATATAAATAAGTATAAACCTATACCACCTTTGGAAGCATTTTCCTTCTTTGCCAGCAAGAAGAGAAGAAGGACACTTGTGAGTCAAGCAGTGGCATAAAATCCAGTGACAATCAACTGGCAGAGAAATTCAGTTTGGAATTGTGTTTTAGAATCTACCTAACATCTATCTGGAAGGTCCCTCCAAAAGGTACAGACCCTGAAGCAGATAAGAAGATTCCGAAGTAAACCAGAGGGAGTAACATCTCAGACACTGACCCTGAGTATTTATTCATATACATGAAGAACTTACATTTATTTTTCTTAAGTACTTTCACAGTTCATTTTTTCTTTTCTTTCTTTCTTTCTTTCTTTTTTTTTTTTTTTTTAAGAAAAGATATATGGCATTACTTTGGTCTCCAAAACAGTTGCCAGTTTGAACTTTATTCTGCCAGCAAGTATTTGGTTTGGCTCAGCAGGGCTCAAGTTGAAAAAATATTTGCCGATTCCAAAAAGATTTAACGAGCTTTGCTGCAAATGCTGGTGCCATTTGGCACATCACAGGGACTATGGCACAGCAAAGAGAACTCTCTCGACCACAGATTTTATTTGCCCAAGGTAGCCAACACTGGGAGCTCAGTTGATTCCTCGGGTCAAGAAGCTGCAAGTCAAATGCGTGAAGTTTCCAAGAGAAAGTGACCAAAGCAGGCATGAGAAAACTCTTGCTGACATTGAAAAGGAAGTCACTGGGTCTGACTCCACCCTGCACAGGAACTGATGGCTAACTTTCAGAACTGTCAACAACATCCTCACACCAACCATCAGATACAGTCTCTAATGCTGCCAGTCAGCAGACCAGATTAATCTCCAACTTCTAGCAAAAGCTATCCTTATCCAATATCAGATGCTAGAAAGTTTGCTGCAGTGTATTTTGTAGTCATGTGATACCTTATTAATTGTGGTATGAGCATTAAACTATATGCAAACTAAATGACCTATTTCAAGTAACTCCACTAAATATAATCACCAAGCTTACTTTATATTGCAAAGACAGACACGTATTGCATTGGTTTTCCTAATATTTGGTAGAATATAGATGCATAACTCTATCTGTGATTGGAAAGACTGACCTTACTGCAAACATGTAACATATGTTAAAAATCACTGAAGATTTTCACCTGAAATCATGCCTTTCAGTAAGGGTCACAAGAAAATAAGGCTCTCATCCTATCAAATCAATGTCACTTCTGACAATATAACAGAAAACACAAAACATTTTCATACCAGTGTGTGTTTAAGCATCAAGCTTCTGTCTTAATGAACATGGGGACAGGAAGAGTGGCATTGAAACTGTAACTACCTTGAAGAATGAGTAGTTTTGTATTATTTTTATTATTTCACATGTTGAGCAAATATATACATGCTTGGGTATATCCTACCCCAACTTGTATGGATCTACCAAAACTCCTAAATGTTCCTTTCATTAACACCACATGCCAATCTAGGGCTTGTTACATGATTATCTGACGCCAAGGCTCTGTAACAAACATCCTCAAAAAGAGAGGCAGTCTCTGCACTGCCTTTCATTCACCGAAACAAAGATGGAGCCCTCTACCCAGCTTAACTAAGGTTTTGGAGTCAGAGTCAAAGTCAAAAGAAAAAGTCACAGAATAATGAAAGGGTGATTATAACTGTTACTTACCATTTTGGCCTCTGAATGCATTGGTTGGACCTGGGGAGAAGCACAGGGGTTGCTGAGGTTTGGACCTTGCATCCCCATGATGCTGGAGTTCACTGACATTTGTCTCTCCATCTAAGAGAAAGGAAAGAAAAGAATTAGAAGTCTGCAAAAGGCAGTCTAGGTCATTAGACAAAGCTGTACTTTTCTGTCCAATGGATCGTTTAGTATTTCTTTGAAGAAATCCTGAGAAGGCCTATGGCTTGGTGTGCGGTAAGCAAAGCCCTCCTGAGCCTTGAACCCAAGCACCTCAAAGAATCATCCAAAGCTGTGCTTCTATGAAGGGTGCCCCAGGGCAAAGAGCACTACATTGTCATGGCAGATCACTTTCAAATAAAATTACCAAATATTTCCACTTTTGTAAATACTCCAACTACCACCAATAGTGCTTATTTGTATGGCTGTAAAGAATAATATATCCATACAAAAGCTATAGGAAAACTAAATGATCTATTTCAAGTAACTCCACTAAATATAATCACCAAGTTTACTTACTATGAAAGGATAAATAATATACCAAATGGTTAACTTGGGATATCTATGGCTTTTTTTCTCTCTAAATTTTATACAGTAAACATAAATCTTTTGGGCAATCAAAATAATTAGTTTTAAAAGCAACACTCTCAGAAGTGGTGGGCCTTCCTGTCACCCTAGTTCACAAATACAATCATTATGATCCAGCCAGGCATTTGAGCTGCTGCCCAGTGCATCTCTTCTTCCTTGTTACCCTGTTACTCTACGCAGCCGCAGTTTCAGGTCTGGCTTCATAGCAGGGCTAAGTCTTTGGGTAGGTGAAGAAAGCGGCTGAGGGTTTTGTATTTCACATGAATGGCCGCTCTCACGTTGTATTCCTGCTGGCCTGCCATTGTGTCTAAAATGAACATCGTTCAAATACCTGAATCGAGTTCTGGCATTTTAATCTCCAGGGTGCGCCTATTAAGAAGTAAATACAGCAAAATGTCTACTTCCATCCAGGAAGGGTGTGTTTGATTAATAATATTTTCCATTTGGTGGAAAATTAACACTTTTAAAAGAATCAGAATAAATCAAGTACACTTAATACTAAAATCACACAGAAAAGAATTAGACTTTCCTCAGGGGAACAAGAATAGATTCTTCAATGCAAGTGTGTTTCCATTTGCCAACGGATGGAAATGAAAACAATGATTGGAAATTTTAAGAAACCAGGTTTCTGCTTAAAGTTAGCCTAGGTAGTCTTGGAAAATACGGAGTTGCTTGCTATTGGAGGTGTTCAAAGAGTGGAGGACTGAAATCTCACGAACAAGAGTGAAGCTTGAGTGGGATCATTGAACTAAATGACCCTTAAAGGTCTCTTCCCTTGTTGTGATTCCATGACTGCAATTTCTGTTGTGTCTGCCCCGGAGCAGGGGTATAATTATGACATCAATCTGTGGGTTAGTAGAGGTGCTAGCTAAAAGCTTTCTCTCAATTGACTGGTGGCTACTCCCTGTGACAGATAAGAGCCATCAGTCTTACCTTAGCCTGAATGAGCTGATCAGTTATCTGGCAGTGTGCAGATGTGTGCAACTGTTTCAAGAGGAGCTAATAAAGGTGAATTTTCTGTACATTTCCAAGCACTTCCGTACAACTTTTTGAGGCCTTGCCAATTCAGTAAAATAAAATGTTCACTCCCATGCACCCCCCTAAATCTCTGAACAGCTACTCTAATTTTTAAAATTATTTTTATTGTGGTAAAACACAAATAACATAAAATTACCATTTTAACCTTTTAAAAGTATCATTAAGTACATTAAGTTCAGGGCCATTAAGTACATTCATGCACTGTAATTGTAAATCATGAAGAAGTCAAGAGTTTCATTGCTCTAAAAAAATTCATGTTACTTTTGTCTCCCCTTCCAGAGGCTGGTGGATGGGAGAGCTGGAATAGTATTTGACCCCTTATTCCGACTGGTGACCCTCTCAGAGAGGGAAATCAAATTCCAAAATAACTTTTGCTTCCAGTTTGCCAGAGAAGGATCTTTCAGAAGTACAGATAATTGTCCAGAGCCTTCCAAGCTACTAGTTATATAAAGAGGTAAGAGTAGCCTGCTTACAGCTTCTGGAATTGTAGTCAGCAACGCTTCCCACTTTTTGGAAAAGCTATAGTCTCTACCTAACCTGTGATTCACAAAATGCCAGTTTTAAACAGGCTGATTTATCTATTTAAAAAATTGCATTTCCAACTTCATGACTGTTGTCTTATAGACCTAGAGTGTCAACAAGAGCCTCTTCAAAATAACTATTTGGTGCTTTGGACTAATAAGGCTCTGTCTGCACCAGGAGCTTGACTTTAATGAGTTGATTAGAATAAAAAGCCCAGAAGATGGGAGTGGCTTTGCTGAATGCTGGGCAACATTTAGCATTGCAGGTAAAATACTCATGTAAAGGATTTCACCTTTTGCACACACTGGAAAACAGGAGCTAGCATGTCTGTAGTTCAGTGAGGTTTTGTAATTATAAATGTGCGTTCACACTTCCAAATTATTAAAGCATTTGAATTTCAAGATAAGAAATCACAACCCAGTGAACTCCTTGAAGGCAATGCCTGCCTTGTTCTTCATCTTGTCCCCAGCACCCAGCACAGTACTTGTCACATAGAAGGTGCTCAACAAGTTTATGAAATGGATGAATGAGTAAATGAATGAAATAATACATCATTTTGTTTCACACCTAGACTTCATAAAATGTGTGGTCCAGCAGCATGCATTACAAATCAGTGAAGAATCTTGTCCTCACTTATAGACACAGACTTATCTTTTATACCCAGGGAATCATGGTCTTCCAGGGCAGAAGCTCTAGGGGAAGAGTCTCCCCTGTGACCAGGTTTGAAATGCCTAAGTTATAGTACAGGAACTGGTGACATGATAATAAGGAAGAAAGGGCCTAGGTTTCTAGGGCCTGGAACTCTTACGATAAGCTTTTTAGAGATCTTAAGTTAATGTTTATTAGTTACATTGATGTCACTCAAGATCAGGGCTTCTCAACCTGAGGCCTGTTGAATATTGGGCTAAATAATCCTTTGTTGTGGGGGCTGTCTTGTGCATCGTAGGATGTTTAGCAGCATCCCTGGCCTCTACCCACTAGGTGCCTGTACCTTCCCACCAACCCTGGTTGTGACAACCAATGGAGTCTCTAGATATTGCCACATATCCCCTGGGGGACAAAATCACCCCCAGGTGAGCATCGCTGCTCTAAACTGACACCTATTGCCATGGCAGCTGTATACATCAATGTCACAGGTTTGGGAGCTCTTGACCATGCAGCTGAACCTTTGCTGCTACTCTGAAGCACTAACAGGAGGTCAAGCTGCAGGAATAAATGATGTGGTAGAAAGTGGTTTCTCTGGGTCCTTTCAGCCTAAGTGTCTCATCTTTGTCTCTGGGAATGGTGCACAGCTTAGCCAAATTTTTTTTAAAAAGTCTCTGCAGTGGTATTTTTCTGGGCAATGCATAGAAGTTCTAAAAAAATAATAATTTTTGGATGGGAACAACTTAAAGCCTAAAAGAAGACAGCTTGTGGTGGAAGTCTTCACATAATTGGTTGGGTTGAATAAAATGTAGGATAATTGCATTGATGGTGCTGTTTTCTTTCATCTAAAGGGGTCTAAGGAGAGCAACATAGGTAAAGTCAACCAACGTGATCTGTCCTCTGGTCCAATGTTGCAAAGACTGTTTCTAATCTGGACTACTCAGTATTTAGGGTGGGCAAGTCCATTTCTCTAAACTGAGTCTGCAGGCCCTTCGCCGTTCCCCTGCCTACACTTAGATAAACGAGCAAATTGCTCAACCTGGGATGATCTGAGCTACCCAATGTCAGTTGAGATGTGGGTTCCAGCCACAACTCTTCACTCACAAGCTGTGTGACATTGGACAGCTATCTTCAATTTCTTCTTCAGCTTTTCATCTGTAAAATGAGTGTATCAATAATTACTGCTACTGTATTCCCACAGGATTGCTGTCAGAATAAAATGAAATAACAATAGAAACAATTTCTTAAAATGCTAAAAGGGTTTGCAAGGCATTGTTAATATTGTTGTGGGGAGGGTTTTAATTGAGTTGTTATAGTGCTTCTAGGGCTTCTGAGAACTCCGGTGGCCCTGTGAATACACCAGCCATCTTCACCAAAGCACAACGCCAGGGAGGATGGAGAAGAGGTACAGGGAAGAGGTCCATGGAAGGAGAGAAATATTTCTTCTGGAAAACTGGTCATCTCCCTTCTATGTTTATCTGTTATTATTTTTTGCTTTTGTTTTTTGAGACGGAGTCTCGCTCTGTCACCCAGGCTAGAGTGCGGTGGTGTGATCTCAGCTCACTGTAACCTCCGCCTCCTGGGTTCAAGCGATTCTCCTGCCTCAGCCTCCTGAGTAGCTGGGACTACAGGTGCATGCCACCACGCCCAGCTAATTTTTCTATTTTTAGTAGAGATGGGGTTTCACCATGTTGGCCAGGCTGATCTCGATCTCTTGACCTCACGATCTACCCGCCTTGGCCTCCCAAAGTGCTGGGATTACAGACGTAAGCCACCACACCTGGCCTTATCTATTATTTTTATTGTTTGTTATTAGATAATGATTATGAGTGGAGACTCAGAAGTCGGACTGCCTGGATCTAAGTCCTACCTCCATCATGTACTAGCTCTGTAACCCTAGCCAAGTTACTCAGCCTGTCTATACCTCAGTCTCCTCAACTGTAAAATAGGTATAACAACAGTGTCTATCTCACAGGTTTGTTGTGAGAGGGAAAGGAGAGAGTGTGTGCATATCATATAGTAGTTAAGAGAGTGGGCTCTAGAGCCAGAATTCCTGGGTTCAAAACTCAGCCACTCTGCTTCTCAGCTGAGCAAGTTACTTGCCTTTCTTTCCTCATTCAAAAAGTGGGGACAGTAATATACCCATTTTGTAGAATTGTTTTGTGTGATGACAAAGTGCTTGGAATGTGACTAGCATACAGTAAACACTCAATAAATACTGCTAGCATGATTAACAGAACAACAGAACATGATATGCATAAATGCATGTTAGCAGCTATTATGTATGATCACTGTTATTGATATTATTATAGTTATTATCCTGAGTCCTGGTTAGACCACTCACTGGCAATTTAAGGACACTCTGTATACAGCCCAAACTGTAGACTTTGGAGTAGATATGAAACACCATCTCCCTGAACAAATTCCATTCCCTGGGTGTCACAGGCCCACTTGTCACCATGGACCATATCTCATAGCAAAGCACTGAAGGGTGGGGAAGCCAACATGATGCCTGGGGATGGGCAACTAGGCCCTCAAAGAAAACTGGCACACAGCTTAACCCTCCATTCAGAAGCGGCCACCTTCTTTCCCATCAGCTTGGATCTCAGAGTTTCCTTTGCCCTTTCAAGAGTGGCAAACCTCAGTGCAAGTGACAAGCTATTGTGAGACACACAGAAACACTTACTGGCATCAAGACGGCAGAAGATCCTGGCATTGTAGGGTTGGGCAGGGTCCCAGGCATGGAGGCTGGCATGGGCTGTCTCTGTCTGTTGTGGAGATGTAGCAGAGAAGATAGAGAGCCTGGGACAGGCCTGGGACAAAGAAAAAAACAAACAAACATGATTCCTGGTGCCCTGGCCCTGTCTCCCCAGTGTCCAGAACAGCAGGGACAACAATGTCACATGTGCAGCAGATCAGATCCACTGATGGGAGAGTCACATAATTGAGGATATTAGGGAAATAATAACAAATAAAACACAAGCCTGGTTTCCTTTGCTGCTTCCTAGTTAATATATCAAATTCCACTTCATTTCCTGACCTCTGTTATCTAACTGATGTTCAATAGAAACAAGCCAATAAGTCTCCTAAACTCTCTCATCTTAGGAAAGGAACTTGGTGGTGAAATCCTTTGTTTACTCAGAAATCTCAGCCCTCTGAAGTGTCTTAGAGCCTGAGATCTATGTACATTTATTTTAGCCACACTCTCCCACACCTCTGCCTGGAAGCCTGCCTGGCTTTGCTCTGGAAACACTTTCACTCTCTGGATTTTCAGAGCAAACTTCATTCATGAATTCCCTACAGAAGTCTGTTCTGACTTTTTCAGCATTCTCCACTGTGAATGGAAAAAAACAAACCAAAGAAGCCGGATCCCGGGGCAGCAGCACAGCTGGCCTTTCTCAGAGCGAGTCCGGAGCCTAGCCTCCAATTACCAGCCTCTCATTTCATAATAACGCGAGGTGTTAGGCTGTTTCACAGAAACCGATTTGGGCCTGACCTACAAGACTTGGGTAAGCACTCCTCGGGGGAGTACTGTACATAGTTTGAGCTTTTGCTTCAATTTGCCAGAAAAAAATTTTAAAGGCCTTAAATTGATTTAATGAGCCAGAGAATGTGGAGCTGAGGGAAAAGGGAATTATTTGTGTTTATTAAAAATGGCAAACAAGTGACCTCCCCACATAAATTCTCAATCTCCTCATGCTTCTGCTCTGGGGAGCTGTATAAATGTCAAATCATTAAATTAAAGACCTAACAACAAACAAACAAAACAAAACAAAACAAACAAACAAAAACCTCCCAGGACCTCTGAGTCTTCCATGTTAAACAACCTTATCCTGAATGTTATGCTAGAAACTAGTGCTTCCAGAATTAATGCATTCTCTTAAGAGAGAGAGAATGAGAGAGAACGAGAGAGAGAGAGAGGCTCCCTCGTGCTAAGTGCTGGGCAAAGGTTGCAGACAGAGAAGTTCTGGGTAGGGCAATGCTTTCCTGTGCTTCAGAAGACAGCCCTGTCTAGTGCTCCCAACCAGAGTAGAAGAAGGAGCTGCTTCCCCAGAGTTCCTTTGGCTCCCATGAAAAGTGGAAGATTGAGGTGGGGGACAGAATGCCAACATATTCTTCCTTCACATGCCTGTTACAATTTCAAAGAAGATAAAGTTTTCCACTCTTTTTGCCCAAGAGGTCTTTTGGAAATAGAGCTAACCACCAGAGTCACACACATCATAGAAGGATTAGTCATTAATCAGTCAAGATTTATGATCAGTTTAGATAGGTGTATATATGAAAATATAAAAGAATATAAAGAGTTCGAGACCAGCCTGGCCAACATGGTGAAACCCCGTCTCTATTAAAAACACAAAAATTAGGTGGGCGTGGTGGCACACGTCTGTAATCTCAGCTACTTGAGAGGCTGAGGCAGGAGAATTGAGCTGAGATTCTACCACTGCACTCCAGCCTGGGCCACAAAGTGAGATTCCATCTCAGAAAAAAAAGAATATAAAGCCTTTCTGCAGAGGTTATGCAGATGTACACTAATTACACCCAGTTTTATTAGTAGAATGTGTATGTGAGGAGATACACAGAGAGGCTAATGGAAGCAGCTTGTAACAACGATGAGTGCTTTTGGATGAGCAGATGAAGTGCTATGGGTATTTCTTGACATGTACTCTTGGACCTCTGGAGTATAGATTGGCAATAAGGACTAAGAAGGCCTTCGAAGGTCCTTTGGCTTTTACAGATCTAGAAGACTGCTGGTTTCAATTGCTCCAAAATACCATGGCAGGTTGTGCCTTCACTAGGTCTTAAAGTCTCCTTCAGAGGTAGATAGACTGAGTCAGATAGGTATAGGATGTGGCTCAGTCAACCAAATTTGTTGATAACCTCTAGTCTTAATGTTTTGTTTGGGAACTTTACTGAATAGAAAATAGTAGAATATCAAAGTATATGAGGTTTAATAATGGTCAGTTCTTCTAAATCCAAGATAAATAATCCGAACTCCCTACCTCCATAATGAGAAAGATTCATTGAGAGGACCCCAACATATAGCTAATCATCCATCTATCCATCCATCTATATATCCATCTCAATAGATGTACACAATACATCTATACACACATACAGCCCTTTACCATATGTTTGTATTCCTAGTCACCAGAGGGGAACGTTTTAAGTATAGACAGTTAGGAACAAGTAAAAATATTATAGCAAAGACAGCTAAAAACATTTCTTTTTTATTAGGTTGGTTTGCAATATCACGCTCACGGGACAAAGGGCAACATATTATCATCATTTACATTATGTCTCCAATGGGACATGTGAAAAATAATATTGTTCATTAGGATTTTTTTGAGGTGTTCTTTTTCAAAAAGAAATCAGGGAATCTGTCTGAACCTATTCTGGTTCAGGGAATTGCCCACTAAAAAATAAAAATTAAAAAAAATTAGAGAAAAAAATTAATTAAACAACTTAATGGTTATGCGAATGGGGATGCAAAAGTAATTACATTTAAAATGAGTTTTTATTCTTCCTGAAACCATGGAAAACTCTCAGTTATATAAATAGTTTGGGAATGGTATGTTTCATTTAATTCAGTGTTCTTATTAGGTACGTTATTTCTACACTTTGTAGAGACCTACCAGATTTTAAAATATCAAGTATTTCCTCATTAAGATAGCCTTTCAGGGTACTAGATTCCCTTGGGATTATAATAATAATTTCCTAATGATACTGATCAGGCGAATTAGTAATGTATAGAAGGGAAAGGATTATTTGAGATCTCTGTATGTTTGGATTCTGAATAATTTTGAGGTTATTGTTCTACACAGATTCTATAAATCATTTCCCCAAACCCCACCTACCAAACCAACAGAATTTTCTCTCTGTTTCTTGCTGGAATTTTTAAAACTACAAAAACTGAAAAAAGTAAATTAAATGACCTGTGCCTACCCGTCACTAGGTATATAAAGGACTAGACTGAGGCATGTAGCTACGTAGCTAGGTCCAAGAAACAATCATTTGTCCAGAATGCTCATACCGTTAAAGTAAGCGTGGCATTGTCTAATTCCCTTTGCGTATATTGAAACTAGAATTATTATTTAATACATTATACTTTCATAAAACTTTTTCTATTGCACTTAAATAACGCTTCATATTTTTAAAGGCATTTTATTGTCCCTAACTTCATGTGCCTTGAAACAATGCAATGAGGTAGTTAGATCATATTCTTCCCATTTAAGTCAGGAGTTTGCTGAATTCAGAGACATTTAAATTTTCCCAAGGTCACAAGGGTCATGAATGGGAACGGGGCTTCTACTCAACTTGCCGTATAGGGCTTCCCCCATCACACCTGGCTGGCTCCCATAACTACGTTATTATTGATTTTTTATGTTAAAAAATTCACAGTTCATTTCCTTTGATATTCACACTGCTCCCTGGACTTTCTATAAAGTAGTAAAATCCTGCAATACTGCTAACGTGAGAGTTCACTCATCCACATGAAATTCCATTTTCTTCCTTTAAAACAAAACAAAACAAAACCTCCCAAACAACACATCAGTTAGACTCTGAAAATAATACGGCAAACTGCAGTAAAGTTGTGAAAACAAAGACCCAACAGTCCTTCTCCAGTGCAGGCTTGTTGCCATGAGCTAATAACTCCAGACTTTGTGCAGGCCAAGCCTCCCTTTTAATAACCATATGCCTCTAGGTAAAGTATTCCTGCTAAAAATTATTGAGGCATGGAACAAGGTAAGATGTGTGAGCTCATGTTGGATTGTTCAATTACTAAACTGAGTCCTGCAGCATTAAGAGTTTTCCAACTTGACAGATTATTCCTCTTTCTACACTTGTATAAACATACTGCTTACGGTTGAAATCTATGTAAGCTTTTCTTTCAATTAAAATGTCAAGGATGACAGACTGTGTTTTCACTGTCCTTAACAGAATGATAGTCACTGCAGCAAGCAATTTCATGTCCTCATTTTTCCCCCCAAAGGATGTTTTCCTGTCTAGGGGTGTCTGAAAAGCCAGAACTGTGTCTACAGGTCTTCTTTGCCCTTGGGAAAGCCTATCCTCAGGCCAGTGCTTTTGTCTGGAAGGTACGAAGGGGTCTCTCCACCCTGCTGTCCTTTCTCAGGTCTTCAGAAGATCTGTGGCACACTGGGACTACCTGTTAAACTCTCAGGACAGACAGATCTGCCACGTATGTGACCAGGCAAAGGAAAGAGGGTCAATAATGGAAAAAAAAAAGTAGGTTAGAAGATGGGAAGATATTGATCTTCCTATTTTCTTTTAATTAGCATCAAAAGCAGACCATAGGCTGGGTGCAGTGGCTCATGCCTATAATCCAGAACTTTGGGAGGCAGAGATGGGTGGATCATTTGAGCCCAGGAGTTCGAGACCAGCCTAGGTAACATGGAAAAACTCTGTCTCTACAAAAAGAAAAATATACAAAAACTAGCCAGGCATGGTGGTGCTTGGAGGCTGAGGTGAGAGGATCACTTGAGCACAGGAGGTGGAGGTGGCAGTGAGCCGAGATCACACCATTGCACTCCAACCTGGAACCTGGGAACCTGGGCATCACAGTGAGACTCATCTCCAAAAAAAAAAACCAAAAAACAGAAAACAAAAAACAGACCATAGATATCGAAGAAATCTTGAAAAAAAGTTTAAAAAATAATAACATAAGGACTTGGTGGAGAACAGAATTAAAAAACAAAAAGCTTCAGGGAGCAGGAGGATATCCAGATGTCATTGTTATTAAAGTTATTGACTGGGGGAAAAGACTCTTGACTTTCAGGCTCTCCATTTCATCATCTTGTAATGAACAGATGAGCCTATAGGCTATCTCAAAGGCTCTTGAAGCTCTAAAATTCAGATTTCAGGACTTGAAAACAAGATGTTCTTAATCCAACTAGATTATGACTTCCATCATGATAAGGGTATCATGCACTGCTCACTGCAGCATCCATAGTGCTTAACCCAGCATCGGGCACACAGTAGGTGGTCAGTGTCTTCATTTAGTGAAATCAAGCCAGTCCAGCATTTAGTTCTTCATATCAAAACTGCATTTAAAACATGACTAAACCCCAAATAGAAGGTATTCCTAAAAATTAAGAGAAGTTGATTAAAAAGGCTTTACATTCCATGGGACTCATGCTTCTTTCTCATTTAAATACAACAAAATTTCACACACAGACCACAAAAAGAATACTTGCTCATTGCACTTGTATTTGCTTATGCAAAGAAATGGTGCTTCTGGTCAGGTGAGGTGGCTCACACCTGTAATCCTAGCATTTTGAGCTTGAGCTCAGGAGTTCGAAACTACCCCGAGCAACATGGCAAAACCCCATCTCTATTAAAAAAAAATACAAAAAGTAGCCAGGCATAGTCCCAGCTACTTGGGAGACAAAGGTGAGAGGACTGCTTGAGCCTGGGAGGTCAAGGATGCAGTGAGCTGAGATCTTGCCACTGCACTCCAGCCTGGGCAACAGAGTGAGACTTTATTTCAAAAAATAAAAAATAAATAAAAATTTTTTAAAATATGTGCTTCTTTTGGACCTTCTTAAATGAAGTCTTGTAGCCTAATTTGGCAAACTAGTTTTTTCTTTTTTTTGTCTGGGACAGGAGACTGAAATGCTAAAGAGAGGAATACAAACTCTTAAATCTTAAGAAGTGGCAATTACTAATGCAAAATGCTTATTTACTCATTCTTCTCCAAAGTGGAATTTAAAAATTTCTATTTTTGGCCAGGTGCAGTGGTTCACACCTGTAATCCCAGCACTTTGGGAGGATGAGACAGGCAGACTGCTTGAGGTCAGGAGTTTGAGACCAGTCTGGCCAACACAGTGAAACCCCGTCTCTACTAAAAATACAAAAATTAGCCGGATGTGGTGGTGGGCACCTGTAATCCCAGCTACTCGGGAGGCTGAGGCACAAGAGTCGCTTGAACCCAAGAGGCGGAGGCTGCAGTGAGCCGAGATCACTCCACTGCATTCCAGCCTGGGTGACAGAGTGAGATCCATCTCAGAAAATAATAATAATAATAATAAATTCTATTATCATTTTTTTTGAGGATTTTCACTCTTGTTGCCCAGGCTAGAGTGCAAGGGTGCGATCTTGGCTCACTGCAACCTCCGCCTCCCGGGTTTAGGTGATTCTTCTGCCTCAGCCTCCCGAGTAGCTGGGATTACAGGCATGCGGCACTATGCCGGGGTAATTTTTCTATTTTTAGTAGAGATGGGGTTTCACCATGTTGGCCAGGCTGGTCTTGAACTCTTGACCTCAAGTGATTCACCGGCCTTGACCTCCCAAAGTGCTGGGATTTCAGGTCTATTTTCATAAAGAAAGAAAATTGTTAGAATAATCAAGTAGAAGGTTAAATAGAAAGACAATATACTTAGCTTCCTTGGCAGGTAATAATTACACTGTAAAATGGAGTGATGTGTAAAGCGAAGGACATGGGACAGACTACCTAGGTTGGAATCCTAGCTCTATCACTTACCAGCTGTGTGACCTTGGGCAAATTACTTGTCTTCTCTGTGCCTCAGTTTCCTCAACTGTAAAATGGGGGTGATAGAGACATTTATCTCATGATACTAAATGAGCTGTTGAATATACTAAATGGGTTATTTTCGTTATTATTATTATTCTGAAATGTTGATCTAACAACAGATTAATCACCATACTACAATAAAAAAATTATGGCTTGTTCTAAAACACCAATCTTTAGCTTTTAAGAACCACAGTCCAACAAATGTAAAATGTCCAGCACTGGCTGCATGTAAGATATTTCTTTAAAAATCCATCAACTTTAGATTTCCAAGCCCTTCTACAGAGGCAAATGAACTTCTCTCACCCACAACTTTACAGAATTTTCAAAATGGCTTCACATTATTTTTCAGAAAAAGCCCTTGAGAATATTTCCACAAAATGGAACAAAACTAGTTCCCCAGTATCTTGTTTTTCCTAAAAACAATGACAAATGAACACAGAAGCAAGAATTAGGAACACAAGAAAGCTGCCTGACCCATATTTTTAAAAGACATCTTATTACCCATATCTTTTTGTGAATGAGCTCATGTTCTGAACCAAATCTTACTGTCAAGCTCCTAAAGATAGACAGCAGATATAATATTTCCCCTTTTAACAAATGACACAAAGAAGTAGAAATATTTAGCCTCAGAAAAGGCATCAAAATGCCAGCAGACTCAATTAAAACATGTATTCTCTCTTTCCAAGCTTTCTTAGGCTCAAGGGAGGGCTGCTGGCTGAAGATCTGGGATTTCCCCATCTGCTTTTCTTTTGGTGACACAGAATGTTGAGTGTGCAGGAAGAGAATTTTGCCTTTGTATCTGCAGCCTATTCTCTGCCTCTTCCCTAGCCCCTCTCCTGTCCTAAAACTGTCACTGTCAAACAGCGAATGCTATAGCTTATCAGGGAGACCAGTAAGCCCACCTCCCTGTGACACAACATGACAAAGCTCCAAGACCTTGTACCATCTGGCCTCTGACTACCTCTCTCGCTCATTGCTCTGGGCCTGGTATACCTGCCATAGTGATTTCCTTTCACCTTCATGGAAGCACCATCTGTCTTCCTGCCACAAAACCTGACATATGTAATCTTCACCACCTTCTCTGGGCAACCACATCAGACTGGAGCCCTTTCTCGAGTGCTCTCAGTATACCCTGTACATTTCTCCAGGAACATTTATCACTATTCAATCAATGAATCAATCATTCATCAAAGATCAATTAAACAACAAATATGTGTCAGGCTTTGTGCACTCTCTCATTTTAGAAAGGAAAACTGGTTTGGCCAGTTAGATCATTTAAATAATAATTTATTTACAAATTTCCAATTGGTGTATATATAATGATAAATTAAATGTGTTTTGTAGGCTCTTAGAAGGTACCATTTCAGCTTCCTGATTTAATTCATCAATGATTTATGTTTAATTTTTAGAGATGGTGTCTTGCTATGGTGCCCAGGTGGGCTTAAAACTCCTGGGAGCAAGAAGTCCTTCTGCCTCAGCCTCCCAAGTAGCTGGGACTACAGGCACTCACCATCGCATCTAGCAATTCATTAATTTTGAGTAATTTTTTAAAATGTCTCTTCTCCCAACTAGACAGTAAACTTCATGAGTCTGATATTATGTCTACCTGTTTACCGTAGCAGATATTTCTGAAACTTAAGAGAGTACATGGTACACCTAGTAGGTGCTTAATAAATGTCTTTTATTAATGAAAACATAAATATCAAGAATCACTCTAACAATGGACATTCCAGGAATCATGTTCAATAGATATCTTCACTTACTAATGAGAATAAATTAATTGATTTACAAGTCATAAATGAAACTCCATTTTACATTAACAGCTTAATACAACTCATTTCTGTTCTTGAAAAGCATAAAAGGTAATGTGTAGTTTTTATCAGCACCCCTTAAACTCAAGCTTTTAGATGAGTTCTAGACCCATTTGTTTTCACATCAATTAAATCAATTTCCACTTGAAATTATATTTTAGGCATTTCATAAGAAAAGGCCAAGGATAATTCAGGAACACTCATCTGTCTCCAATCTACACTATGTTTTAAAAATTGGATGCCTGCCCTGCAATAAGGTTGTACTTTAGAATGCTCAAAGCTGTGCGCAAGGAGGCACCAGTTACACCCACACTGTGGTCAACTAAACATCTCATTTCTGCTTTGCACGGACTTATTGATATTGACAAGGGCACTTTTGGATCATTATCACCAGGGTGTTGGAAATTAACTTTACCACACGAGGTAAATTTGGGCCTCCTTTTTTATCAATTTGGTACTACTGATGCCTTTATTTTATGGATGTAGTATCTGTTATTTTGGAAACGATAACTTCTTTTTTTTTTTTTTTTTATAAAAGCCTGGCTTCAAGAAAGCCAATGGTAGTAATAAAACATAATACAGCTAACAGATCTGCATCCTGCTGGAGGCTTTGTCTTGTTTTACAGCATATACACTGCATCTACTTAGGCGGAGGAGATGTTTACTAGGGCTTTCAAGCGTTTTAAACACAGAGAGCAGTAATAGGAGGGGAGATTCGAATTTATGATCATTCTGTTAAGACTATTAAAGCAACCTTTTTTTGGCTTCTTTAGTGACTGATTTCTGCGCCATTAATCTGAATTAGTCATGCAGTCAGCTTGATTCATTTATTAACCAAAAACGTGGCTGGATTGGTTTCTAATGTACTATTGTCAGAAAAAAAAACCATTTTCAAAATCTGATTTTTTTTCCTTATAAAGAGCGAAAGGCTTTTTATAAAGACCTTTCATTAAAGACCCTAAGTGCCTGAACGGTTGGCTTTACCCATAGGTCAGACTTACAGACACGAAGAGATGGCTTTTCAATCAGCCAATAACTTCCCAGTTGCATCAATTATTCATAAAGTTACACTTAGAAAAGGCAAGTAAATGCAGATCAAAAGATGAAATAAAAGACGATTTTGAACGCAGCTCAAATAAGTGCTGTACATCTGACTAGATGGGAAAAAATATCCTCAGAAAGACATCTCTCAGTTAAATTTCTTGCCGTTGTGAGTTGTTAAAAAGATTCCTCCTTGCCTCATAAGGACAAATAAGTAGCCCTCTGATTATGAGTCTTGTCATTTACATGTGATTGCTGCTTGCATTCATTCACCGTAAATGAATAATTCATGAAAACATTCACTGGCGCCCTTGCCTGGGTATTCTGTAGAGGCAGAGAGCTCCCTGAGCTCACAGCCACATGGAGAGCCCCACCCCCATTCTGAGCTCCAAGTCAGCAATTCTGTTTAGGTTTGAGCTTGTCAGTTAGTGTATTTTAATGGATAATCTGTGGTGGAGTCCACACCTAGCACAATCCTCCAATATCTATATTCCAAACAGATGACGGAATTTTGCAGCCGAATGACAATAGCTCCAGCAGCAAGAGACTTCCATGAAAACAGAACTCTTATAAAAGATCTGTTGGATCTTCTGGGCAGCCTCTGCTTATCCCATGCCTCCTGCAAGGCTCTTCGATTCACTGCTGCCCTCACTCATGCTCTTATTTCACCTTTTCTCGAATCTCAAGGCAGGGTCTCTTTGGCAGTTTTCAAATATCTCTCCTGGGAGACCAAATTTATGACACCCTCCACCCAGCCACTCGCTGGGATTATTTCAGCTCTTTAAAAGGCAGCGCTAGAATTTATTAGCTCCAGGATACATTGGCAGGGGAGGGATGTGTCGGTGGCCCAGAGGGAGTGGTTTTCAGCAGCTGTGACTACATGCATGGACTACGCAACCTTGGGCTGCTAAAAGCCTGATTTCTCAAGTTCTATTCTTAATGATAAAGTGATAGCGTGCTGAGAGGATCACTTATTCTCCAAGGAAACCCGAACAAGGAAAGGGGCATTGCCTAACAAGGCTGAGCAAACTCTTCTCTGGGTTATATCCTAACAGAGAGCTTCAGGCTCTCTCAATCACCACTGTGATCAAATCACCAAAAACCCTGGGATCAGAGTGAGGATTCCCAAAGAGATCCTTGTCAGGCATCATGGGGAGAAGGGGGAGGTGTGGAGAATTTGGAGAAGGTTCCAGAGAAGCATGAGAAAATACTAAAAAGCCAGAAGGGAAGACTTAATGGGAAAAGTAAAGGGAATAAGACTTCTTTAGCCCATGGGGGAGACATTAGAGAAGGCTGGCAGATAATGATGATGATCTTCAAAGTTGCAAATTACTATAATCTGAGAATGGTCACCAGTTACTTTCAAACACGACTGAAGCAGAATAGTAACAGTACATCAGCAGCATGTGGATTTAACTTAGAAAAGAATATCTCCCAAGAACAAATAGTGTAAAACAATCAAATGGCTAATAGAGGTTTTGAAATTTCCTCTTCTTGGGCTCTTAAAAAATAGACTTGTCCCTGTCTGGCTTGCTTTCTAGGGAGAAGGAGGAAGAACTGGCAAACCTCTTGGAGTCCTAAATTAGGTCTATTATTTTCACTTATGCCAGACAGAGTGGTTGACAGAAATGATAGAGATAACGCTGACTCCCATCCTTAACCGGGAAATCCAGTAAGGTAGCCTTGTGGGGCTGACAGGCATAGGCTTTTTGCAGCCTCCTGGCTCTGCCACCACCCAGGAGCGTGTGATCTTAGCAAGGCATCTAACTCCTCTGTTTTCTCATTGGCAAAAACTATGTGGCTGTAATATCCATGTCACAGGTATGGCATGAGGATGACTTGAGATAATATTTTGCGTGTGCTTAGCCCTTTGAAGATGATCAACGTGTAATCTATTTAAGAGATGAGTGATTTGCTGTAGAAAATACAGTTAATACAACTGTCATTTTAAAACACAAAGTAAAGCTATATTGTTCTAAATCTGGGGGTGAGGCATTTGGGGAAAAGACCCAGAAACACCCAGCCTCTCCGAGGGGTATGGGTGTCTCCTCCATTACTGTGAGTCCCCAGTTATCCCCCATCCTCTTCTCAGGGAAGCCGGCTTTCTCTCCATGCCAGACCCCTTACAGCGGGAACCAGTCTCTCTCCTAGGCTGAACGGAGAATATTTGAGAGCACTGAGCTTGGCACACAATAGGAGCCCCACAGAGGTTTCTTCAAAGACTTAATGACGTTACCTCATGGTCCACTGTCTCTTATTTCCTGGCAGCTATACCCCTATGTCACATCCATGACAGGCATCTTTTTAAGGGCTATGATAACTTGAAACACTATCCTGATTTCTAGGGACAGTCAAGCTACCATTGGCTTGAACAGGGGGTATGGGGGAAGGGTGAAGTTTCTAGGAAACTGTGTGCTCTCTCTTGTGCAACCTTCCCTGAGCTACCTTTCAAGTTCTCCCACTTTGCAAGAGCACTTATCATGAAGCAGAATTGATATTAATCTGAAACACTTAGTAAAATAGTAGCAATAAAGCTCATAATAATGATACTTGGCATGTACTTTACACTTTGCATTCAAGGATCTCAAATGGCTTTTCAACCTGGCTTTGCTATTTTTCAAGCTACTCATGGACTGGACACACAAGCGAAGACACCACTGAGTATGGTTTCCCTGTAGACAAAACTGATTAGGTTCTGAGATTGACATTGTGTCCAATCTATGTATATAAATGCACCTGCTACATACAAACACCCACAGATACCTACATCCTAAAAGGCAAAAGTGCTAGAAAGATTTTTTTTTTTTTTTTGAGACAGAGTTTTATTCTTGTTGCCCAGGCTGAAGTGTAATGGGCTCACTGCAACCTCTTTCCCCCAGGTTCAAGCAATTCTCCTGCCTCAGCCTCCTGAGTGGCTGGGATTACAGGCAACCATCACCATGCCCATCTAATTTTTTGTATTTTTAGTAGAGATGGGGTTTCGCCATGTTGGCCGAGCTGGTCTCGAACTCCTGACCTCAGGTGATCTACCCGCCTCGGCCTCCCAACTTGTTGGGATTACAGGCGCAAGCCACTGCACCCGGCTGAAGATTTTTTTTTAGTCTCAAACACATTTTTGCCTGTATTAGCAGGAGAAACTCTGGAAGCCAGGTTTACATTTTAATAGACTTGTTTTATTTTGATATTTCTCTCAACCCTCTTCTCAGGGTATTTATAAGTACAATTGAAATGTCTGTGTCTGTTCGTTAAAGGCATGGAATTTTAAAAGGCTTACTTTTCTTTTAAGTTCATTCTAAAGAATATTTTGTTTAGGTTTAAATGATTACTTAAAAGCCACAAGGGGTTTATATAAAGGGTTTCTTCTAAGGTACTTTTCCCTTCCCTGGTGGCCCTGCATCTCGCCAAAGAGAGTGACTTGCTCAGTTTCTCAAATTATTCCTCAGACAGTCCTATTCCTACTTGCAAACAAATGTGGTATTTGGGGTTTCCAGTTTAAAATGTAATTTGGTATCATTTCAGATGTCTTCCTACAGCTTAATAAACATTTTCCCCAGAGGGACTTGGGGTCTGATTTTAATTTGTGGTAGGGTTATGGGCACAGTAAATGTCAATTTTAGCTATAGACAGTAAGTCCCTAGTATAAATAGAAACGGAAAGTGACTGACAGTACACTTAAAGAACATGCAAAACATTATGCTTGCTCACTGGCGGTAAGTGTTCCCCCAAAAATCCCTTCACATGATAGCTTGGTTTTCTTTCTCTTTTTTTTTTTTTTTTTTTGAGTCAGAGTCTCACTCTGTCACCCAGGCTGGAGTGCAGTGGCGAGTGATCTTAGCTCACTGCAACCTCTGCCTCCTGGGTTCAAGCAATTCTCCTGCCTCAGCCTCCTGAGTAGCTGGGATTACAGGTGCCTGCCACCACACCCAGCTAATTTTTGTATTTTTAGTAGAGACGAGGTTTCACCATGTTGGCCAGGCTGGTCTCGAACTCCTGATCTCGTGATCTGCCTGCCTTGGCCTCCCAAAGTGCTGGGATTATAGGTGTGAGTCACCATGCCTGGCTGATAGCTTGGTTTTTTCTTCAGATTCCTGACCAGAACAGAAAGGCCAAATTGTGCTTTCTTAAGATGTGTCAACCTGATGACCATAAAATGACAAAGTGAAGTAACAGAGTCCTGCATGGTATGTCTTTGAATATGAAAACACCAGCAAGACTGTCTACTGACTCAGCCAGTCATTTGCCTGGTGATCTAAGGCTGTGTCCTCAGTGCCTCTGAGTTTCCGTTTCTTCATGTACCAAAAAAAAAAAAAAAAAAAAAAAAAAATGGCTGAACCAACACTCTTCAAGGGCCTTTTCAACCCTAAAGTTAAATGAGTAGATATGATCAAGAGAGAGTAATCCGGCTGGGTGCAGTGGCTCACATCTATAATCCCAGTGTTTTGGGAGGCTGACACAGGAGGATCTCTTGATCCCAGGTGTTTCAGACAAGCCTGGGCAACTTAGCAAGATTTCATCTTTACAAAAATTTTAAAAATGAGCCAAGCATGGTGGGGTGCCTGTAGTACTAGCTACTTGGGAGGCTAAGGTGGGAGGATCACTTGAGCCCAGGAGTTTGAAGACACAGTGAGCTATGATCATGTCACTGCAGAAACAGAGACTCTGTCTTTAAAAAAAAAAAAAAAAAAAAAGTGAGAGATCCAGAACTATTATTTATTTCAGGGAAGCAACATGTCAGTTAAAAGTAGATTTTCCTCAAAGTTGGACACCAATAGATGAGTAATTCTTTACTGGTTGTTCTTGGACTTTCCTTTCCTTGAACAAAAGGAAGGCTCAAATGATCTCTGAGCGCAAGTAACATTTAGCTGAAGAGGGCAGCAGGAACCAGGAATCGTGACAGGTAGGTGAGGAGGTCATTTCTTCTCACATATGAACAATAATCCTTTTGATGAGCAGGAAATAAATGTTTCACTCTTTGTGCACTAGAATAAGTAATTTATTAGTAAGCACAATAACATCTTTTAGGAGAGGTAGGACAGGTCCCCAAATAAGCAGTTCTGTCTTTTCAGTGTTGGAGCCATCAGATTCATTGGGACTAGGTTTAAATTGGACATTTTGAGAATGACGAAAATTCTCCAGGTCTGCCAGGAAAAACATTTCACTACTTCATAGTAGATGATACCTGACACTACCTGCTAAAGAGCTAAGACAACATTCCCTAAGTGCCTAAGTTGAGTCCTATGGATGATCCAGTCCATGGTGCCTGTGATGGTAGGTTTTATGTCAACTTGACTGGGCCATGGGTTGCCCAGATATCTGGTTAAACATTATTTCTGAGTGCACCTATAAGGATATTTCTGGAAGGGATTAACATTTGAATTGGTAGACTGAGTAATGCAGTATACCTTCCCCAATGTGGGTGGGCTTCATCTAATCAATTGAGGACCTGAATAGAAGAAAAAGGTGGAGGAAGGTTGAGTTATCTCTCTCTCTGCCTGATTGCTTGAGCTGGGACATCTGTCTTCTCCTGACCTTAGTCTGGGAGCAACACCATTGGTGCTTCTGGTTCTCAGGCCTACAGAATCCACTTGGAATTTACACCATCTGCTTTTCTGGGTCTCCAGCTGGCAGATGGCAGATCATGGGGCTTTTTAGCTTCCATAATCTGGTGAGTCAATTCCTTATAATAAACCATATATATCTCTCTCTTATTGGTCTGTTTTTCTGGAGAACCCTGACTAGTACAGTGCTCCATCTTTAGATCTTTCCTCTCATATTTCCTTAAATATATTTGGTAGAAGTGAATTAGCAGAATTTAGTCATTAACTTTGAGATTCCTCATCCTGTACTTCTAATCATTCACCAAGTTCTATTCACTCCACCCCCAAAATAGACCTGGAATGTATCTACTTGGCTCCATCCCTACTGCCAAGATCCTAGTCCAAAACACTGTGTTGTTTCTCTTGGTTTCTTCCAACAGCTTCTGCCTCCAGTTTTGCTCTTCTTCTGTCCAAACTCTGTCTTGTAGCCAGAATGATCTTCATAAACCAAAGATCTGGTCATGACATTTCCCTGTTCAACATTCTTCCATGATTTTCCTTAGCATTTAGGATGTTTTTTCAGTATCTTTTATGTGTTCTACCTCATTGATGCCTGTAGTACTATCTTTCCACCTGGCTTGATAGGGTCTATCCACCCAGGCTTCCATTCATTTCCTAGAATGTGCCATGCTCTTTCCCACCCTAGGGCCTTGAAGCATCTTTTGATCTTTGCCTGGAAGCTTTCGCCATCTGCTCTTTGTTGACGAATTCTCATTCATCCTTTAGGTCTCCTTTTAAATATCCCTTTCTTAAAATGTTCTTTGACCCCCAAATTAAGGGTCAAATCTAGCAACCATGAATTTAAAGGGTCACATAGGCCCCTGTGGTTTTCCTTCATGCTATTTCTAATAACATATTAATAGGTATGGTTATTTTGTTTAGTATCCATCTCTGTGATTAGTCTCAAATCTCCCTGGAGGCAGGGGCTATGCATTTGGGTAAAATCATTCTGGTTTCCTTTCACCATTGGGAAAATGTACGCTTACTTTCTGGAGGACACTGCTCTGTCTGGATGGAGAAGCAGAAAGGAGAACATCATAACATAGTTGGAAAGGCTTCTATAGAAGTAAACAAGATTGATCCAACATAAGTGAGCACCAGAGTGCTTGCCTCATGCTATTGGTAATAGATCTTTCTGCTTTTCTGAAGCCTGAGGCTATTTCTCTTGACAAGCACAAAAGTGAAAATGCCAAATGGAAATGTTTTCTTTCCAAGGCTTACAATTTTGCTTTCGGGTAATGCTGAAACATTCAAGTGTTCTTATGAAAGTTAAGTGCTTTCCATTTTCACCATGGTTTCAGTTGTTGAAGCTCTCCAGAAGGATCAAAACCTATAACTTTTATATAACATTCCCAAGCATCAAATATACATGCCAAACAAACCTCTTTAATTAAAATAAGGCTGAAATAGCTATAATTGTAAGTGCCATGGACTGCTATTCCTTATAAGGAAGAAAACTGAAAAAAGACCTTCTGTTATATTACTCAAAAACAAAGCAAACAAAATCAATGATTTCAAAGTCTAGCATGGCTGAGAAAATTCATTTTCTTAATATGGATTGAACTTCAGAGTGATAGGGCAGAGTGGACATACAAGAATGACTGTCTACAGCAAACTTCTGGCAGACTCTTTAGCCTATTGGTTCACAGCCAGTATTTGTCTTCATAAATGAATTCCACATCTTTATTAAGTTAAGTATTTCTTTTTTTATTATTTGAAACATACTTTAAATATTTTGTTTTATAACGTCCTGGAAACTGATACAATTCCTTCCAGATCGAGGAAGATGGTAAAAATCAATTATATTTTCTTACTTATAGAGCAATTACAAAAAAATTATGCTCCAATTTATCCATTACTATGAATATCATTTGATGTCATATGTGAACAACTTGGGCAGCTGGAATGAAAGGTGTCCTTCTGACTAGGTAATTTTTCAAAGAGCTCTAAGTGACTATTAGATAGAAATATATACCCCTAGTTTGAGTTGATTTGTAGACGAGTATGTAGTAAGAATTATAGATTTTAAATTGGAATCAACCTTTTATAAGAAAAACCCCTGCAAGAACCAACCAAAACACATCAAAAGCCTGAAGTGAGCTTCTAATGTCAGATCCTTTACAGAAGCAAGTCACAGTTTGTAATTTAGAGAATAAATCTTATTAAAATGAATTTTATCTGCCATTGATGGAATTTCAAAGTTGGCCCATTTACAAATGAGTTAACTGGCTTTATCCAAAATAAGAGGGATTTTGGGGGGCCATTTAAATCATTAGAATCGCTGGTTCAGGGTGCAGAGAAGGGCTGGGCTTCATCTCCTCAGCCCCCGCAGAAACTAGACTTGTCTTCCCTGTGCCTCAGAACCCAGTTCTCAAAGCCTCCTAATGGGTTTCACTGTTTTCTTTCCAGTGCTTATCATAATCAGGGAGCTGCACATTTGCATCCCTAATGGACCTTTTTCAAAAGTGTGTTGACATTTCAATAGGTTTCGAATAGCTCTTAATGCTTCTCTCAATTTGGGCAGGTGCCCACAAATCTCCTTATTTGGGTCTCTACATATAGACTGTCTACTTTACTCACAGGGTTGGTGGGTTTTTTTTTTTTTTTTTAATCCCTGGGAACCTATCTTAATTATACTCTTAAAAACATGAAAACTCAGAAGTTAGATGACTCAGAAAATGACCATCTAGCTGGGTGCCTACACGCAGGGCAGCATCTTAACTCTATCTGTGAAACTTAGGCCTGAGTTAAAAGTATCCTCCCTTGTGTGGTAGATTCACTTTTTGGAGCGTCTATTTTTATCGAAAGGAAATAGATATAAATAAGGCCATCAAGATAAACACAGGTTACAGGAGAGAGTTGAAATCAAGCAGGAAGCTATCATCTGAGCACAAACTCCCCTGCGTTTTACTCCTCACTTTTCCTAGGAGTACTAAGAACTTAGAAAGCCTGCAGAGGGGCGATTTTAGTCCCACCTAACTTTATGTGACTTCAATAAACATTCGATCCAAAAGAAACACAGCTAAAATTATTTTTTAAGTTTGTTTTTGTTGTTGTTAAACTTTTACTCAGCTTCTGCTGTATCTCAGGAACTGTGCTGGGAGCCTAGCGTGAATAAAAGATCATTGCTGCCCTGCAGGAATTCATCATTTATGAAGGCAAATAGCCAAGGAAGTCAGCTGACGGTGTAATGGGAGATACCCCTCAAAGTATTATTTAATACCCTGGGGGTTCCAGGGGATGGTCCCCAAAGAGGAGACATATGAATTGTTCCAGGAAAGATGAGAAGTTAGCCCTGCATCGTGGGAACATGCATGCATGTGTGTGTGTGTGCACGCACGCGTGTGTGAGTTGGAGAGATATTGGTAGCAGGGCTCCAGGCAGAGCTTACTGTCTGTGCAAGGCAGGTTGTTAAAATATGTCAACAAAGGCCGAGAAGATATTAAACAACTACTAGCTTAATAACATGAAAACGATCTCTGGATGATAACAATTCTTTCTAGGAATATCGACTGTCTGATGTACGTCCCATTTAGGTGATGCCCTTGTATACACCAAATTGGGAACTATATACATATAAAAATGTTAAAACTGATTTCCCAGTATTTCAGGTAGGTGGCTGAGTTACAAAGTAAAAGAACCATTTGATAGACTGTTCTGCACACTTTGGTCCTTTTGCATTAGAGAGAGACATTTGGGGTAAGTGGGAGGGAGGCACTAGAGCTCTTGGACAGGGGACTCAGTATTTTTCAGAACGAAAAAACCCCTTCTTGGCCCTATTGTTCTACATTAAGCTGCTTTGGAAAAGGTAAAAATAGAGCCATAATTTGGCCCTACTATTTCTGTTTCTAAAAAGCCTTTTCCAAGACAGAAAGTTGATATAACTTTTTTTCTCTCCAGTATTTCCAGTTTTCATTTATACAGTTCAATAAATATAGATAAGCATAAGTTGGTGGGAGTCGGGGGTAGATTTTAACAATCACTGTTATGCACTATCTTCCCTGAAAGTACTGAAAGTGGTTTTCTGAGTTTAATGTGACATTTCCTCTCCCTTTTAGGTACTGCTTTTGCAACAAATTAATTTTGGTTCTTAGAGAGCACACTCCTACCTCAAAGTGCTGTGTGAGATGCTCCCCTAACAAGATAATAAATAGATTTGTCCATGACTTCCAGCATAGAATTAAAACGTATAGATTTAAAGATAGCTTTTTCTTGGTCTACAATGAATTGAAATCTTTTGAAAAAATACATTGTTATCTCCTAGTTTCTTTCTTTTCTTTTTTTTTTTTCACTTTCGCAGGGCAGAAAGTTAATACTCTAGTTTCTAAACCGATATTGGCAGTCACTGAATACGCCCTTTCTTTCAAATGAAAAAAAAAAAAAGAAGAAGAAAGGAAGAAAGGAAGGAAGGAAGCAAACCTTGGTCATCCTGGCTTAAATATGAAAATGAAACAAGAGTATGAGACAAGGCAGCCTCACAGAGCAAATGGCCCAGCCCATGGCTTCCTACCCGGGCCCTCTCCCTCCCTTATTGTGAGTATCTCGCTCAAAACCCACTTCTGTGCTTTTGCATATGAAAAATGAGGCTGTAAAAGGGTCAGCCTGTAAAAGGCATAGCTAGTAAAAAATAATTGGAGGGCATTGAATACAGACGATGTGCACCGTTCATAAGATAATTAGTTCCGGGATCCTTACTATGTTGCTCCTGATGTTCCTCATGCCAGGAAGAATTCTGAGGTGTGGAGAAGTTATAACACAGCTTACTCAACAGAGAAGCTATAACATAATGCGCATTTCCAAGACCATTCCCAGCAACTTGAAAGCCTCATCCCATGTCTTGCCTTCATAAAACATAGCATTTCCACACTGTGGCTGTTTTAATAAACCAATGAATAGTTCTCTCCAATCTGTTTGCTTTTAGTGGACTTACTTTCTTTCCCCAAAGAAGCTGGCACTACAATGTCAGACAAATGTCTAGAATAACCATGCACTGCTCTGGACACCAATGAATAAAATATAGCAAATACTGCCTATCCTCAGAGTGCATTATTCCACTTAGAAAATGGTATAATTGGATAGTATTGGGAGGGGATTCATGTATTTTTGAGTCGTGGGGTTATTTTCTGGTAATTGCCTGACTCGAAACTTTAATCAGGAAGTTCTCTTAGCCCTGTGAGTGTGGTTTTTTTTTTTTTGGGGGGGGGGGCGGGGGGTGGAGGTTGGGGGATGAGGAAGAGGGAGTATTAAAGAATTGAGAAAATGGCTAAGTTCCGCAGGCCTTTTTTTCTTGTCATACAGTTGTTGTCAAAAAGATTCATTATTATGTCTGGGGATAGCGAAACTCCATGGCATTTTGCGTTCAGTAAAAATGTCTCAAACCATTTTTCAAACATTTTGAGGTTTGGCACAAACCTGAAATCCATCTTGCCAAGCACTTTCCCCCCCTTAATTCTTAAACCCATGTGTCTTTCAAGGGAAATTTAATCCGTATGTTTCTGATTCATTTACACTTAACTCATCAAAATGGTGTTTTGTAAGAGCTATTTGATGTTCAAGAAGTCTTATGAGCTTCTCTTTTTATAAGTCTGAAAAGCCTTTCTTTTTGAGAACCCAGAAAATTGTATTTCACCAGCTGTAGGCCAAATGATTTGAGCTGTGTTAAAAATCAAGAACCTGCTGAATTTAGGAGACAAACAGCAGACACAATGACATAAATAAACATCCACACGTGTCCACCTGCTCATACATCAACTGAAGACCTTTGTAACTCATTCCTTCCCTGAAGAAGTCTATCTCTTAAGGCCAAAGAACAAATTACAACGATGAAGCAGAAAAGAACGATGGTCCTATAGCAAAAATCCCTATTGGTTCTGGAGATTCCCAATTGCGATTCCCAGCTCAGAATCCATGGAAATAAATCAGGTTGCATTTTGTTAGATGAATCTATTACCTACGAAATAAATTAATCATTGAAGGCCAGAACTAGATGGATGTCATGAAATTTCTAATCCAGTAGGATTTGGATTTTGTTCCAAGGACCTCTGGGTGGGGGTGGGGGTGACTTATGGGAGGAGATATGGACCAGTCAGGGATCTGTTTTCCATAATGGGCTTTTCCACAAGAGGATTTCTTAAAAAGTAGTCTGAGGGTACCCTCAGTTTGAAAACAAATACCTTAATTTTATATGAGGACACAGAGTTTGGGGAAAGAGAATCTAGGAGTTGGGACAGAACTTGAAATACAACCCAGGTCCCCTGATCCTTGCCCAGCATTCCGGTGGCCTTTCTATGATACCAGTGTGTTTCCAATGCTGACTGCACTTCATTAGGGGGCCAATTAGTGAGAAATTGGTGAAATCAGCTTAATCTGACATTATCAGCATTTTAGAACAATAGACACATATCCAATATATCAGATATCTAAATAATGTTATACACAGTAAAAATTAAGTATTATTCCATAAAAATTATGTGTGTGTATATATAAATATGTATGTGTGCATATTATACACATAATCCAATGTACATATGTGTGTATATATAAATATATACACATGTATATATTAATATATACACATGTATATATTTCCATGGGTATATATACACACAAATATATATGTGTGTATATGTGTATAACACATATACACACATATATGTAAAGTATATATACATATATAGTGTATGTAATGTGTATATGTGTGTATATGTGTATACACATTACACATTTACACACATATACATATATATGTATATGTGTGTATGTAGTGTGTGTATATGTGTATACATGTGTACATATGTATATATGTGTAGGTGTATATATATGTGTACATATATATGCATATGTGTGAATATACTGGGCTGTGATACAGAATATATTCCCCACTATTGCTCATATCAAAAAAATTTAAAAACTACTATACAGAAAACCACATTTTGTTCCCTGATGGTTCAGCCAATAGTGGTTTTCAATTTGCCTCATTAAAGATCAGGTGGCTGGAAAAACCCAATAAGATCCTTCTCACTTCAGTAGAGGAAATGGTACAAAACACTGGCCCATTTCAAAGGGAGCTTAAATACACAGCTCAGAAGAAATGAATGAAGAAAAAGAGGAGGAGGAGGACAGATAACTCTTTGAGAAAAGAAAGGGTCATATCCATCTTCCTATGATTTACAAATGGCAGGAAGGATTTCTGATTTGCATTCAGTGCATCTGCACAGCTGAAGATGCAGACATATGAGCCCCAGCATAGTTCCACAGTACATTTTCCAAGCACTTAACAATCATTAATTAGTTAGAAACATCCTTTCAAGGTCGGGAGGCACAATAGTTCATCTCCACACAACGGAGCTTTGGAGGCTCCCGGGCAGCCGAATGGTACGGCACCTGGGTAATGACTGTGGGAAGATTAATTGGGTTAACTGGCTGTGAAGAATCTTGTGAAAATGCTGCTCCACTGCACTGTCAGATGTCAGAGAAGGCCAGCGTCCTTTGTGCCTAACAGCTGAAAGCTGCCTCCATGGGAAAGGATGCAAAGTCATTAAAACAACTATGAATTACCCTTTGCTCTCTTTTTTTCAGAATCATAATGAAGTGACAAGTTTTCTGTGGTCACAAAGTGCTGGAGTCTCTTTGGGATTAAAGTGCAAAGTGGGGCTGTTTGGGAATTGTGGTCTAAAACTGTTCCCTAGGTGGGGAGGAAGAGGGAGGAAGCAGTGTGTTCAGAGCCCAGAGGTCACATCCTGCAGGTGGGTGGGTGCTGGTTCTGGGGCAGCTTCCAAGCTCTGTCCTCATCAGACATGCACTCAGTGTAGCCAGGGCTCAGGCAGGGAGAGGGAGGAGAGAAGAGAGTGGTGGGAAGCAAAGAGCTGTACTCCAGGACATTTACCCCAATGCTATTAGGGCCCACAACTGCTGGCCCACTGACTAGACCCCAGCGGGGCTCATGGCTGGAGGCAAAAAGCAAGCTATCTTGTGGCCTCTGCACCCCTCTCTCCAGACCAGAGGCAGGAGTCTCTGCACAGCTGCCTGAATGATTTCCAGAGTCTCAAGGGCCTGCCTGTTGGTTGCTCCCTCCCACCCCACCATCCCCAGGAGTCAGAACTCAAAAAGGGACTGCAAAGCATTAGCCTGGGCAATGTGACAGAATTCCTGGCACCAGGAAGCTCACTGGCCTGGCAGGGCAGAAATGTGCTCCTCACCACCTTAGAGCTTGGTCTGGGCCCTGACACCAATGGTTTTATGATATAGAATAACTCTCTTCACATTTTTGGATGGCTTCAGTTTCTTCCCTTCCCTCCCTCCCTCCCTCCCTCCTGTCTAGCTCTGTGGCCCGGGCTGTAGTGCAATGGCGCCATCATGACTTACTGCAGCCTGGAACTACCGGGCTCAAGTGATCCTCCTGCTTCAGTCTCCCGAGTAGCTCGGACTACAGGTGCATGATACCATGCCTGGCTAATTTTTTAATTTTTTTTGTAGAGATGGGGTCTCCCTACATTGCTCAGACTAGCCTCAAACTCTTCGGCTCAAGGTATTCTCCCATCTTGGCCTCCAAATTGCATGCTGTGATTACAAGAGTTAGCCATCGTGCCTGGCCTTTGATTTCTTAATCTGTAAGGTGAATGGGTTGGGTTGAAACATCAATCTTTAGGTTCTGGCTTCATCAGTGCATTTAGAATTATAAGACTGGGTCAGGCTAAGTAACTCACGCCTATAACCCTGGCTACTCAGGAGGCTGAGGCGGGAGGATCGCTAGAGTCCAGGAATCTGAGACTAGCCTGGGCTACATAGGGATACCCGGTCTCCACAAAAAAAATTAAAAACATAGGCATGTGTAGTGGTGTGCACCTGTAGCTTCAGCTACTCAGGAGGCTGAGGCAGGAGGACCATTTGACCCCAAGAGTTCGAGGCTGCAGTGAGTTGTGATTGTGTCACTGGGTGACAAAGCGAGACCCTGTCTCTAAAGAAAAATTTTTAAAAAAGAATTATAAGATGATTATTCTACTACTAAGGAAGTTCTGGATGGTGAGGGCAAATTCAAATCAAATGACGTTCTCTGTGACCTGTACACGTCACAGGGAGCTTCCTGTTTGCCCTCACAGGAAGGAAATGGCAAAAAGCAGCCATGCACTGAACTAGGGCAAGATCTGAACTCAGAAAAATAATCTGGCTATAGAGAGGCCACTGCATGATCCATATTAGGGTGGATGCTGGTGAGAGCAAAACTAAAGGCGAAAATCCTACGCAAGAGCAATTTACATCTACATTTACACTAAATGGGTTTATTATAATTGCTGTTATTATGATTAATTTCAGAGGAATTAAATGGGATCAGTCCTTTATTGCAAAGTGTTGCTGAGCTGACGGAAGTGTTATGATAAATAAGAAGGTCAAGAAGAGGCAGATGCAAAAGAAGTTACTCTATGCCGTCTAAAAAAGAAATCTACTACTTAACAAAAAGCGGTGAAAAAAGACCCTGCTCTTTTGATGTTGAAATAAACTACAGTGCATTGAAGTGAGAGCTGAAACCCTGTTTTCTGACCAATGGCATGTACAGCCAGAAGTATGATTCTCTCTTCACCTCTCCACCTGCTCATGACCTCACCTACATTCTGTGACTTGGTTTACCTTTCTTGGAAGGAACTGTCACGTGACAATATTTCTCTCTACATTATTAATGCCCAAAATCTATTATTATCCAGACTTCCAAAGAAGTCAACTGGTTCCATTATTAAATAGCTAACATTTGCTGAGCACTTACTATGCTAAGTGTATTATGCTCTTATGAATTCCATTTCATAGATGAAGTAACCAAGGCTCAGAAAGGTTCAATAGATTGTCAAAAATCACATAATTAGCAAATGGCAAAGCCAGAGTTTGCCCCCAGATCTGTCTGACTCCGAAACAATCCACAGGGCCTAATCTCATCTGGCCATATTGATTACGAGTAATTAGGCTTCCCCTCTCTGCACAAAAGCTTGTTTTGCAGACATATTTTTTTTCTTTTTTTTTTTTTTTTTTAAGCAGTGATACAAGCCCCATTGAGGGCAGAGGGGCAGAGCCAAGTGGGCAGACAGGCCCAAAGGGCTGCAAGAGGGCCAGCTGGACTGTCTGCCATGTCAGCACATGGGTGCAGCCCAACATGACTTCAATTCAAGATCTTTGATTTGCAAAATAAAAAGTCGATGGACTCCTAAAACACGGTAATTCATGGTAGGCATTCCAGTTCACACGACGCAGTCTCCTGACCCCATTTTCCCATTAAGATGAGTAATCAAATCTATGCATTAATAGATACCTTGACATTCATTGGGGGCCATATTATTGCTTTTTCTAGGCTTTGTTTTTTGGATATGTCCAGTTCTATTTTAGTTATTCAGATGGAAAAGAAAAAAAAACGTAAAGTAGAATTCAGTTTTTTGGTGCCATGTGAAG
Source organism: Pongo abelii (assembly GCF_028885655.2). NCBI lineage: Eukaryota > Metazoa > Chordata > Mammalia > Primates > Hominidae > Pongo > Pongo abelii. Next base: position 56,458,411 of record NC_071991.2, read on the forward strand.
AGAGAGAAAGAAAGAATTTGTTGCTAGCTAGATGGGTCTTGGCTATTGTCTAACTACTGTCTCACTCTCCATAATAATTGCAAACTATTGATTAATTCTTCTTGGGTGCAGCATTGCCTCATCAATCATTAAATAAGTGATCTTGCCAGTGCAGGTACAGGAAGGAAAGATGTATGGACTTGCGTTAAAGCGTTTGTGTACTATGGAGTGGATTTTGGAGTGCTAAGTCAATTTCAGTTTTCAAAGGTGTGTAAGTCTTTAAGAAATTACTCTTGTTGTAACCCAAACTCATGAAATGCATGCCTCTGAAAGCACCCAGTCTTTTTTGTTGTTGTTGTTTTGAGATGGAGTTGCTCTGTCACCCAAGCTGGAGTGCAGTGGTGTGATCTCGGATCACTGCAACCTCTGCCTCCCAGGTTCAAGAGATTCTCATGCCTCAGCTTCCGGAGTAGCTGGAATTACAGGCATGTGCCACCATGCCTGAGGTTGGCCTGGTTATCCTCAATTTACAGAGAAGATAGAAACTGTGGCACAGAGAGGTAAAGTGGTTTGTCAAAGTCACACAACCAGTAAGTAGAAAAGTGATTGAATCCAGGCCTTTTAAACCCCAAAGGCCATGCTGTTTTCAGGAGACCCCACCCTGCTTCTCTGATTAGTAGATGCCTGTATTTTTAGTAGAGACAGAGTTTCACCACATTGGCCAGGCTGGTCTCGAACTCCTGACCTCAAGTGATCTGCCTGCCTCGGCCTCTCAAAATGCTGGGATTTACAGGCATGAGCCACCACCTCTGGCCACACCTCTGGCTGCAATCCAATGTAAAAGGAGTCCCCTTTGAAGGTCAGAATCCCAAAAAACCAAACAAAAAGCGAGCAAAAAGGAGAAGCCAGTGATTTATTCCACAGCTGCTGCTTTTTTTTTTTTTTTTTTTTTTTTTGGAGACGGAGTCTCGCTCTGTGATCCAGGCTGGAGTGCAGTGGCAGGATCTTGGCTCACTGTAACCTCTGCCTCCCGGGTTCAAGCAGTTCTCCTGCCTCAGCCTCCTAAGTAGCTGGGACTACGTGCGCATGCCACCACGCCCGGCTAATTTGTTTTCTTTTTTTGTATTTTAGTAGAGAGAGGGTTTCACCGTGTTGCCTAGGCTAGTTTCAAGCTCAGGCAATCCACTGGCCTCGGCCTCCCAAAGTGCTGGGATTACAGGTACGAGCCACCACGCCCAGCCACAGCTGCTTCTTTTTTAAGTAGAGTTCCAGATTGGCCCAGCCTATTTTCTGTCAGGCACATGACAGGGCTCATTCTCAGTCTACACTAATTTCTGCTTCTTAATGTTGACCTGGCCTTCCTGACCAATGCTTACTAAGTAAAATCTGAGACAATACTTCTTTCAAGCAGCTTGAGACACCATATGCCCTTTCGCAGCTTAGATTCGGGGATCCCAGCATGGAACTCTCAAGGTGCCTCTTGGACCCCAGAGATGTTGTATAATTCCACCACCCGCCATCCTAACTCTTCCACTTGCCTCCTTGGAAGTCCCTTTCTCTCCAGTCTACAAAACATCCATTTTTAACCACTAGAAAATATATGTGAGAGGGAGGCAGCAAGTTTAAAAGGTAACTTCACCCAACTAAAGATAAGCATGACACACATATGCTATTACAAATACAAACTTTTTTTTTTTTTTTTTTTTGGAACAGAGTCTTGCTCTGTCACCCAGGCTGGAGTGCAATGGCGCAATCTCTACTCACTGCAACCTCTGCCTCCTGGGTTCAAGTAATTCTCTAGCCTCAGCTTCCCAAGTAGCTGAGATTACAGGCACCCGCCACCACGCCTGGCTAATTTTTGTAGTTTTAGTAGAGACAGGGTTTCACTGTGTTGGCCAGGCTGCTCTTGAACTCCTGACCTCAGGTGATCCATCTGCCTTGGCCTCCCAAAGTGCTGGGATTACAGGCACAAGTCACCACGCCCGGCCTACAAACTTCTTTTAGTCAAGCTAGGAATAGAATTCAGTTCTCATAACTGAATTCACTCACCTCCATCTCGCTTTATTTTCTTGTTCACAGTGCCACATGAGCATGAATGGGCAGTAAGCATCCTTTCTTCCAAACTGTGATGTCCTGTGTCCTTCCCTCCACCCAGATCATGGGAAATTTGGCATTTTAATCAGTCGTATCCTCACCTCACTTTAGTCAGAATGGTCCTTTTACTTCTGTGTTTCTAGGACCTTGTGTGATCTCAAACCTGCCTGATTTCCTGAATTTAAAAAGAGGCATAACAGAAGAAAGGCTAGAGAAAGAAGAAGGCTGAGTGATGCTGGAACAAGAAGCCCAGTTAGAGTCAGGGAGGCCATACCTGCAGCAGGGACTGCTGCGAGGAGAATCCTATCTAACAGAATCCTCAACAACAGAAACCACCACCATTTCTTCCCCATCATCTCACTATGTGCCAGGGGCTTTAAAACCTTATCTCCACCCCTCGCAATGGCTCCATGAGGTCAGTGTGGTTATCCACAATTCTCAGAGAAGGTAGGAACTGTGGCACAGCGAGGTGAAGTGGCTTGTCAAAGTCACACAGCGAGTAAGTAGAAGAGTGATTGAATCCAGGACTTTTTAACCCCAAAGGCCATGCTCTTTTCAGGAGATCCCACCCTGCTTCTCTGACTAGCAATGCCTGCTTGATGTTATCCCCATCCTCCCTGCCATAGAAGGGCTCACCAAGGGAAACACGGGAGGGTGAGGAGGAAGAATGTGAGTTCAGCATCAACTATGGTGATGCTTAGGCATGGACAGCTGGCACTGTTCTGCTCTGTGTCTTGTGGGTAGAGAGAAGAGATTGGTGCCTCTTCTGTTATGCTAGCAAAGCCATCTCTCCTCCTCTACCTGCTCACCTGTGGAGCACAGCCCCTGGGACCCCTGTGGAAGGCAAAGCCCATGGACAGGCCATGTCCAAGGGAAGGTAAAACACAGTCACTGTCACCAGGACTCCCCAACTGGGTATTTGATGACTTCCATTGACAGGCAAGGGCATTAGGCCCCTTCCCTTACCAAGTCAAGAGGGTGATGGAAAGTTTGTTGGTGATGGTGAGCTAGACCTAGAGTGAAATGGACTCCAATCGCCAGAACTTGTATGTACTTGGGTAAGCCTGACTCTCAGTTTTTACACTGACAAAAACACACAGACAGACACACAGACACACACACAGACACACCCCAAATACAAGTAAAATGGGAGAATTTATAGCCCATAAACTTTTCTAAAAGATCCTGCACATCCTTCAGATTCATGAAATGGTGTCAAAAATGCAGCAGACACAGGCTCTTGTGCTTCAGTTGCTCGCAAGGAGCAGAACAGTATTTTTAATAAATTTATTCCCCCAAAGATTGCATGACTACTTGATAGGTTTCTATAATTTTAACATAAACACGAGTTTTTAAAGGAGATTCAAGGCTACATTTGAAAACCTTCAGAAATCATGAAAGGCAAAACTGTGTGTGCTTGTTCATACAGGAACACAGAACAGGATCAACGGATTGTAGCAGTGTCCATATTTTGATTGTAGTAATGTACTACGACAGTTTTGCAAGATGTTACCGTTGAGGGTAACTGGGCAAAGAATACATGGGAATCTCTCCATATTATTATTATTAAGACAGAATCTCGCTTTGTTGCCCAGGCTGGAGTGCAGTGGCTCGATCTCGGCTCACTGCAAGCTCCGCCTCCCAGGTTCACACCATTCGCCTGCCTCAGCCTCCTGAGTAGCTGGGACTACAGGTGCCCGCCATCACTCCTGGCTAATTTTTTGTATTTTTAGTAGAGACGGGGTTTCACCATTTTAGCCAGGATGGTCTCGATCTCCTGACCTCATGATCAACCCGCCTTGGCCTCCCAAAGTGCTGGGATTACAGGCGTGAGCCACTGCACTCGGCCCTTTCCATATTATTTCTTATGAATGCATGTAAATTTATACTTATCTGAATAAAAATTTTTAATTAAAAACCAAAAATCAAAACAAAAACCATGAAACAGAACAAAATAGCTGACAAACGGTGGAATTAATAATTTTTAGCCCTCTGGGTTACTGTGGGTAAGTATAATGAGCTGAGATCATATAAGTGCAACCTGGTATCACAGCTGGCATGGAGAGGCCACAGCCAGGCTAGTGCTCCTGGCCTTGTCTCTGTCAGTCACAAGCAGAGCATTTCTGAATATGAGTGAACAATTCAGAGCCAAGTCGACATAAATTGTAATGCTCTAAAAAAAGAAGTCATGCCCTCTTTATTCCTGAAGAGTCCCAAGCACACACTTGGCACTCATCAAACTATGCACAATGACTAATAATCTTCACCACTGGTTTCATTTTAGCTCTGGGTAATTTCTTCCCACAGATAGGCATAGGTCCTTCCCTGTGCACAATTAAGCTGGGCCATAAGTACATAACTACATACTTTACAATAAGGCTACTACCCCGGATACATAAATATATACTTTATAATAAGGCTACTACCCTGGAATTTGGCTGAAGAATAGGAGTATTGTCTGGAAAATTATCTAACAAGCACATACAGTTTTGCCTTTCATGATATTTGAAGGTTTTCAAATGTAGCCTTAAATCCCCTTTAAAAACTTGAGTTTATGTTAAAAATATAGAAACTTATCAAGTAGTCATGCAATCTTTGGGGGAATAAATTCATTAAAAATACTGTTCTGCTCCATGTGAGCAACTGAAGCACAAAGGTCTGTGTCTGCTGCATTTTTGGCACCATTTGATGAATCTGAAGGATGTGTGGGATCTTTTAGAAAAGTTTCTGGGCAGGTGAATTCCCTCTTGTCTACTCTGCCACTCTTTTTGGCAGTCTCATCTAGGTAATTTATCTCATTGAGGTCTCCTCAAAGGTAGCATTTGAAAACTAAAAAGTTTACCATGTTTTTTTTTTTTTGCCAAAAAGCAAGAAGTAAACCAATAAAAATCAAACTTCCAAGTGGGGAAAGATATACTCCTGTCCATCCTCCCCCATTCACTTCAAGTACTAATTCATCCTGAATTTCAAATGTACTTTTCTCTGAAAAGCTATGCCAAATACTCTGTAACAAACTTTTGTATAGAACATGGATATAAACATAGAACTTTCGAGTGGAAAGAGATTTCAGAGATCATCTAAGATTGGTTCCCCGTGCGGCGAGGAGCTTCTAGCCCACCTTTCCCTTTCCTGCTCTTTAGAGTAGTGCCCAGGTGGTTTAAGTGATTTGCTCAAGGTCAAGCATCAGAATTAACACTCAGGCCTTCCCACACATCATGCTACTTCCTCCAAAAATTACTTCTCCCCACTGCTCCCCACTTCCACCTCTGCCCAAAAAAGGAGGAAAGAGAGAAGATCCATAAAGTCATAATTAATGATATCCAAAACATGCGTTAAATAAATAAACATAGACACCTTTCTGGTATGTGCCTCATGCCTCAATATGCATCCAGCTGTAGGATGATCACATCTAAATAAGCCCAAGAGAAGTTTTGAAGTTTCCAGAATGAGAAAGTGCTTGCCCTCTTGTTTTAGCGGGTTTCAGTTTATTACTATCTAGTAATGCTGGATGGAGTCAGAAAGCACTCAACTCAGGCAGCATATCACAATACGAAATCTATTCTATGAAACAGAAATGTGGTAATAATTTTCAAAACATCAAAGTCTCTCTCTCTGAGTACACGAGATCCTTAAAACATTAAGAACACAATCCTTTGCCCCTCTCTCCCTGTATTTTGTGTTAATTTCTTACTCTGAAATATTAACTGTTTCTAAGACAACTCAATCAAGAAGTTTTCATCATCGCCCCCTCACTACTGAAGCATATCATCTAAAAAATTAATTCAAGAACATAAAAGTCTTAAAGATAGCACCGGATTAATTAGCACATGGAACAACAGAATGTCAACATGTTCAAGCAAATGCACAATTGCTGTTAACCTTCACTGAAATAATAGGGGAAAGGCTATAACTACTTTTCAGGATCATCATCTATTACTTTTAAAACCTGCAGTATATTCTTAATAATAAATGGAACAGCACAATCATTCACTTTTCATACAACACACACACAGTTTTCCAGTCATTTACAATTCACCAGTTACACTCAAAAATCGCCCCCCCCAACCCCCCCACCAACCACCACACCATCACTTCCACCTTTTATGAAAAGACAACAGTTTTGAGCCATTTAAAAAAGAGAGAGAGAGAATCCTGGCAGAAAATAATACACAGCTGTGATAATATCGTGTTATTTTAAAATACCATAATACAGTTTTACTTTTAATAATACAAGATAAAAAAGGAGCGTCTGTGAATAATTAGAGATTGCAGTCTGAAGCCGGTTACAGTCACTGCAATTGATGATAAACTGAAAACCCCTTGAGAGCAGGTAAATGCTTTGCAACCCTGACCCCCTCGCTCTCACATTACTTAACTACCCTGCGGTTCTTGCATTACATCACCATTCAAGCGATTGGTTCCTGCATTTTAACTCTCTCCCTGTCTCCTCCGATTAGGAGCGACACCGCAGCAAAGAAACTTCGCCCGAGTTTGCTCTTTCTCGCTTCGCTTTTTATTTGTGGCCCTTTTGCTCTGGTTGCTTTGGTTTGCTCTGCTTTTTTTTTTTTTTTTTTTTTTTTTCCTCTAACCCGGCCTCTGTTCAACTCATTCAGGTCTCTGTGCTAGAACAAAAACTCTGATCGAAGTGAAAAGAAATGCCTCTTCGGGCAAGAAGAGGAGCGGAGGGGCTGGGGAAAGAGGAGAAGGAGGAAGAGGAGAAACAAAGACGGGCAGAAAGGGAGAAGGGGGAGAAAATGAAGAGGAGGAGGAGGACGAAGGCTCAAAAACAGAAGGCAGTAGGGGCAAAAAAAATCTATAAAATCAGGAGAAAAGAAAATAAAATTAAAAACAAACCTCATGGACATCACTGAGGCTGAATTCCCTCCTGAGGTGCAGAACATGAGAGCTCTGGAATGAGTGTGTGTAGAATTTGAGCCAAAGCTTAACTAGCTTGAGTGAGTCATATCCTTCCCATTTGATTCCAGGCCAAGCGATGATGTAATGTGCTGGCCCTTCTTTTGCGCCTAGCTCTGGCTCTCCCTCCGGCTGGGCTCTCGCTCACTTGCTCTCTTTCTCCTGGTCTCGCCCTCCTCCCCCTTCTCCTTTTTAGCTCAGTGCTAGTGAAGTCACCATTTAAATCTGGCAGAACTGAAGCAAAAACTTCAATGTAACCAAAACAGCCCCAGGCTGAGTTCCAGACTCGGAGAGCCTTCGTGGTGCACTTGCCCTTAGAAACGGGTAAACAAAGGGGGAAACAGTGCCGCTGGGGATGGCCCTACAGCTGCCATCAGAGAGCTCCAAGAGGGACCCGGAGTTCTGCAGGCAGGGGTCAGCTGGTTCTGCTGGAAAAAAAAAAAAAAAAAAAATGCTGGTTTAAAAAAAAAAAAAAAGAGTGCCCTGTGTTTGGAGAAAGGGAAATAACATCAAGACACGTGTAGAGATGGGGAAGCAGGGAGTGAAAGATGGCAGGTTGGAAGGTCTGAGTGTGAAAAACCAACCTCAGTTAGCAGCTTGGGCTTTGGTTCAGAACCAGGTGACAGGGTTTCCATCGCCCAGGGCCCTTTTTTCCTGGAGCTGGATGGGATTTTCTGTTGCTGAATGCCAACCACCAGCCCTCTGGAGACCTCTCGCATCTGTCCTCCCTGTCAGCAAGGGCAAAACCACTTCTGGTCCAAACATGTGCCCGTGTCTGGAGCCACCAAGGGCTGTGAAATCACGGTCACTTCTCCCTTGGCCCCTATGGGTCACCCTGTCATGTGCTAAAGGAAAAAGACCCCAGCCACAAAACACAAAACTTGCCTTTCTGAGATTAGCATTCCACTCAGGTGAACCTTCCAAAGGAGAGGGAAGGAAGACAAGTTCTCCTTTAAAATGAAAGACAGGCTGTGCCCCCACAACTCAACTCGCTGGAGGGGGTGCTGGTGCGGGTGGGGCCATCTGTGACTTTAAAGAGGAGAACAGACAGTATGTGTGTCTCTTTTTTAATTACAGAGTGAGGAAAAACAGCCTGGGGAGGTGGGGGCAGTCAAGCATGATCCTTCACAAATGACAGTGAAGCCTTTTTAATGGCTGAATTCTACTCCTCACTTCACACCTCCCCACTCAGGGCTCCACCACAACAACAGTCCCGACACTACTCTATTAGCAGGGCTTTTTAACCCCATCGTCTCTCCGTTTTGCTATTTCTCCCCACCCTTCATGTTTCCTTCAAAAAGAAAAAAGTAACATGAAAATGGGAAGTTCACTAGAATTTCTTTTAAATACCACAAAAGCAGAAGAAAGGCATGAAGCTGCAATTATTTTTTTTTTTCCTTTTCCAAAAATGACCATGGCTTGTGCTACAGTCTATTGCCCCTAATGCCTTTTGTGGCCAGTGAATCAGGTAGGTAAGACAAACATTGTCTCTTTGCACGTTGCAAAGCAGAGAGGATCTTGACTTCTAAACTGTGTTTTTGGAGAAATCTCTCAGCTGATTAAAGATGTCCACTGATGGAGGTCAGGGATATTCATCTGAATCCCCTGGAATTTAAATCACAGCTTCAGAGAGTGTGGCGGTACTCAGGGTGAAGAGTTAAAAAGAAATATTTGCCCAAGGGTCTCCAGGACCCTGGGGGTTGGGGTGGGGAAGTGCTTTCTCCAGCAGGCTGCCCTTTGGCTTGACATCCTCAATTGATGCTGATGCCACAGTAGCTCCGAGTGACACCTTTATCAAGGCAGGCAGCTCTGAATTAGAGGTGATCAGCCATAATTACAGCTGGCGCCACTGAAGCCTGTGGCCTGACAGCGGCAAATGTGGTTGTTATAAAGTTTGGTCCACCATGTCAGTGGCCTGTATAACTCATTTACGTCTGACTTGCCAAGCAGCCATTGATTTTTCTTCTGCTAAGGGGAATAAATAAAACAAAATTTTCAATAGCTTCTACAAGCCTTTACACTTCAAGGCAGGTTGGCAAGATTTTGTATAAGCTACTTCTTCCTTTTTAAATGAGCCATTGACCATCTTGGTTAATATCAAGCTATGGACTTTCGCTTTCCCTTCTCTACCCCCAAAATCTCCCCTCCCCACTTTAGTTTTCTTATTTAAATGTTTTATTTATGTTACTATTTTTGGTGCAAAATGGATATGTGGTAGAGTTTTCCAAATTTACATCTTTTTGTAAGCTCAATGGGAAAATGTTCTCTGTAGGATTTTCCTTATACCATATTACCGGGGCTGGGTGAATCCACTAGATACCAGGCTTCTGCTGTTTTTCAGTGACATAGGCAAAAGGGACCCTGTGCTTTAAATAGAGGTGAGGTAAAGATGGCTTTCCTGTGCCTTGCTTGGGAAGTAACAAAGGAGATGATAGCTTCAGCCAATGCTGGGCACGGATCTCAGATAAGACCCGCCAGCATCATTGCTTCTGCCAGTAGGAGTAAGAGAACAAGAGGTTTGAAAGTGGCCAGTGTGCCTCTGATCAGGGAGTGACATCGCCAATGGGTACGGTGTTTCTAAAACCCAGACAAATGCCAAGGACCCAGAAATGTCTGGGTCTGATGATGATGCCGTTAAGCCACCAACGTGCCAGAACACTTCGACATCCCAATAAAACAACTTTGGAGTGCTGGCCTGAATTGAAATCAATTTCAGAGTTCAAAGGGTCTGAATATTTACATTTGCACTTGTTGTTCAGGACATAAATATTCCCTCCTGCCCCTTCCAAATCAGGCATTCCACTGGCTGCTGGATGCCTCCCCGCTTGAAAAGAAGCCCTACTTTCCCATTTTCCTTCCTGTGAGCAGCTAAAGAGAGACAAGATCCTGTTCCCAAAACGAAATTCCCCTCTGACTCAAGAGATTCCTTTTTCACCCATTTGGCCTTCTCCCCTACCCCATGTCCTAGCTGCTCCTCTGAAGAAGGGGGGCTTCATAGATAGAAGTCATAAGATGCTGTAATTCCAGAGGGAGGCTTCTTAGAAGTAGCCCCCGGCCAACAGGCTAGGTCTCCAGATTAGCTGGCTTGCTCAGGAATGCTTACAACACCCTCCTTTGCAGAGCGTGTCATCCTTGGGGAGAGGGTGGTGGGTACCGCGCAGCTGTTCGGTGTAACTCACTCACACACTCCCAGCTCCTGATGAAATGTTCGGCTCCGAAAAAGTGGAAACCTTTGAGATTTGAGCTCAGAGTTCAGAATGCTTTTGGACTCTTTCCAAACAACCCAATAGAAAAGGCACAACTTGGATTGCAGGGATGGAGGGGCTCAACAGCCGACTAGAGTAGACCTTTTGTGTGCCTGGGTGAATTTCTGAGCTCAAACATGTTATGGGAAACATAGCAAATATAAGAAACAATGGAGATCCTTCCTAGAGAGAGCTGGGTTTTTTTTTTCCCCCTCTTTTAGGTTTGAATTTATTCTCCTCAAGGAAAAGCATATCATCTTCTTTCAAACGTTGTTTTTAAAATTTAACCCAAGATTTCTACAGTCCCAATGGAGTTTGAGGGGCCAGATAATTTCAGAGTTAAATAAGCTGTAATGACTATCACATGTACCCAGCCATAAACCTAGTATTAAAAATTATTCAGAAAAAAGTGGCATCTCTTCCTTTTTTAATTTACAATAACCATCCAGGTGGTTTTCTAAGGCCTCCTTTGCAAATTGCTTCCAGTGAACCCTCTGGTCACAGACCACTGCACACCCACATGGTGTCATTCAGCATTCCCTTCAACCTGGGTGTCCCGTGTTTTCACAGTGGACAGAGGATGAGGGGCAGCCTAGGTGACCCGGTGCAGCATGCATCCTGAACCATGTGCAGGCAGGATTCGCTGGCTTAAATTGTCAGCCCCGCTGAAGTCAGCTCCAGGTGCTCCCAGAGAGAAGACAAGGGAGTGATCTGCCCTTGGTGACTCCTGTCGTGTAACTACTGCACCTCCTATACCCCAACCCTGGCACTGAGTACCCTTAGGCAATTCACTGGCCTTTCCTGTGTCAAAACCTATTTGTAATTCATGGATGTGGCAATGCTGAATGTGTCTCAAACAAAGGAATGAATTTATAATGGTGGAGGCATCAGGAAACCTTTGCGGGTGGATATTAAGAGGTCACAAGAGCCATTTGATTAGCCCTAAAATATTATCATCAATTCTGCTTCCTATAGTGTTTTTTCTCTAACTTCTTAAAATGTGCAAGTCATTGTACCACTTAAACCTAAACCAATGTCTGAAAGACAGTTGATACTCCTGGAATATTTGTTGAATAAATGAATGTGTGAATGAATGAATACAATCCTCAGCTCAGGCATTATCTTTTCCATGGTCTCCTTGCTGGGCTACCAGGCTGGGATAGGGGTGGCCACTACTCTGTGCTCCTTTGGCATCCTGAAGCAGATTCTATCCCAGCAATAAGCCAGCTATGGAGAGAATCTCTTCATGCTTGTCTTCTTCAGCAGCCATTTGCTTCTCCAGGGCACAGACTGTGCTATACATCTTCATCTCCCTAGCACCTAGCACCTGGCCCATACACAGTAGGTCCCTAAGAAATGTGACTGGGATTGGGCGTGGTGGCATACATCTATAGTCTTGCTACTGGGGCTGAGGTGGAAGGCTGAGGTGGAGGATCACTTGAGCCCAGGAGTTCAAGACTACAGTGGGGCATGATCGCACCACTGCACTCCAGGCTGGGAGACAGAGCTAGATTCTGTCTCTAATAATGACAATGATAATAATAGTAATAAATTAATTAGAGAAAAAGAAATGTAACTGAGCCTGAACTAGTGGCAACGCAGGCTGCTCGGTCTTCCCTGAATATGTTGCCTCCTGAAAGTTCTTTTTCCCGTTTGTATTATTGCTCACACTTTTTCTGCAGCTTCCTTAAGATCTGAAGCATCTAGAAAACCTATAACAAGAAAATCCTAGGAAATCTATTGGTCAGCCTTCTCCATCCCTACACTATACCTTTTCTCCCTGGAGGGCCTCAGATTCCTCTTGCACCCCTTTTCTTGGACCCCCACAGCAGGGATGGCAGAATGAGCACTCTGTGGTGGATGTCAGAGCAGCTGATCCTAGACTATTGTCACCAGCTTCCTACATGAGACATCCAGGGAAACTGGAACTTGAGGTGAGAGCAGCTAAACATTCTCCTGTTGGGACTTCTTGCATGGTTGTTGAGGTGCACTAAAAAAAGAGACACTGCCACCAGGACTTTATCATATCCAAAGAAAGGTGATGTCAGTTCTAACCAATCTCTTTGACTAGAGTGGGCACTACAGGAAGAACTCAAATAATGGTGGGGGACAGGAGGTCCAATTTTTTTTTTTTTTTAAGATAGGGTGATACAGTGTCTTGTTCTGTTGCCTAGGCTGGAGTGCAGTGGCATGATTTCAGTTCACTGTAGCCTTGACCTCCTGGGCTCAAGTGATTCCCCCACCTCGGCCTTCTGAGTAGCTGGAACTACAGGTGTGCACCACCATGCTTGGCTAATTTTGTTTACTTTTTGTAGAGACAAAGTCTCCCTATGTTGCCTAGGCTGGTCTTGAACTCTTGGACCCAAGTGATCTTCCCAGCTTGGCCTTCCAAAGTGCTGGGATTACAGGTGTGAGCCATAGTGCTCGGCCAAGGAGGTCCAAACTTTTGTGGGTAAAAGTTTATACAGGATTGGAGCCTAATGATGTTGTCAGACTAACTACACTGAATTCATGTTCTGGTGTTGAGTGGAGCCAAGACAAAGCATTGTAGCTGATCAAGACTGGCTCAGAGCAGTTATGCTTGGGAGAGGTGGACAACCCAATTGATGATGTGCAAGAAAGAGGCCTTTCCTGGAGGCTCTATGGGGAACCTTGGTTAAAGGAGATTATCAACCAAATTCCTACTTTCCCCTTTGACCAAGTGTGGTGACTGGACCAGTCCAGGTTGAAGCAAGTGAGGGGCCTAGGGTACAAAATTTAAGGAGGTACTCACTCTCAGGGGCAGGTCTGCAATTGTCCAACCCTGAGAATAATTGCCCCCTTAAATGTTGAGCCATAGGGGGCTCATTTGTGCCCCTTAGTCCAAGCCTTGTTTGGAGATAATTTTCTACTCTGTGTACTCATGAGCATGGGTAGGGTTAGTAGAATAATATCAGGTGAAGCTCTGGGCCTGCCTGGCTCTTTGGGGAGATGGAGAATGATGCCTGCAACAGACTAGACTCTTCCTTACAGTGTCAGCTTTCAGCAGTCTTTCCTTCTTCTCAATTAGCCACTGTGAGCTGAGAGTTGAACTAAAAGTTGTCTGATAGCAAAGTTGGGAATGCGACCATTCACTGTTTTGTACTGATACACTAACACCTTTTATAATCCAAGTGTTCCTCATGACCTGGGTTAATCCATGTGTCCAGAAGCAAGCACTGTTACCGGCCCTGGAATCAGGAGAGGCAATGTGGGAAGACAACGGTCTTAGGAACGTCATGATTCTGACCAGGGAGATTTTCCAAGGGATGAGGGTTGGAGTAGAGGCAGAGAAGAACAGAGCATTTTTATGGCATAACATCAAAAAGTAAGAAATGTAGAAGGCCACTTCCCTCGGGTCCTAAGAGGGCCTTACACTGCTCACCTGGTCTTCGTCCCCTCCCTTTTACACCCTGAAATCTCATCAGGGGCCACACTCTGAGCCAAACCTGCAAAGTCAATGCCTGCCCCTTTCCTGGAACCCCTAAGCCACTGGTTTCTGAGGCTCCCCTGGTGGGTCTCCCCATTTCACAGAGAGGACAACTTGGGGCTGCCAGAAGCTGACCATCATTTGCTGAGAATTTTTATCTGGAAAAGCAGTTCATGGGGACTTTCATAATCAGTGGAAAAATGTTGTCCCTTTGCACATGATAAGTTCAAAACACTGCAGTATCTGCTTTCTGAATATTCTCCCTCTGTCTCCCCTCAGCACTTTGCAATTCCACATAAAGGCCCTCAGAAAAGGATTACTTACATATCTGTAGGATAACCCTGAAAATATACTCTGCTGGCTGTTTTCATTGTTAAAACATGTTTAAATGAGAAAAAAAAAAAAGAACTACAAAAGTAAGAATGAGTTTGAAGAGGTTTTGAAGGTATTAGAAATAAAAAGGCAGGCTTAAACTAAGGAATTGTATTTGTGGTTTCATTTCTTTCCACAAGGATTCCAGCTGTAGAGCTCTGTGTCTGTTTAATAACTGACCTTCTCTTACACTGAGCAGAGAAGTTCACCAGTACTGATTTATTAAGAGGGTTTCTGCAAGGAGAATTCGCCCTCCAACACTTTTGCCCGGAGGGGATGAGAAGAATTTTTTTTAAACCCCAAACATGAAGCTCTTGGGACTTCCAAATGAAATTATCTATGTTTTTATTAACTGGGCCCCTGAGTTAAAAAGTTGGTTTTGATAAGGGTGAATAAATGAAAGAGAAAACTGCTGACATAATATTTTGGTTTCCAAACCCACTTCCACATTCTACTGTCCCTCTCAGGCCCATACATGACTGTGGTTTCTCTATTTACACCAGAATCCTGGAGAGAAAGGTGCAGTTAATCCTGCTTTATGGTAAAATTCATCTCTAAACTTTAACAAAATGATCATAGTGACTCTTTTAAATGCTTTGGTATAAGTTTTGATTTTTCTAGACATGGAGTACTATATGATTTATAAATAATGCAGGCTTGTCTTTTCCTTTTATTTTTATTTTTTTTGAGCAGAGTCTTACTCTGTCGCCCAGGCTGGAGTGTAGTGGTGCCTCTCGGCTCACTGCAATCTCTGCCAACGGGGTTCAAGCAATTCTGCCACCTCAGCCTCCCAAGTACCTGGGACTACAGGCGCACACCACCACACCCAGCTAATTTTTGCATTCTTAGTAGGGACAGGGTTTCACCATGTGGGCCACGCTGGTCTTGAACTCCTGACCTCAAGTAATCCACCTGCCTTGGCTTCCCAAAGTGCTGGGATTACAGGCGTGAGCCACTGCACCCAGCCTCTTTTCCATTCTTACAAGAGGAAAAGTAGATATTATGATGTCCAAGGGGTTCTGTAGATTTAGGAGTAAAAAGATTCTAAATTTCTTATTTCTTACAAAGTTGAAAATTCTTCCTTTATTAATAGAAATAGGAAGGAAAGTGAGATCCATGCACTGTCTGGGCCAATCCCAGTGCCCTTTCTTTCATTCATTCTCTCTCTCTCTCTCTTTCTCTCTTTCTTTCTCTCTTTCATTTTTAGAGATGGGGTCTCACTACATTGCCCAGGCTGGAGTGAAGTGGCTGTTCACAGGCACAATCATAGCTCTCTGCAGCCTCAAACTCCTGAGCTCAAGTTATATTCCCACCTCAGCCTCCCATGTAGCTGGAACTACAGTACAGGTATGTGCCACCACACTCGGCCAATTCCTTTCTTTTAGCACCCACCCAAACTGGAAAGCATGCATTTAAGCGGGTGTTAGAACATACTTTTCTTGGGCAATAATCCTCCTTGAAAAATCTAATGAACACTCTGACTCCTCCTTTTAACCGTGGACCCCAGGTTAAAAACCCCCAAGAGAAAAAGTATGCTCACTTTGTGTTAAACTTCAAGCTATGCCCTTTTACAGGTAAAGAAAAGCAGGCACAAAGAAATGAATCTCAATCCCTTGAAGGCTGACCCTTGGCCTGGCACTCAAATCAGCAAACATCAGTCGGTGGTTCTCAGATGTGGTGTGCCTGAGAATGTCTGGGGAATAGATTAAAACGTAGGTCTCCAGGTATTACCTTGGAGATTATATAGGTCAAGGTGGGGCCTTATTTCTGTGGTGCTATGACAGAATATGTATTTTTAAGCAAAACTCCCCAGAGATTTTGATGCTAGTGATCCATAGTCCACACTTGTACGTGGTCATCCTATGGTCATGGAAATTTTATAAATAAATAAATAAAGTTGATAAAGTAAATAAAAAAATATATAAATACATTTATATGTCTCTGCTGTCCATGCTCTGAAGGAGCTGTGATTGCCTTCCCCCTCTTCTATTTTAAGGTAAAAAGTATTTAGTAATCTGTCCTAAAGTGATCAAGGCTTTAGACATTGGCTATAGTGGCTTTTCCAAAACAGGATGCCCACAATGGATGGAAAGAAAACATCTGTGTTCACAGTAACGTAACACCCATCTGAACAGTCTATGGCATTATGGTCTCCAGGACCCATGATAAGATTAGGGTTTCCTGACCTGTGGCTAGTTTTGCAAGACATTTCTCTTCTATGTTTACTATCAACATTTCCAGATGTTTATTTTGCAATATTCCTAGTCTCCTAAAGTGACAATCATGAGAAGGGTATGCTGGGATGGGGGAAGGGATACCAGTGGTAACTGAGAAGTCTATTGCAGGTACCCATCTACCACGACTCTGGCATACCTTGATTATTTTCTTGAACTTTAGTTACACATCAACAGTGGCCTCTGGATACTAATGATTGCACAGGGTTTCCTTCTCTGGGGCTCTTCACCCATCACTCTCCCAAAAGGATGTTAACAACGTTTTTCAAAAGTCTTGAATTTCTAGGCTTGTAAAGAGCTACAGCACTTGAGAGGAGAAAGTGCCAGTCTATCCACAGACCCAAAAACACAAGTGACCCAGGAAGGGGAATGAGGATCGCGACCTGTGAGTCATCAAGGGCTGCATCTCCTGCTAAGTGGAAATTAAGTGTCTGAATTACAATGAGACTCCTTACATAATTTCTATTTGACCAACTCTTTGTCATATTAATACTGTCATAGCGCCACAGAAGCAGCCACGGAGACAGACACCACACACACAAGCCCAGGGAATAGACAAAATGAAAAACCTTGGTAGGTGCTGAATGTCTGGGAAAATAGTAACAATAATAATGCAATAATCCGTGTGTAGATTTGGAGGAAGAGGCAGTGAACCTGAAAAATAATGATAGTTATGATGAAAGCAAAGAGGCTTCCTACCTAGTTCTTTGGTCATGTACTATCTTCTAGCCTAGGGCCATTGAGCCTATTTCATCCTGACCCTTGCTGGAGATTTTTACACCCCCTTACTCAGAGAAGCTTTGTGTTGACAGAAGAGACTCTCCAAGACATGGAGAATGAAGAGATAGTGATTGTTAGGAATGACACAGATATCTGAATGAATTAGCTTTGGGGCAGTAATCCTCTTTAAAACTCTAGAGACTTTCAGAAATAAATAAGTTATAAATGCCTGTAAATCGCCCTTTCCATTTGGTAAAAATGTCTTTGGTGTTGACTTCTTATAGGCGAACCCAGAGTCTTCCTCATCTCAACTCTGCATTGCCGTCATATGTATCAGCATATGGCACCTTATCCCAAGCTGAAATAGGATCCACACTGCACCATTTTGCAAGGGTAGGTGGTTTTGAGTCTAGAAGGTCCTATAACTCAGTCTGAGGCAGTTCCGTCTTAATTTGTCAAAGTTTCTGTTATTTTAACAAAGGCTATTTGGTGTTACTTGATCCCTCCTGGCCTGGCCAAACCTCAGCACAATTGAGATCCTTTTGTTTCTCTCTCGTCTCCCCTTTCACTACCTCTCTCTACATTTCCTGATACCCTCTTCTTCCTAACTGGTTTCAAGTCATCTCACAAAAGACTTTAGCTGATGAAGACAAATTTTCCTTATTTCATATGCTGATAACGCAGGGAAAACCAAAGTCATAAGTTCTAAAGGTGGGCTCTGAGACACCAGGACAAAAGATGCTGGGGGCTGTGTTTTGTACAAGGATCCTGTTGAGTCCTTGGCTCTATTTCAGAGACACAGAAAGAAACAAAACAAACAAGATCCCAGACCTCAGGGAACCAGCATTCTAATGGGTCGAAAGAGATAATCACACGTAAACAAGCAAATACTCTTATTTTAGATCGTGATAATGGCTACAAAGAAAATAAAACATGGTGATGAGAGGGAGCATCGGATGTGGTGAAGACTTTTAGAACAAATAGTTAGGCAACTCCCCTCCAAAGAGATGACATTTTACCTGAGGATTGATTAGTGAGAAGGAGCCACGTATGGCTACAGGGAAGAGGTATACAGAGAGAACCACCTAGATAAATGCCCTAAGGCAGGAAGGAAATTGGTGTGTTTCACGCAAGAAAAGAAAGATCTTGGAGGGAAGGAAAAAGAGAGGGAAAAGAGGTAAACTGGGAGAGGTAGGTGGAGTATTGCAAGTCACTACAGAGTTTCTGTTTTATTTTAATTGGTGAGAAAAAGCCATTGGAAACTCTAGAGAAGGGACTAGCATAATCTGATTTTTATTTTAAGAAAATTGCATTAATTGCTGTGTGGAGAGCAGACTGTCAGAGGGAAAGAATTCGAGATTGGACAACAGGTAAGATATTTTGCAATAGTCTGGATGAGTAGTGATGCAGGCTTGTGCCAACTGTGGTGAAGAAGACTGTGATCACATGTGGTTTGAAAACATCCAGAGTTTTGTTTTGGACATACAGGCAGAGGAATCAGGAGAACAGAGGGACAGGAACATCTGAGCTCAGCAGGTCGGTCTGCACTGAAGACATCCAATGGGAATCAATTCCGATTGACTTTCTTTAAAGCCATAGGCGGTGTAAATCTCAGAAATGAGTCATGCAGGATACTCTCACAGTAAGAGGTGGGCAGAGAAGGATTAGCCAGTGAGCTGGGAGGAAAACCAGGAAGTGGACAGGGAAGAGTCCTGGAAGCCAATGTCAGTACAACAGTCACTTCAGATGACTCCAAAGTATACATTTGTTAGACATCAACTATTCAGTAGCTCCTGTAGCTGGGTTCTGCTCAGGAAAGAGATTAAAAGTCAACTCACTCTCAGCTGAGTGGGAGAATGGTCCTCCTTTTACCTAACACCTTCCTGCAAACGCTCCATCCCTTTTCCCTATGGTTGAAAATATCAAGAAAGGGACTCTTGTAATGCAGAAAATTTGAAGATCTTATTTGCAGGTAAGAAAAGATTAGGAACTTAAAAAAAAAATCTACCTGAGTCCAAAAGCTTTTAAATACCCTGCTGCCTATGTACCCTGTCCTTTTACCATCGATGCTCTTGGGGGAGTTAAAACACTGCTCTAACACCTAAATAAATATATGTAGTTTTGATATGCAAGAGATGAACTGTTGGACATGGCAGCCACACCTGTAATCCCGGCACTTTGGGAGGCTGAGGTGGGGAGATTGCTTGAACCCAGGAGTTTGAGACCAGCCTGGCCAACATGATGAGACCCTGTCTCTACAAAAAAATACAAAAATTAGTTGAGTGTGGTGGTGTACGCCTGTACTCTCAGCTACTTGGGAGGCTAAGCGGGGAGGATCACTTGAGCCTAAGTAGGTGGAGGTTGCAGTGAGCCGAGATCACACCACTGCACTACCACCTGGGTGGCAGAGCGAGAATTGAATGTCTCAAAAAAAAAAAAGAAAAGAAAAAAAAGAGTGATAAACTCCATGTCAACACGGGCTCTGCTTTATTCATTACCACTTTTGAAACTTGGCAAAAATGATAAAATTAAAATTGCCCATGGGCATGAGATGTAGACCTTCTTTAGCTTCTAAGTTTAGAGAGCAAGATTAAAAAGAAAATCATAAAGCATGTTTTAAAGCAATACACTTTATTAATGTATGTGATTTTAAGACTTCTATGCCATTTCTCACTTTGAGAGGGTCCCAGGACAGTTTGGGAATGTGGGCTGCCCAGCGGGTTCTAAGAGCTGCTTTCCAGGGGACAATAGGAGCAGATGCTTTCTGGATTTTTCTCCATCTGTGAAAACAGGTATCCTGGGACAGGTTTTAAACTGGGGAGGTCCTTTTAGAATGTGTGATGATAGCCATTGTATTAGACCCAAGAGGCCCTGAGTATAAAAACAAATGGAAGATTTGAGAAATTCAGCATCCCAGATTGCAAACACCAATTAATACATTTTAAGATTTAAAAGCTAAGTTGTGGATGTTTCTGAAAATCCTTATATTACTCTGGGTAAATCCAAGTTTTGCTCAACAGTAGTGGCACTGGGTCTAAATCAATCTTTCCCTCCCCAGAAGATGGCCTACACTGACTTAGAAAAGGGCAGTAGAGGTAAGGTATGGGGCGGGTGGTTTCTGGGGTCCAGGGGGCTCAAGGTAATCTAAGAGGCCAAATGCTATAATGGTTACTTCAAATTTATGGAAAAAGAGCAGGAAAATATCCTAAAATTTTCAAAGTCCTTTGTTAATACAATCTCATACAGTGTTGGAGCATGAAAATTTTAAAGTCCAAATTTCCTCATTCTGCAGGTGAAAAAACTGAAGTAGGGAGAAGTTAAGCTGCTTGCTTGCTCAACCACTCCAGGCCCCCTTCTGAGTATTTCAGAGCTGTTTCTATGACAGCACTGGGAGGGCTGGTATCTCTGGATTGTAGGGGAGGTCTCATTCAGTAATTTCCCTGAATTCGTTGTTGGCTTTGGGCTGGGGAGTGGAAGCTGTGAAACTGAACAATATGTCAGCCTTGGGTCTGAGGCCCAGGGCATTTCCCGTTAACCAGGTCAAGACAGCCAGTCTCTGTCAATCAGAGTTTATCAGAGCCTATTTTATAGTACGTTATTAAATGCCATGATGTTTTTGTAACCAAATAAATGCATTATGAACAGAGCATTTTTTTTTTTCTGCAGTTCTCTACAACATGCTGGATATGTTCTTAGAAGCAGATAAAAAGCAGCAGGGACTCTAGGCACAATAATACCAATTTATATGTGTTACAAAGCAATCTGTTATCTCCTTTAATCTTCTTAAAACTTTTCCCAAGGAGAAAACTGAGGTTAGAAAGGTATAATGACTTGGTCAAGAACACAGAGTTATTAACTAGATCCCAGGTCTTTTAAAACCTAGTCCATTGTGTGTGTGTGTGTGTGTGTGTGTGTGTGTGTGTATGTGTGTGTGTTTTCCATAATACAACTGATCTCCTTGTCTGGTGTCCTGAATGTGTGTTGTTTTATTTTAGAAAGTGATTTTTGTATTTAATTGGTTGGGATGATTGCAACTTGTTTTTTAATTTATTGTAGTAAAATATACATAACGACAAAATTTACCATTTTCATCTTTTTAAGGTGTAAAGCTCACAGGCATTAAGTACATGGTTGAAACTTTGAAGGTAAAAAAGATTAAGAAAGTGCAATAATAATTATTATAAGAAAAATAAGAGCTAAATTAGAAAGTCCTTGCCAAATGCCAAGCAATGTGCTAAGAGCTAATCTGTAAGGTCTCTTCACATTCTAAAAGTAAATCTGGCTATTTTTATCTTTCTTTTACAGTTGAGGAAACAAAAATTCAGAGAGGTTAAGTAACTTGCCCAAGGTCACACAGCTGGCACGTGGCAGAGTCCAGTCACACACTTAGGCAGTTGATTGATGTGTTCATACTCTAATCCACCCCACCTTGTTGCTTTTTCTTTGAGGCCACTAAACAAAACAAAGAAGAACTGAAAGGCTCAATTCGTCTTTCTTGGTTTCTCTGTCTGGTTGTAACCTTCACATGTTGACCGGCGACTAAGCAACCCAAGTCCCATCAGAATTTTAGATGAGGTACCTGAGACAGGAAAAAAGGCCAAAGTCTCTTGCTTCTCCCCAGTCTGAAAAATTAGGATTGCTCTGTTCTAGTTGAACTAGCAACATCTAAGAGTCACCCAAGGTACCCAAAATTATGCTTATGCTAAAGTAAGTGATAAGAGAACCTCAGTTTTCTGGGACGAGATCATAGAAAGCAGGAAACGTATTTTTAAATAGGAAATGTCTGAACTCATTTGACAATAAATATCACTAAAAAAACTCAACCAATTTAGTATACACTTTTTTTTTTCTTTCTGAGACAGGGTCTCACTCTGTCACCCAGGCTGGAGTGCAGTGGTGAGATCACGGCTCACTGCGGCCTTGACCTCCCAGGCTGAAGCAATCCTCCCCATCTCAGCCTCCCACATAGGTGGGACTACAGGCCTGCCCTGCTCATTTTTAAAAATTTTTGTAGGGACAGGGTCTTGCTGTTTCCCAGGCTAGTCTCAAACTCCTTGCCTCAAGCGATCCTCCCACCTCAGCCTCCCAAAGCACAGGCATGAAGTCACCACTCTCCGCCACAGTTATATTTTCTGCAACAGTCCATTATCAAAAAGTATGTGGCCAAGTGCAATCGCCTGAGGCCAGGAGTTCGAGACCAGCCTAGGCAACATAGTGAGACCCTGTCTCTATTTAAAAAGAAAGGGAAATGGATTTTTACAAATTGTTTTAAAGAAATGTAATGGTAACTTCCTCAACAAAGCAGGCTACTATAGAGTTGTGGAAAGAATACACACTGTACCAACATGCACATGCCTATATATTTTTATATTAGTGAACTTCTTTGTTTTGACTTGTATTGATTTATAGTTTCAGGCTTTTTAGATGGCACATGGGAGATACGTAGAATTAAAGACAAACTTAAGACAATTACCTCATATAAGCTACATATCCCCTTATGCCGTACTCCGTATCAAAGTAGTCATAGATGAAATATGTTTATATTATTTTGGGGTGAAGTGTCAGCTTCTCTTAGTCTGCATTAATGACTACAGAAAACATTCCTAATGATGGAAACACAGTAGCCCAAATTCAGGTAAATGGTCTTAATGGAGAGATACATTTAAAATCACCTACTAAAAGGCAATGAGCTCAAATATAGTAGCCCTGCCTTATTCACAGCTTGGCTTTCTGCCGTTTCAGTTACCTGCAGTCAACTGCAGTCAGAAAACAGGTGAGTACGGTACAATGAGATATTTTGAGAGAGAAAGAGAAAGCACCTTCACATAACTTTTATCACAGTATATTGCTATATTGTTCTACTTTATTATTAGGTATTGTTGTTAGTCTCTTATTGTGCCTAATTTACAAATTAAACTTTATCATAGGTACGCATGGATAGGAATAAGCAGTATATAGAGGGTTCAGTATGATCACAGATTCAGGCATCCACTGGGGGTCTTGGAAAGTGTCCCCTGTAGACAGGGAGAATTATTGCAAGTACTTTTCACACCATGTACCAACTGGTCTCAAAAACGTTTTACTTTCTCTCGCATGTGGCAGAGAACATGAGAACACGGTCAAAGGGGATAGTGACAGCAGGAGAATTGGTACAGAAAGCAAGAAGAGAAGCCCAAGGTAGCAGGGGCTCCCCTTGTTGTGCCTGGTGTGTCTGTCCCTTGAGCAGCCCTTGGCTTTGAGCTGACAGTTACATCCTTATGGCAGGGCACAGGATGACGCAGATCCTAGGAGCAGGTGAAATTACAGCAACAAAGATTCTTGACACAGGAAACAGACTTCCAGAGCTTACGGTAAAACAGTAAATGCTTTACTTCTATGAGCTTGGCTTGTAGCCACTGTTATAAAAATCAGCCAAGCCATCCCCTGATGCCCTTGATGTGATGGTCCTGTGTTGAAGATAGAGTCCCAAAGTGGTGTTTTGTTGTTGTTGTTTCTTTTTATTTTGAAATAACTTCCGATTTTCAGAAGTGTTGTAAGGCTAGAGCAGAGCCTTCCTGTATACCCTCCACCAGCTTCCCCTCATGGTAACATCTTACACAACCCTGGTACATTTACCAGAACTGAGAAATTGATGCTGATATAGTGCTATTAACTTAGCTACAGGATTTATTTGGATTAGTTTATTTCACTAATTTCATTTCCAGGAACCAATCCAGGACACAAACATAATGGGGTTTTAATCATTTTATTCCCTTGCTCAAAAAACAAGCTCTCAATTGCTAACAAATCAAAGTAAACGTTGCCTAGTTATTTGGTCACATCCTATATTTTAGCGTCATCTGCCACTATTCACCAACATGTACCCTATAAGTTTTGGCTAGAGCCAAACTGGACATGTTTGCTTTTTCTCAATATATCTTGATCTTCCCTACATCTATAACTTTGCTTATGCTGATCCTTCAACTTGAAACATCCGTCACAGCTCATAGTTCTGCAGTTTCTATGAGACCCATATCAAATGTTTTCATTGCAAGAAAGGGTTCCTGGTACCTCAAGCCAGATGTGTTCTTTCTTGCCTAAGAATTTCTGGTGCACAGTATTGGTGCCTTTTTCATGTTGCATACTGGGAAGGATACTACTACACGGGGCCTCAGAGCAGGGTAGAGTGAAAGGACAAGGTCTAGAACTGAGGGTCAGCAAGAGGGCCCCAGCCTCTGAAAGAGGAGGGTAGCAGCGGGCCGTGGACAGAGCATTGTGGTGAATTTGACATGAAACTTCACACTTTCACTCACCGGTAAAACTGAATGCCATAGCACGCTTGAGGCCTAACGGTATGATCTGATTCTAATATGGACTGAAATTATAGAAATAATATAAAAGAACCAGATAGTTCCTACCTAAAATATTCCCCATTGCTTTCAATGTAATAAAACCTATTTTCATCCAAATCTGTTTAGAAGAAAACCTAACCCTTTGTGAACTCATTTTGTTTTGGTTTTTGTGCATACTTCCTTCTCCCTTCTTTACCATATTAAAGATTAAATCAGTATTTTTTGTTGTAACATAAACTTTACAGGAAAACATATATTACATTGGCTACAGCAATTCTTTTGTCGTCGTATAAAACTACACTCACAATTGCATAATTACAACAGAATTCTGTATAGTTACAAACATATAATAAAAGTAATTACTAAAATAATGAGAAATAAACTTTGACATATCCAGAGATGTTTACAAAACCCAGACAATGGAAAAGAATATATGACCCTTTATTTTGGAATGCAAACAACTCATTTTTTCCTTCAATTAAAAGATGCTATACTCTTATTATTAGTTTTCTTATATGTCTTTTAGCATTAAGCTAGCAAAGAATTTAATAAAAACTGAACAGCATAAAGTGAGGTCATGCATTAGACCTGGGAGGGGAAATTTCATGAAGTTTCTTTCCGTGTCCTCATAACAATGAGTCCTGAAACAAGTAGAGTTTATTAGAGACTTAAATGTGGTACAACCTAACTATAGATTAGTTTATGAAAATGTGTGATTTTTGTATACAACTCTGTAGTACTCAAGGCTGGGGAAATTATGCGAGAAGAAGTATGATTAACTTCATGTGACTGAAAGGCAGATGTGCATTTTTTAAACCTTTAAATTGTCTCACATAACGTAAATATTCTCCTTTTTAAAGGCAAAGCAAAAGTTTGAAAACTTTGTTAATAAGAACTAAATATTAACCACTTGCCATATTTTTCAGTCTAACATATTTCTCAAAGAAAAGTATAAATGTGGACTAATTTCGAGTCCATTGAACAGGTATTTGTTTTCGTTTCCTCGGCTTTGTCATTTTAAGGAGACAGGCTGGATGTGACTTCAAAAATGATTGTATAGAAAAATGTTTATTTTATTTGCAAACTTAGAAACATTTTGTGAGTTTACAAATAAACAGAATGAGTTCTTATATAACACCAAGAAGTTTTTTTTTTTAAACGGTTTCATCTTTTTTTTCTTTTCTCTCTTTTATTTTTTTAAAACATCATCTACTTAGAGAATGATTCCCATCCCAAAGAAAATATTTGGGCAGATTTATTCATATCCTTGGTTTGAAAAGGATATAAGCAGGCTAAGCATATTTCATGGAAGAAAGGAAATATGCCCACAGTTTCTTTTATATATTAACAAGTGCTTTCTATTCCAAAACCTCAAAATATTCTGTATCTTTAAAAATTTGAACACCCTCGAGATAGAAATTTCTAAGGGGTCACATAGCATTTTAATTGCCCCAAACAAAACTTGCTGGCAGTTTCAAGCAACTAGATAGGAAGGGTAAGCGCTTACAAGAACACACTCATGCCAATAAATAGTATCCTTGATAATTCTGATTGACATTCCAGCTCCCACAGTGGGATTCAAAAGCCCCACCCACGGACAGCATGCATCTGAGAATTGTTTGAAGGTGCGTATCTTTTGGATTTGTTTACAGTGGCTTGTTCAGGCCTAAGACAGAATTTTCTACATGATTCCAAGAGCATCAGTCCTGGTTTCACTCTTCACAAAAAAGTAGATCCCCAAGTCTTGTCGCTGGTGACCTACTTGATCCAAGCAAAGTTTGTGACAAGCAAGCTCCACTATAATCAAATAACTAGGGGAATCATTTTGAGGTTTTCTTTTTTTTTTTTTTTTTTCGTGAGAAAGGGTCTCTCTCTTTTGTCCAGGCTGGAGTACAGTGGCATAATGATAGCTCACTGCAGCTTTGAACTCAAGTGAGCTCAATTGATCCTCCTGCCTCAGCCTCCAAGTAGCTGGGACACACTCCTGGCTAATTTTTTATTTTTTGTAGAGATGGGGTCTCATGTTTCCCAGGTTGGTCTTGAACTCCTGGGCTCAAGTGATCCTGATCCCCTTGCCTGGGCCTCCTGAGTAGTTGGAATAACAGGCATGAACCACCATGCCCAAATTTGACAAAGTTTGTTGAAGTGGGATTTAGCTTGCAATGTATCCATTTTCTCCTGTTCTGTTGTACCCTTCCTTTTTCTCTTCCCTTTCTTTGGGCTATCTGGTCCATGGCGTTTATTTTAAATAAAAAAAATATATTTTAAAAGTAAAGCAGGGTTTGGACTGATTCTCAAAAAAGCCGCACCTGCATATGTAAAGGATCCGTTAACATCAGGAAAGGAAAGTGATTTGGGACTGACTCAAGTCAGGGAACTACCCACTGAATCATCACTGACACCTCCAGGGTTTCTTTGGAGGTCTCTCATAAGAACAGGGATCTAGCCCAACCCTGTTCAGCTTATGAGAGCTCAGCTGAAGGTGGTATGGCTGCTGGCCACATTACTCATTGGGGATATTGAGTCATATACATTTATAAGGGGTGGGCACAGAACATTAAATATCCCTAAGGTGTTTTGTAGCTTGAACGGTGTTGCTGAGTGCACGGAGGGACAGAGCTCAATTTCTGATTTTGGGTATGACATGCAAGTTTCATCTTCACAACATGCATTTCTCATTTATTATTCAAACTCTTGGCAATCGCTCCTTATAACTCAACATTCACAGATTCCCAAATAAAAATGTTTACTATTTTTTGAGAGATGAAATGAAAAAAGACAGCAAAAAATAGATTCTTCTTACTGTTTTTTCTTTAGAAAGTTTAGGCCATTTAATCCACCATGGGTGGAATGACTTTTACATGGGATATTTTTAAGGGTGTCGGCGACACTCTTTGTTCTTCCTTGTGCTTTAGACTTGCCTCTTAATTCTACTTGCGAAAGTTAACCTCAGAATTTAGATCATGCCTACAGTATGGTGCCCAGACTGATCTCAAACTTCTGGGCTCAAGCAATCCTCCCACCACAGCCTCCCAAGCAGCTGAAGACTAAATGTGATCTTTGAATAATGGCTTCGCAAGATGGATAAATCTTCTATTCTCTCAACGACTATTTTCTGAGAATTATCAGTTCAAGCCATATTCCCCCTATATCCTGCCAAATTCCTCCTTTTTACCAAAAGAAAAAAAATGGATAATCTTGCTTGTCTGTTTTTCCCCCTACTTTCTTTATAAAGTTCCTAAATACATTCTTGTAAGTTTCATTTAAACTAGGGCATTTGGTAAGTTGATAGTTATAGCATGCTCACAGCTGTGGGAAAACTGACATAAAAAATAACCAGCTCAGAAAAATGGCCCATGTACAACATCTTTGAGTTTTTATGTTTTATTAGCAATTTGGACTCATTACTGTTTGGGGGAAGAAGGAAGGGAGGTAGATGTTTCTGCAAGTTGTTTCTTTAATGTATTAAGCAGAGTTTTCTAATCAGGTTTAATGCAACTCTGCCTGGCCCTTTTAGCTGGGCTGTAGGAGACACAGGCAACATTGACCACTGGTTTCCACTCTCCCCCACCCCACCCTCCCCATACACCTCCTTGGCCCTCTCTGATGGTCCTTCATGGAAATTCATTACCCAGCAGCAGAGGTCAAGCTAGGTATTTTGTGATGCTTCCATAGAAAAACGAGATAACCTCCTTATCGCAACCCAATATGTTCTCTGATCTTTCCCAGCTTTTGTCTTTTTCTTAGCCTTTTGGGCAAAGGCATGATAACCACTTGGCTCACAACTGCCACACTGTCACTGTGGTTTTGAATTATGATGACCAGAAAGAGCCGGATAATATTTAATAGCCTGAGATCACGGACTTCCCTGACATAACACTTAGCCAGGTCTGTCTTCCTTTCACAACCCTCATTATTTGTACCTGTTCTGTGACTTCTGGGAGGATACACTACCTCTAAAACTCTCTTTTTCTTCCCTTTTTGCTCTTCTGGGGTATTAATTTCCCCTTCTCCACATGAAAGGGCTGTCCATTTTGTTACCAAAATGCACTAATGCAGACTAGAAGAGTTCTGTTCCTAATCTTTTATGAATCTTGGTGAATCTTTGGAATATAAAAACAAACTGCATGCTGAAATAGTCTTCTGTGGCATACCTCAGGAAAATCACCAATTATCACATTTGAGAAAATGTTAAGTACACAGGTATCATGTCTTCCAACTCAATGGTTACCCTTTCCCTAGGAACACAGGAACTATGATGGAAAAACGGTAGGCACAAGGGAAGTCAGAGGGATAAAATGGGAAATCTCATTTTAGTCAAACCTTCACACTTGGAGAGAGAAAGGAAGGAAAGAAGAGAGGAAGGAAAGGAAATTTAGACTTGCCTCTTAATTCTACTTGAGTAAGTTAACCTCCGAATTTAGATCATGCCTACAGTATGGTGCCCAGACTGGTCTCAAACTTCTGGGCTCAAGCAATCCTCCCACCACAGCCTCCCAAGCAGCTGAAGGCTGAATGTGATCTTTGAATAATGGTTTTGCAAGAAGATGGATAAATCTTCTATTCTCTCAACGACTATTTTCTGAGAATTATCAGTTCAAGCCATATTCCCCCTATATCCTGCCAAGTTCCTCGTTCTTACCAAAAGAAAAAAAATGGATAATCTTGCTTGTCTGTTTCTCCCCCTACTTTCTTTTCATCTTTTCTTAGACAAGCATTATTCTTAAAGTCCTACAAGGCATTGAAACTGGAAAAGATTTAGAATCTAAAATACCAAGTTTTCCTTGAAGGGCTGAATTGGCTCTTCAAGCTAATCAAACCAAGGATTTGATGTGACACATAGCTAGAAGACAAGAATGCTGATTCTGTCTCTACAGACGAGATCACTGTTCAGCTTGTTTTTCATGACGAAGTTGAAAGCTCTCAGAAAGAGAGATGTTAGAAGCCAAGTGAGCAGAAAAGTCCTGGATCGTGGGTTTCTAGGAAAGTACAGCTCTTAGTTGAAGTCCTGGGACCAGCAGCATCAGCATCACCTAAGGACTTGCTAGAAATGCAAATTCTTAGACCCCACTTGAGATCTCTGGGAGGGTGGGGTCCTGGAATCTGTATGGTTTTCCAGTTATTCTTCTGCATGCTAAGTTTGAGAAGTACTTGTAACACTCCCCCCAGAAGAATTTAGCCTGCACTTTGGGAAGGGATAGTAATTACTAAGCCCCCATTCAATGAAATAGCAGTACCTGCAGTACTAAAGCACATGAAAGAAGTCAAGGTGTAGAAGAACATGTTTATTGTGAGCGAATGAGAGAAGGGGAAAGAATAACACAAACACACAAATGTAAACAGAGATGATTAGAATCTCTCTATCTATTACAGATTACAAACATTAAATTTCCAGAAGAAAAATAAATACTAGGATTATATGTGTAAAGAAATGAGATCACCATGTAAAAGCAGGCTTTCAGTTTCTGATACTTCCATGTAGAAACCAGAGATGGTTCCAACTGGCAAATATGAAAATGGAATCTTAGACCAGAGATTTGTGGTCTCCTCTTGCCTTAGAGGATCCTTCAGCCTTCACTCAGAAGGGGAGAGCTGGCCAAGTGTGGTGGCTCACACCTATAATCCCAACACTTCGGGAGGCCAAGGTAGGGTGCATCTCTTGAGCCCAAGAGTTTGAGACCAGCCTGGGCAATATGGTGAAACCCCATCTCTACAAAACCCACAAAAATTAGCCTGGCTTGCTGGTGCACACCTGTAGTCCCAGCTACTTGAGAGGCTGAGATGGGAGAATCGCTTGAACCTGGGAGGCAGAGATTACAGTGAGCTGAGATTACTCCATTCCACTCCAGCCTGGGCGACAGAGTGAGACCCTGTCTCAAGAAAAATAAAATGAAGGGAGAGCTTTTCCTCTAGGCAGTAGCATGTCCACTCTATCGATACACAAAAGAAGTAGATTTTAGTATGAGGGAACATTTTGATCTTTCGTTTTTGTTTTTTGTTTTTGTTTTTTTTAGATGGAATCGTGCTTTGTAACCCAGGCTGGAGTGCAGTGGTGCGATCTCGGCTCACTGCGACCTCCACCTCCCAGGTTCAAGCGATTCTCCTGCCTCAGCCTCCAGAGTAGCTGGGATTACAGGCACCCATCACCACGCCTGGCTAATTTTTGTATTTTTAGTAGAGATGGGGTTTCACCATCTTGGCCAAGCTGGTCTCGAACTCCTGACCTTGTGATCCACCCACCTAAGCCTCCCAAAGTGCTGGGATTACAGGTGTGAGCCACTGTGCCCAGCCTGATCTTTCATCTATACCGATACCCTTATGTATACCATCCTCTGCAGCAATCAATGAGTACTAAATAGTAAAGCTGATAGTGAAGCAAAATGGGCAGACAATAGCTAACTCATTCACCAAAGGCTTTTTTACCCTTTCTTATCCTTCCTGGGGAGAGAAACAGAGACGGAACTTCCTCAGTGCCTCCCAGCACATTCATAGGTCATCTCATTAGGGCTGTGTGTTGTGGGGAGCTGGACTTGGGGGTTGAGTAGCTCATCGTCTGTAGGTAAGTGCTTAAATCAAACTTTTCAGAGAGAGATGACAAGTTAGCTTTATGGTTTGGCCCCCAAAGACTTACTGTGGGGAGCAAAAATCAACAACCCTGCACTGCACGGGTTTGAGCGGGCCAAGTTTAACCACCGCCATTTCCTGCCGAGGCAAGAAACGAGAGCGCACTTAACCCACATTGCGTTTGGAACTCCTCTCAGTAGCTTGAAATACAGTGCTGAGCTGGGGCGAGGCCACCTGGTGAAGTCACTTATCCTTAGATCTTTTTAGGTACTTGAAGGTCCCTGCCTCGTAAAAGCCCAGGCCCCTTCAACATCTTGTCCAAACCATGTTAGGTTTTTTCTCACCTTTTAAATCAAGGCTGGTGGCTGACCCTGAGTGATAAGGAACCATTTCAACCCATTAGATCATCGAAGAAATGACCTGGCTTTTCTTCTGCTCCTTTTTTGTCTCCTCTTGTAGTGATTTTACAAAGTTCTCTGGAGGATCAGGTCTAGGCCGCTGGAAGAGCAGCCCTTTTTTCTGCTGTTCACTTTGGGGCAAGCACCTTGTCCCCAGGGGTTGGCATGCACAGACCTAATGTGAAATGCACTCACAGGAAACGGATCCAAACAAAGAACTGTGTTCCCTATTACATGATGTTTCTGCCTAAGTACAGAATGTCAGTTTCCTTCACAGCTGGTGTGTTTGCAGATTGTTACAGGAAAAGCGGTTGTCATTTATAACGTTTACAATTTGCCTGCAACTTTCATGTTAAATCTTCACTATCTTCCTCCTTAAAAATAATGTACATTAGATTTCAAACTTTCTGTAAGTGCAAGAGAGGGATCCCTAGTACATGGACAATAAACGAGTGTGCTGTAAACCTAGAGTCAGAATGAACCTGAAAAACCAATCAACTGTTGCTTGAGAGAAAAATAAAAGTCAGAAAATATCAGAGCTTTCCGGAATTCTGTGACTCTGTTTCAATAAAGATAGGGAGTTATATTTATGAAGTTTAGACTCTAAATGCAGCAAGTAATTTATGCTAGCAGACATGCACATAGCCCAGAGAAAAAAATAGATGATGTATTGAGAAAATTTTGATTTTGTGCAGAATGAGGGAGAAGCAGTTTCCCCCTTTGACATGTACATAGAGCCTGGGCTCCATGGGAGCCAGAGGGGTGGGGAGGGTGGATGGGGAAATGAAAGAGAGAAAATTTATGGGAAAATCTTTATTTTCATTCATTATATGAATTTAAGGGACACTCGCTGAGCATCCAGAAAGAGTGACACATACAAGTGATAAACAATTATGACATAATAAATGCTATGGCAGCAGAGTGGGCTGTACCAGGGGAAGGACAACTAGGAATGGGGCTTAAGGAGGAAGCAAGCAATTGAAGAAGGCTTTACTGAGGACATTACATTTGAATTAGGGTTTGGGGGCTAGGAAGAAAAATACCACAAGCAAGAGACAACAAGATCCTTGAAGAAAGGGCCATGTTTTCATTTCTACTTCTCCCCTCACCCCCATTCCCACCGCCTCATTCCCTACCCTCCCCCAACATTTCCCGGGATAAAAGCTGAAAAAGTGCTCAGTGAATGAGTGTTGAAATTTATTCAGATAGAGAAAACAGCACTGATGGCAAGAAATTGCCAAAGTTGTTGGAACCTTCAAGGCCTGGCAAACAACAGAGAGTGTCTGAGGGAGAGGTTTGTGAAGAGCAAGGAGGGGGAATGTAAGCTGGGGTCAGACTGAGAAAAACCCTGCAGGCAGTGCCAAGGAGGATGGCTTTTTCCTTTGGATTCCAGCACTTCCCAGAATGAATTGTGAGGGACACAAGCTCCACAGAATATTAATGTAAGAATAAGAATGGGAAGAAGAAGAAAGGGAGGAAAAGGCAAAGGGGTGGGGGCATAATTCCATATTTAAATAAGTTTAGGAAACATTAGGTTAAACAAAGTTCTCTAGACTTTTTTTTACTATAGGACTTCTCAGTTATTAATAAGGTAATGTTTTATTTCCATGTTTGTGTGGACAGTACTGGATGGTGCAATTTATCCCTGTCTATAATTTTCCATTTGTTTGAGTGATTATTTATCTCCACATCCCCAAGTAGATTATCAGCTTCGAGAGGGCAAGAACTAACTCTGCTTTTGCTTACCGTTGTATCTCTTCAGAATAACAGAATGCCTAACTCATAGTACATGCTCAAAAAAAAAAAAATTGTTGAATGTATAGATGATAGTTTGGCTGGGTATAGAATGCTAGGTTCAAAATAATTTCCCTCAGTTCTTTTGAGGACAGTGGTTCTTTGCTTTCTAAGAACACGTGGTGCTGATAAGACATTTGAGGCCATTCTGAATTCTATTATTTTAATTGTAACTTTTTTTTTCATAAAAAACACTTATAGAATGTTGTCTTTGTTTTTATAGATAAGCTATAAGCTATCATAGCAATGCTATACTATGCACAGCATATTTTTGGCATCATTTACAGACAAGCGAAACTGCCAATCATCTCAACTCATTTCAATGCAGTTCTTTAATAAATTTTTGCTCCAAGGCCACTGCTGCTCTTCAATATTGTTGAAGTTTGGAGTGTAGCTGAGGGACCTTGGGAAGCACCCACTTGCTCCTGGTGTTTAAGACAGCAGTTTCCTTTAACTTTTCTCTACTGTTCTTATTATGTCTTCTAGAAAATCCTCAAAATGTCTGATCCAATAATGATACCACTGTCATTTCCCAGTGCTGTTATAGTTTAATATATATATTTCTTATTTCTTATATCAAGAGGAGGTTATGAGAGGAGGTAGGTATATGGACTCGATTTGTCATCTTGAACCACTGTATTTGTATTTAATTTTTGTATTTTAAACTCATCATTCATTAGAAGTATCAAAATCATACTGAAATTTAATTCAAATTAATCTAGTCCATATTGCATCAGATTTTTTTGTATGTTTAAATTAGGAGGCAGCTTAAAAACTAAAAATAATTGTAAAATATGTTGTCACGAAGAGTTATATATTTATATAACTTGTTTTCCAGCTCCTTCTGCCAAAGGATACCATGAGGATTAACAATAATGTTGGTTTAGGACTTTGTGCTCTCTGCATGCAAAACATAGCTGGTACAGGACCTTGTCACAGCATACTGACAGAAGAATAAAAAGGATTCTTGAGTTTAGAGTGTTCTGTAGCTCACACTTTAAACTTCCTCATAATTGGAAAAAATGCTATGTTGCCTCTTTTAAAGCTCAGTTTGCCCTTCTCTTGCATAAAATATCCAACATCCTAAAAGGCATTTCACTCTGAACACCATTTCCATCTTCTGAAGTGCCTCAGGAACCAATTCCAGTTGCTGAGAGGGACTTTCCAGATACGAAATAATTGCCTGCAAAGACTTTACTCAGGCATCCCTAATAAACAAGAAAAATCCCATCCACCTAGTATGTTTATTAAGTACGTTGTTTAAAACATTGATTCTCTTCCACATTTGTGAAAGGAATGAGTCAGTTGGTCAGTGTTCTGAGGAAGAGGACCAAATAAAGTATTCATTCTCATTTCATTTAGGAAATCCCTCAACATGAAAACTTATTATAAATTATGACATATATATATATACACACATATATATATACACATATATATAAAATATATATATATAAAATACATATATATATATAATATTTAGTGCAATGATTTAAAGATTAGAGACCGAGTCAATAGAGGGACCATTGAGAAAGCATTCATTTATTGGAAATAGTCTATGTCTATGCTGTTTTTTCCCCTACAACAGGAGGCTGCTATTGCTACCCATGGTTTTCACCAGTTGTGCAGCAGCTGTCAGCCCTTTCCTTATCCTCCTCCCAAAACTGGAGACTCAATATGGCCTTCCCATCACCCCTTGATTTGATCAGCTCAGAGTCTGAGAAAGCCAGGCTGCGTCCTCCTGGGAATGCCATGAGCTGCTGGTGGGCCACTTGGCCAGGCCTCAGTGAGCTGTCTATTTGATAGTGTCTCTCATGTTTCTGTGTGCATGAGTGCAGACGTGCTTTGTTCTGGGATGCCTGAGCTCCCCAGTGCAGCTGCAGGGACTGGCTTCTCTTGCAATGAAGATAATTGCTGCATGTGCAGAACAGAAACTCTTGCCTCCTTCACCGCTGTTAAGCATCTCCAGCCTGCGTGAAACTCCAAATAAGAGTCGATCTAACAACAAAGCACACTCACTCAAATCAGTTCATGGGCAGAGGTGGATAGGAACTATTGTTTTGGCCACAATTCTGTTTCTTTCTGAGTTCGTACAACCACAGGGTAGGTCATAAAATGAATTTTACTCTTTGACTTCAGAAATTTTATCGTGATTCTTTGAAAAACAAGTCTGGGACATGCATGAGAGAAATGGCTCCAAAAGGCAGTTAAAAACTCTCTCATTTTTCTAGAGCCATAATTATCCCTGATGTGCAAGCCGTGCTCCGCCCTTATGAGTGTATTTATTTTTATCGCATCCTCTGCATTAAGGAGGACAAAGGTGTGGAATAAACGATGCTCATGGTCACAAATATATTGTTTACACCAGAGTAGCCTAAGATAGACTATAATGTGCCTGCTCAGTGAGCAGACAAGAAATGGAACCAGCAGTTCATCATTTTGTTCAATCAGTGTTCTCTGTGTGTAAACAAAGAGATTTATACACACGTAAAGCCATAAAAACATCCTTCAGAATATTTCTGTGAATTAGTTTATAACTGTACTCTAATGAGCCATGCCAACATATATCTAAGCAGCTGGCTCGGATAGCTGATTGGTTCCACTACTTTTACAAAGGAGACATAATGACTAGAATAGAGCTTTGATGCAATTTTATTCTTTTTTTTTTTTTTTTTTTTTTGAGACAGAGTCTTGTTCTGTCACCAGGCTGGAGTGCAGTGGCACGATCTCCGCTCACTGCAACCTCCGCCTCCTGCGTTCAAGTGATTCTCCTGCCTCCGCTGTGCAAGCAGCCAGGTCTGCAGGCACCTGCCACCACGCCTGGCTAATTTTTGTATTTTTAGTAGAGACGGGGTTTCACTATATTGGCCAGGCTGGTCTCGAACTCCTGACCTTGTGATCCGCCTGCCTTGGCCTCCGAAAGTGCTGGGATCACAGGCGT
This sequence comes from Pongo abelii, assembly GCF_028885655.2. Taxonomy (NCBI): domain Eukaryota; kingdom Metazoa; phylum Chordata; class Mammalia; order Primates; family Hominidae; genus Pongo; species Pongo abelii. Next base: position 56,494,445 of record NC_071991.2, read on the forward strand.
GAGCCACAATGCCTGGCTGCAATTTTATCTTTGAAGTGTAGGCCAAGGGGATATGGTGGTGGGGGTGGTGGAGAATACAATTGCAACAGCAAGGGGAACTGAGGATCGACCCTGCTGTAATATCACTAGCGAGAATTATCAAAGCAGGCTCTGGCTTGGTCCCTGAATTCCTTCTGTCTCGACAGGGTATATAATTGGAAACCAATTGTTCAGAGACACCCCCTTGAAACTTTTAACTATCACCTACTTCTCCAACACATGGCATGAAAAAATTATTTTACAACTACATCCACCGTGTACTTATGGCCCTCTGTAAGTATGGCAGGTGTGGGTAACGGGATTGGTGCCTTGCAGATGGACAGGTGTATTTTTAGGAGGGATTATGTGTGTTTGGGATCCTGGCTGCATGGAAAAGTATTACATGCACCCAATCACTTGAAATTCTCTCAGAAAGTCCCTCTTTTTCCTTACTTTTCTTCCATACACAATAATTGTCTCATGTGTTGTCCTGTGAGTTGGCTGTCCTGACATATTTCTAAAACAAGAGGACACTGAGAGAAGGGCTAAAACCTTCCTAGTGGGTCACAACTGATCCTCAAAAGAGAAAAAAAAAATCTTCTTAGATGTAAATGTACGAGGTCAAAAAATTGGTTTGTAATAACCAAGGAGAAATGCATTACAAATAAAGTGCCCTGGACTAAACATCTCTCTCAGCTCTCAAGATGCATGAAAGTGCTGGCTGAGCAGAGATGGACTTTCTTAAACAAGTCCCCCTTGTTCACACACTCCTCAGCCCCTTTTCCCAAGAGAGGAGGTCAGGAGCTTGGACTGACAACTGTTGAAAGTGCAAATCCAAGGCTGTGGCCAATTAGCCTTGTTAAAACATTGCTATTCTCTATTTTATACTTTGGATTCAGGCTTTGGATCATTTATACACAATGCTGCTATGATAATAATCTGATTTTAACTTAGAAATATTGCAAAGCAGGAAATGATTAGGTATAAATAAATGAGAGTGATTTCTTTTTTGTTGTTCATAAGAATGTTGTACTCCATGATATTACTCAACAGGCTAAACACCATATTATCACATTGACTCTGAGAATGAGGAATGCTACGTCCACGATGGTACGTTTAATCTTCTTAGGTTTAATAATTATCTCAAAAAAACTCTCTCTTGTCTTCATCTTCATAATTTCTTTGTTGTTTTTATTTTTAGTTGAAATAACTTGGAAAAGATAAATTTGTGTTCAAGTAGATTCTAGCTTTTGTTAATTGTGCCTTTTTGGTTAAGCTTATGAGTAAATGTTATGATGTTGTTATGTGACCAGTCCACAGGGGTAAAGCTGGGCTGAATTTTAGACAAGTACCTAAACATATCTCCATTTATTTTCTCTCTTAATCAATAAAAATTATATTCAATATGCTCAATGTTCTACATTTTTTAAATGATTTAGAATTTGTTAATGAACTATTGGCTTTTTTTTCCTGCCTTTTCTTTGTCCAGCTCTAACTGTTGGCCTTGATGGGAATTAATTAAATCCTGTTATTCCTGTTATAGTCTCTGCATAAAGCTCAGTTGACTGCGGACATTTAGAGTTCCCCAATCTGCATCAATGTGTAAAACAAACAAAGATATAAACAAAAATTCCAAAATGTGTTAATTTGCAAAGATGGTACCATTATGAAAACTAAATGTACACATAACATGACTAACAGAAGCCTTTTATTTTTGTGATAAAAAAGCACATAATATAAAAATTTATCATCTTAACCATTTTTAAATGAATAGTTCAGTTTAACAGAAACCCTTTTAATCTTATTAAATTAATTAATTAATTTGTGTTTTTGAAACAAGGTCTCTGTCACTCAGGCTGGAGTGCAGTGGCATGAACATGGCTCACAGCAGCCTTGACCTTCTGGTCTCAAGCAATTCTCTCTCTCTCCTCAGCTTCCTGAGTAGCTAGGACCACAGGTATGTGCCACAATGCCTGGCTAATTTTTAAATTTATTTTGTAGAGACAAGCAGGATTGCCATGCAGCCCAAGCTGGTGTTGAACTCCTGGATTCAAGCAATCCTCCCACCTAGGCCTCCCAAAGGGCTAGGATTATGGGCATGAACCACCATGCCCAGCCTTATTTTGTTCAAATGCTTTTTAGTGTATGTTTTCAGACAGGCAAAAACGTTTAAAGAGTAATACAACAAACACCTACGTGCCACCATTCGAGCTAAGAAATAAACATCAGAAACAGGATGGTGCCTCACACAGTGGCTCACGCCTGTAACCTCAGCACTTTGCGGGGCTGACACAGGCAGATCTCTTGAGCTCAGGAGTTCGAGACCAGCCTGGGCAACATGGTGAAACCTCATCTCTACAAATAATACAAAAATTAGCCAAGCATAGTGGTACACACCCAGCTATTCTGGTGGCTGCTGTAGGAGGATCACCTGAGCTCAGGAGGTCGAGGCTGCAGTGAGCCAATATTGTGCCACTGTACTCCAGCCTGGGTGATGGAGTCAGACCCTGTCTCAAAAAAAAGAACAGAATTTTCACCTGTAAACCCCGACTAGGTCCGAGTCGTTCCCCTCTCCCCTGCTCCAAAGGTCACTGGGGTCTTGAATTTATTAATTACCATTCCTATGCCTGGCTTTAGACTTTTACTGCGTGTGTGTACATTTGAACCTCTCATTTTTCATCAGGGTGCCTCATTGGTATCCATTTTGATGCTTGTTTATATGGAAGATATTAAAATACAATAATTCTTTAGTTTGAATGAATATTGCCCATTTACCACCCATACCTCTAAACCATTTGCAATCTCATCACTAGCGACCCTGTTCTGCAAACTTACAAAATACAGTACAGAAAAGGTAAATGGATGATCCAGGATCACAGGACATCTCAATTGCAGAATGCAGAAGAAAATAGTATAGAGGGCTCCTACCCTTGCCTACTACTAGCCTGTGATGTTGGCATGCTCTAGAGCTTCATAATATATTTATAAGTGCTCCACAATATGTAATAAATCATTATGTATTGATTTAAACAGTGCCATTTGTGAGCCTCAAAGTGCTGTACTGTATTACACACATAAAGGAATCAAATCACTTTGCCAGCCACTGATAGGCAGAAGCAGCTCAGTTAGGAGCCCGGCTATTCGAGTGGTGTCAGCAGAACTCCTCAGTAAGCTGAGAACTAGAAGAGGGGGAGCGAGTTGTATCGACTCCTGAAAGCGGCAAGCCTTGGCTAATTGCTGAGGGAGTATGTGCTATAGTATATCTTAGATTTCTAATGGTTTGGATAAAGAGGCAATATCTTATTTGTATAAATCATCGTTTTCATTAGAGGTCTGGTGTATCTGGAACTTCACAGGTGTAATGTATATTGGCTACTGGAAATGAAAAACAGCTTTAAACAACGCTGTAAAGGCAAGTAAATGGGGGAAAATCCACATGCTCCTATATACAGCCTCAAGTGACAGGCGGCTGTCAGCTTCATTAAAATGTCTCTGGATCCAAAAGAAATTCAAACGGTCAGGGCTTGAAGTTCTAAAATCCACTCTAAAGGGAGTAGTGTGGTGGGATCAGTTGTACTTGCTTTGCCAGAGCCAATTGGTTGGTTAATAGTCAGGAATCTTGCAAGCAGGTTCATAAACTGTTGGTAGCTTCACATGGACCACAATAAGGGAATTTATGCTGCAGAACCCAGCAAACACTACAAATCAGAGCTCTTCCCCCACCCAGCAAACACTACAAATCAGAGCTCTTCCCCCAGGGAGCTGGTTTACCAGCATACCACTGCTTCTATGCATCTTTGGGTGGTAGATTTTGGACTTTAATTTTTACTGGATTCTGAAAAGAGTCTTTTGAATGCCTATGGATTCATTCTCAGATAGTTGAATGCAAAAATATTATACCTGACAGGTAAATAATGTGAGGTGATGTCTAGCATGCTCTCTTGGTTGAGTAGTAAACTCACATTTTCCCAAAGTGTAACACAGGAAATGGCTAGCATGGAAATAGCTACTTCTAAAGGGATAAAATAAATGTATAATGAATGTTTTCACCCACACTCAGTCAGGCTCAATGAAACACTACTTGCCTTCATGCTGGAAATCTGAAAGGGCATGCCATGTCAACACACTGACAAGTTACAGAATGACTTCTGTTCCTAAGAAAATCACCTGCATTTCAAAATCCCATCACCCCAAAGTGCCTCAAGGAGAAAAACAGCACAATCTTATATATGTTTAGTGAATATACCTAGTTCTATTTTTCAAATGGTAGCTATAATTTATTTATGGATGGCTCTTCCAGAATAAGAGTTGGTGTCTTCACATCTTTTGATTAAAAGGAATAGTTTATATTTGATGTTACGCTTTAGATGGAAATTTTCCAAGGTAATCTCTTCAACTCTCTGCTGAATCACACAGAACTTGTTACTCACTTTCCTAATTTTATTCTCTTCCTCAGTTTAATTTCACTCATGTCTGTGGCTACAGAGCTCAATGCCATACCAAGTCTAAAGATTTTTCCTAGACAGAAAAAAGAAGAATGAACTTGGAATATCCATTACAAAATTATTTATTTATTTATTTATTTATTTATTATTATTATACTTTAGGTATATCTCCCAATGCTATCCCTCCCCCCTCTCCCCACCCATTACAAAGTTTTTCACCTATGGGCATGTGTGCAAAGGCAACTGGTCACTAATTATCTTTCATTGAATCAGAGTTTCCTTGTACTTAAAAGACAGGCTACAATAAAATTACACATTTGGGTAGCATCATAGGAATCCACTGTGATCCACCCATTAGCAACAGGCACCAAAGCCTAAGAGAGTTTATTTCCAGGTGAATATGTGTAAGAGGATAGTTATGTAATAACAATTTATTGTTCATCTAATCTGTGCACAAGGCATTTTGCATGAAATCTCTCTAACTCTCACAACATTACTGCAAGATATTACTATTTAATCCCATTTTATAGATGGAGAAACTAAGGCTCAAAGAAAGTAGAGGGACCACACAGAAAGTAGAGGAGACAGAATTCAGACCCACTCTGGCTAGCCTCTTTCTACTCTACCACCTGTTTCAATACAGTGCTATCTTAAATAGACCACATAATCATATTCTTTCATCTATGTTGGCTTTCTATAAATACTCATGTTTGTGACACTTTACAAATCAGAACCATTAAAAATTTAGGTTACTAGAATAAATATCTTTAAAACCATAGTGTGAAACCATAACTTCCATTATTACCTTAAAGCAATTTGAAAATAGGAGCTTTCACAGTAGGAATGAAATTATGACATTATAAATTATGAAATGCTACCCTTAATAACTAATATTGAGAGTAGAAAAAGTCATTAATATAAACTATTAGATATGAGAAATTCATATAAAAATTGAAATATGGCTATCAGTTTACCTTAAAATAAAATTTTTTTATTAATTATTTTGGGAGTAAGAGATTACTCCATAGCCAAAATTTATAATTTGTCTATTTTTACACATTTGCTTAGACTTCTAATAATAATAATGTCAATATCTTTCACTTTTAGCCACCAAAAGCCAGTAGGTCAAATATTGTTTATCCTGTTTTACAAGTGAGGAAGCTGAGGCTCAGACAGGTAGAAAGTCACAGAGCCAGAACTGGAATTCAGCTCTCATGATTCCTACCTAGTGGTGCTTCCTCTACCATGCTACCTAGAACCATGAGTTTACAAAAGCTTGAAATAGTGAAAGCGCAAGAGACAGGTGTAGTACTTCCAATAAAAGAATAAAATTAAAATTAAAATCAAAACATAATATGCACAGTTAAGAATGCAAAACAGCACCTTGAAAACATAGGTACATTTGGATAGGAGGAAAGAAAGTTCAGCAAAAGCTTATGTCTGACACATGTTGGTATCAAGGGCCCGGTGAAAGAAAGAGGACCAGGAAAAGTTGAAACAGAAATAGAAAGGTGCGGAAGTCTTTATTTTAATTTTTTTATAGAGATGCGGTCTCACTTTGTTGCCCAGGCTGGTCTCAAACTCTTGGGCTCAGGCGATCCTCCCACCTTGGCCTCTCAAAGTGCTGAGATTACAGGCATGAACCACCACCCCTGGCTCCAGAAGTCTTTCTTAAACCTGTGTTTCAAGTTCATTTAAGGCTTATTCTATATGCTGCTATGACATTAACAAGGCACCTGGCTAGGTCACTTTTTGAATATATTTGGTGGGAAATGCTTTCTCTCCATTTGGCCCTTTCCTCAAGAATGCATTTACAGCCCTTTGTATTATTTTTAGCATAGTCTCCATCACATTCTGAAAGGACAGCAACAGTAGTATTCTTCTACATTGGCCTGAAGTCATTACTATGATTTTCAATAAAAATTGCCTGGCATATGCTAAAGTATATTTGTTAAAAGATATATTTGTTTTACAGGTTAATTTGCCAGAAGGTGCAAACCTACTTTTCCTATTAATTGAAAAAAAAAAAATAGTAAAAACAAAATCCTGTCCTCTAGCAACGAACTGTCTTTATATTACCATTCTCCCTTTTACTACCACTGCCAATGTTGGATTTTTGCCATTCCTGAAAATAACCTGTAAAAGGCGTTCTGTTACCACTAATCATAGTACTTGGGCTTTTCTAGGGCACAGACCCTTGCCATCTTTATGTGAACCAAGTAAACACATCAGAAAACTTTCATCCAATATGCCAACGTCCAATAATCAAAGATGACTAAAATCACCATTTGTTGTCTCTTTTTTTAAAAAAAGATAATGAAATTTGAGATCTAAAGAGCTATCTGCTACCACTATAGATGAGTACATACTTAGTTTGGAAAATAATTGGTAATATTCTTTTTCTTTGCTATTAAGAAATATGTAGTTCAGAAATTTCTGCTTTATTTTACATCATTGAACAAAATAACCTTATGATGATTTGTTTCCTTCTAATCTGAACATTAATTTCCTGTGGATGGGGGGAGAAAGCATTAGGCTAATTCTTAGTAGCCTGGTGTTGTGATGTTTTAGCCTTCCACTTGAAGGATTTTAGACTATCTGGATCTGCGTGATTGAAACGGCATGACTGTGTCCTGGCAGAAGTAATCAGTTCAGGCAGCTAAATGATGTGTAAATGGAAATGGCCACACAATTGATTTGACCAAGGCAATCAATACTGCTTTATGAAGACAGAAAAAAAAAAAAAAAAAAACCAAGCAGATCAGCTGGGTCACAGTCCCACTCCATGGCTACAAGTAGATACAATTTACCAGGAATGCTTAAGACAGAAAATCTTGTTCCAGAGAATCTGAGTTTCAAGGTGTCTGTGAAATGCCCAAGTCAGCACCTGACACAAAGAAGGTGTTTAACAAATATTACCCTTTCCATTTCTCTATTCTGGACACAGAATTTTTCAAATGTTTCATTAGATTATGTGTTTTCACATAATCTAATTATTAGATTAGATGATGTGTTTTCACATAACCTAATTATTAGATTAGATTATGTGTTTTCAGTATTAAGTATAACAGTGATTAGCAGATACTGGGGACTATTGGTGTGTACACAATTCAACAGATGTAAATGGCAGATGTAAATGGGAATTGGAGAAAGTTATCTACTGGTTTTGCACATTCCTTGTGACATGGCCATGAGTCTGCATGTTTCAAAGGGTGGCTTTCAATTGCAAGAGCTTCTTCTGTGACACTTTACTGTTCTTGATATTGTCCTAAGTGTTTTCTAGTAATCAGCTGACTATTTAGCTCATTACTTCATGAAAGTATTATAATCCTGATGTTTCATATGAGATAATAATGAAAAGGTAAGTAATTTGTTTCCAAACGTAATTTATTTATTCATTCATTCATGCATTTAATCATTCATCAAAAATTATTGTTCACCTTCTGTTTCTAAAAACTACAGAGAATATAAGAGATAATAAGATATGGTCTATTCCTAAAAACAAGTAGCATTTATTGGGAGAATGATGAAAAAAGGTCTCAAATGAAAGGCAACACTACCCTTTCTATGTGGAATCAAATACATTCCAAGTGGGTTGAATACTCTCTGGTGGCTTGGAGGATGACCCGTACTATATGTCATCTGCAAGGTCAGAGGTTGGCAAACCTTTTTTGTAAAGTGCCAGATAGTAAATATTTTCATCTTTGCAGGCCATCTGTTCTCCATTGCAACTGTTCCACTCAGCTGCCATAGACAATACATCAATGAATGGATGGGGCTGTGTTCCAATAAAACTTTATTTTGTGTACACTGACATTTGAATTCATTTAAGTTTTACATGGCATGAAATACCATTCTTTCTATTTTTCCAACCATTTAAAAATGTAGAAACTATTCTTAGCTTGTGGGACATACAAAACAGGTGGCAGGCTGAATTTGGCCCACGGGCCATGGTTTACCAATTCCTGTCTTATGTTGAAGGCGTTTTGGTGGCTTCCTTTCTTTGGAAAATCTTGCTGGTGTCCAGGAATCACAGAGATTTCAACTGCCTGCTTCGTATATAGTTCACCTTTGACCACATATGGGAAATTACCTTTATAATTTATGTATGTCTTCCAAGGAAACCACTGTGGGCTTTCTGCACACCTACAAAAACCCGTCCCTTCCTCTCTGGTGGGGTGTAACTGCCTAATGTTGCTCATCATCCAGAAAAGCTCTATTTAGATTCCAAAAACACAAAACCTTTATTGGTGCATTAAAGCTTTTAAGGCATAGCTTTAATTGGAAAGAGAGCAAAAGAAGAGAGACTTCAGAAAAGCACAGGCTTCCTTTGGTTTTGTTTTGTTTTTAAATAAAAGAATCTTTAAGTATATTATGGAAATTCTCAGTAATATTTTAGTAATAAATTTAATAGCACCTTTTCAAAGTTATCATCTTTTTTTTTTCTTTCTTTAGACAGGGTCTCACTCTGTTACCCAGGCTGGAGTGCAGTAGCATGATCATAGCTCACTGCAGCTTCAATCTCCTGTGTTCAAACAATCCTCCCACCTCAGCCTCTTGAGTAGCTGGGACTACAGGCATGCACCAGCAAGCCCAGCTAATTTTTTTATTTTTATTTTTAGTAGAGATGAGGTCTCACTATGTTTCCCAGGCTGGTCTTGAACTCCTGAGCTCAAGCAATCCTCCTGCCTAAGCCTCCCAAAGTGCTGGGATTACAGGTGTGAGCCACAGCACCCGGCCAAAGTTATCTTCCTATTCCTCTTTATATCTGAAGAGGTTCAGCTTTGAGGGCAATACAGCTTGTTCATTGTCTCACACCAGTGTTTATATTTGTAAATTGAGTTGGATACTCTTTTTTTAAAGGCTAAATCCCATTGTCTTTATATCTCCTCTTCAAATAAAAGACTATCAAGAGAAATCACACACTTTGGTGCTAATCAGTGGTCCTTTTTCAACATAAATTCTTAATGATCCAGTTATCATTTATCTTAACATGATACCCTCCCAGACCCTCTCACCAGGTATAAACCTAATTATCTTGCATTCAACATACTTTGCATTAAAAAATAACTTCAAACTTGCCATGGGAATCTCAAATATCCCTTCCAACTCTACGCTATGATGCTATGATTTTTATAAGATTTCATCTAGATCTGCTGTGTCCAATACAGTAGCTGCTAGCTATATGTGGTTATTTTCAAATTCAAATTGAGCTTAAATTATGTCTTTTTTCATTTTCTCTTATTTTTATTTTTTGTAGAGTTGGGGGTCTCACTATGTTGCCCTGGTTGGTCTTGAACTCCTGGGCTCAAGAGATCCTCCTGTCTCAGCCTCCCAAAGTGCTGGGATTATAGGTGTGAGCCACTATGTCTGGCCCAAATTGAGTAAAATTAAATAAAATTTTAAAATTCAGTTCCTCAGTTGCACCAGCCACATTTCCATTATTGCTGAAAGTTCTACTGGACCATGCTGATCTACATTAAATAAATAAAAAGACAATGCAGTTATGTCTGTCAATCTTGATTTATTTATGTCAGTTAAGAATTATCCTGGCCAACTTGGCTCTTAATTTCTCCAGAAGTTACAGATTTCCAGAATTACAAGTACTAATAATGTCTTAGTATTAGAGAGCAATGCCTTCTAATAGTAGGCTGGATTTTTTGTTTGTTTACTGCAAGCCTTCTAACTCCCATGTTTAGGACCAGAAATTAGCAAAATATCTTTAATCATACCACCCATATTAAACACATGCCATTTTAGGGAGGTATCTGGCATCTAATCTACTTTCCTCTTTTGGGGGGAATTTCTGTTGAATAAGGTCTTAGCAGAGCACACAATGCAGGCTTGGTCAATTGGATGTTCCACCCTAGTCTGTGACTCTAGGACAAGTGAGGCCAAGAAAGGGAAGACTGAGCCCTTTAGTGCCATGTTTGTGATGCTGTTCAGCAGTAATAGTGGCCACTGGCCAGTGCTGGCAATCTTGGTGTCTGGCCACTGGCCACCATCACTGCTGGTCATCTGGAGCTACTCTGATCTCTGCTTCTTTGGTGTGGTTGATTCCCTCCAGCCTCTGGCTAATTCGGGGAGTCCAAATATCTTTGAATAAATTCCCCTTTTCTGCTTAAGATAACAGGAGTGAGCTTTTTCTTCTCATTACCAAGATACATCTCCACTGATGTATCACTGGTGTTGCCCCTATGTTACTTTCACATTCTATAAACATCTTTTACAGGTTAGTCTAGTTTTCGGCCAATGAAATAAGCCCAGATGCAAAGAGTGTTGTTATTGTTGCTCTTGTTGTTGTACTGGTAGCTACTTAAAAAAAATTTTACAATCACTGTTAGTTGCAAAATAAATAATGGTAGCAGCCCAATTTTTAAAAAATCTCATTTGCAAAAGGATTTAGTCCACAAACAAATAAGCAAGAACATTAAAAAAAAACACATTCCAATTTTTAATGGTATTTCCAACCTGCCCTTTGGGTTTCCATGTCAAAAATATTCTTTCCTTTCTGGACGATTTCTTTCTTCTAAGTTTAAAAGCTTTGTTCTCTGTTATCCTTGGTTAACGCTATCATGGTAACTGGCACTATCTCTCTTGAAAACACATGAAATAATCCTGATCTGAAGGCACTCAGAGGATGACCTTTCGCACTGTTAACATAGTCAGTGCAGAGATGGTGCAAGTGGGAATGGCTCTGAAAGATAAAGCAGGTATCACCTCAAATGGTTCCTTCAAAATATTTAAGGAGATGACAGCACCAGGCCTTTAGAGAAAGATGTGACTGATGTTTCTCTTTTCCACTTTCTATTGTTTGTTTTTTGCCCCCTAACCACTAGACTACCTGGAATGATTTCTCTAGGTTTGCTCGAGATCTTCAGACTGAAAAATTGCTCATGGAAAAATAAGAGTAGGAGGATTTCTCACTGAAGAGGAAATTTTAGGTTTTCCTAACTCTCTAGCTCCTGGTCAGGGTTCTCCAGAGAAACAGAACCAATAGGAAATGAAGCGATAAACAGATTTATTATGAGGGACAGGTTCACATGACAATGAGGGCTTAGAAGTCCTATGATCTACTGTCTGCAAGCTGGAGGCCCAGGAATGCTGGTGGTATAGTTCTAGTTCAACCCTGAAGCAGAGCCAATGGTGTAAGTTCCAGCCCAAGTTCCAAGACCTGAGAACCAGAAGCAGATGTCTGAGGGCAGGAGAAGATGGGTGCCTCAGCTCAGAGAGCAAATTCACCTTTCGCCTGTCTTTCCATTCCATACAGGCCCTCAACAGACTGGATGATGGCCCACCTGGATTGGTGAGGGTGATCTTTAGTCAGTCTACTGATCCAAATGCTAATTTCTACTGAAAACACTCTCATATACCCAGAAAGAATACTTTACCAGCTATCTGGGCATCCCTCAGCCCAGTCAAGTTGACACATAAAATTAAAGAATACACTGGCAAAGCTGTTTTTCTCCAAACAGTAGAAGCCTCATTTGCAGATCCACTTATTTCCTAGTACATATCAGCACCATAGAAACACTGATCATAAGGCATTTTAGTTCTTCCTCTGACCATTAAGAAAAACAAAAATCTCCAATAATAACATATGATTAAATATTCTCTCTCTCTCTGCACATTTCTGTATTTTATAATTAACATCAGCTCAGGCATTTACAAGAGTCCTGTGTATGCACAACACAGATTCTGGGATCAGCAAAATCACCCTATTGGGCACAGTATCCTATGATGCTAACAACCAGCTCTATTCAAAACCCACAAGCAAACCAGCCACTTCGTCAGGTTTTTCAAAAAAGAGATAAAATCACCATCCACAGAACAACTGTAGTTTTATGTTAGTATCCAGGGAGATTACATTTCCAGTCTGAAATCTTCTCCCTCATGAAGATTCAAAGGTAATTAGGATTTTATCACCAGAGTAATTATAATATAAAGGGACCCACAGATTTCAGGGTAAGAAAAGAAAATTATTCTTAATGCTGGCCATCATCTTTCCATGGCCTCAAGTTGTTCTAGGCTTATTCTTTATGACTCAGCTGAAGGCTGGGCCGAAACCTGGCCACAAGACTCAAGGGTTGGGGGGCTGCAATCAGGGTAGAGCTGAACTTGATTTGGACATTCCTATCTTGACAAAGGCACTGGGGATCTTCCATCCTGAAAACAGAGTTGGCCAAGGTACGCGTTGTTGGCCAAGAGTTTCCATCTGTGAGCCTCTTCACATGCCTTTGCTCTAATAGGAACAAACACTCATTGGATTTTGTGTGCTAAATAAAACTGATTCTCATTCTCAAGGAAGAGCAATCTAGAAAAACTGGTATAAATTGATATTGGTGGGACAACAAAACTAACTAGCTCTTTGAAAATAATAATAATACAAAACCCTAATGCTGCATGTCAGTAAGCACTTTTAATTTTAATAGAGAAAAAATTTAGATGCAGATTGATGCACTAGAATCTTTCTGGTTTTAATTTGTCTTTTCTTTTTAAACATCTGTAATATTTGCCAATAAAATTTCAAATTGAAACAGAATGTTTTAATTCCTTGACCTTCACCCCACTCCACGTTCATTCACAGATAATGTCCTTTGTTCCCAGTTTGCAGCGGAGTGGAACGTTGGGGGCCCGACAAGGTCTTACGCTAGATAGAGCTGTGTTTTTGCCATAATGGGACTCAATTTTATTCATAAAGTCTGGCCCCCCAAAATGGGTTTACATCAAAATAATCTGAAATTCCCACTGGTAGGCTGAAAACACTTCCTCTGGTGCTACTGTGGAATAGGGAAGGGCAATGACGAAAGGGTTTCTACCTTTTGAAGAAAGATGATAAGCCAACAGGCAGCCCAAGTCTGAGTGTGAGACACAGGCATCACCCGGTCTGCTTGTCCCAAGACACTCGGCTACATTACAGGAACTCCCCTTCCCTTCCCTTCCTTTCCCTTTCCCTTCCTTTCCCTTTTTCCCTTTCCCTTTCTTTCTTTCTTGTCTTTTCTTTCTTGCTTTTCTTTCTTGCTTTTCTTTCTTTCTTTTTCTTTTTCTTTCTTTCTTTCTTTCTTTCTTTCTTTCTTTCTTTCTTTCTTTCTTTTCTTTTCTTTTTCTTTCTCTCCCTCTCTCTCTTTCTCCCCTCCCTCCCTTCCTTCCTTTTCTTTCTTTGACACTGAATCTTGCTCTGTTGTCCAGGCTGGAGTACAGTGAGGGGATCCTAGCTCACTGTAGCCTTGACCTCTTGGGCCCAAACAATTCTCCCACCTCAGCCTCCCTAGCAGCTGGACTATAGGCACACACCACCATGCCCAGCAGATTATTATCTCTTGTGGAGATGGGGTCTCCCTATGTTGCCCATGCTGGTCTTGAACTCCTGAGCTCAAGTGATCCTCCTGCCTTGGCCCTGCCAAAGTGCTGGAATTCCAGGCATGAGCCACCACACCCAGCCAGTACTCCAGGTTTGTTTGTTTTTTTTTTTTTTCCTTTTTTTTCCCCATGAACTATTCGTGAGACTTAAAGGGACAACTTTCTTATGGAGATTTGCCTCTAGCACAAAGTAGTGATGGTGACTGTGGTAAAACCTGACACTTCTTTACCTCATTTAATCTCACAACAACCTGTTGAAGTAGGTATTTCTATTATCACCCTATTACAGATGAGCAAACACAGGATACAGAGGACTTAAATAACCTAGGTCATATAGTTCCATTTAATTCAGAAAGGATGTGTATCTATCTGTGTAAGGTGGGGGAGGGTGACAGCCAAAGGTTACTATGGGAATAGGGCAGACACTGAAAGTGAATGGAAAAATGAAACATTCTTTTCTAGCCAGTTTGGAATGGAAGTGGAGTGCCAAACACATACAGACACCTAGAAATTTGACCCATATACTTCACCCTGTCAGTGACCTTGGACAAATATGCCCTAAACTTAGCTGGAAGATTCCCTATGGGAATTTGCAAGTGTTTTTGGAATTTCCCAGGAAGGCTGGTTCCAGGGGCAGATCTATGACTCTGTTTATGAATTCTTAGATATACTCACATTGTTACACAAATTGAGCGAGAGAAAAAAATTCCTAACACCTACAAGTTCAATGCAGGTACCACTGCAAACCCTCAGGATCTGACAATTGAGAATTTATTCTTGAGAAACTGGCTTTCTCAAAGGGTCTTTAGAACTTTGGGGCTAGACAAGCCCAAAGTGTGTGTGTGTGTGTGTGTGTGTGTGTGTAAATCTACCCTCTTTTCAGTCTCTTTGTGGCATATCTTGAACAGATCTGTACACACTCTGGGCCAAGGTTTAACATGCTTGTGTTCATCCGTCTTGAAAAATATGCTAGCTATTACATATGCCATTTACATCTGCTCCCATCTGTACTCTGATCGCATGCAAAAATTCACGATGGACAGTTTAGTCAGCTAGGACTGCAAATAACTTTGTTAACAGAATTGAGATGAGACTAATACATGAGCAATCATCTGGAACATTTTCAGCAGAAGGAGTGAAGCTCACATTTGAAGTATACACAGAGGCCCTAATACAAAGTATTACCCCATTGCCAGGCAGCATGTTTATTCCTTGACAGATATTAACAGGCTGATTGGCAAATCGTATTAAAGCATTAACATGCAGAAAAGCCCTTTGTATGTGAAAGAGCAAAAAAAGTTCAGCTTGAACTATTTTTAAAAATGAAGTAAAAATGAAGTTGGTAAATGCATGATTCTGTTGAACTAAATAGTTACGTTTGTATTAGTAACAGCTTCTCACTTTCTGGAGTTTTAATTATGTCTCTTGGGACTGGGAGAAGGGTGAGGGTGGGGCATATAGATTTTAACAGCTTATTTGGTTGCTATCCATACCTTTACTGCTGTTGAACTACAAAAATCTCCACAGGCAAAAATTCTTTGCATTGCAAATAAAATAGTTTTTCCCTGGTTTTTATCAGCATAGGTCCCACAAGGAACCGACAGCAGGTTTATGTCAATGAACAAGACTTATTGTTTTCAGATTTATTTTTTTATAGTAAAAAAGAAAAAAACCAGTTCATGCTGAACTTAAAACAAAGGCAACAAAGAACAATGAGACTCTAATACGGGGTTCCAGCACAATTGCTGGGTTGGATAAAGGCCATCTTACACCCAGGTATTTGTAGGAGATCTTGTTAATTTTGGTCCTCCCATAACTTGCTTCGCATTGTGACATGCACACCCAGGAACACGTGCACACACAGGAGCACATACACACACGTGCACACACGTGCCTTTTCTTTTGACCCAAAAGACAGACGTGTTTGCTGTGTGTGTATTTCTGGTTTCCAAGATCCATCCATAAAAACTAATGGGATGGGGACTGCAGGTCAGAGGAGCAGAAGGTAAGGAATGAAAGAGAAATCCTGAAGGATTTAGGATATTTTATCTGGGATAAGATTGAAGAGGTGACAACTCTTCTCATGGAGCTGGATCTATAAAATCTTTTCAAATTTTAGTGTAACTCATCATTTCCTTTCTTGCAGAGAAAATGATGTAGCTAGAAATGTGAAGGACCCAAAGCGTATTTTGGGTGTTTGGTTTAGTTTTGTTTAGTTTTGTTTTTTCCCTGAAGCAAACACCACCTGCAGGCCTCCACATCTGCCATACCCGAAGGAGGGTACGCTTCAGCAGAGTGGAAAAAGTATAACCTGGAAGTCAGGAGAACCTTGTGCTACTTTTAGCTCACCACAAAGTTGCTATGTGGGTGTTGGCAAGTCACTAAATTCTTTGGGGGTCCAAGTTTCTTTGTCTGAACAACGGATTTTGCAAGGGGACTGCCTGGGTCCAGCTTTTCTTGATTCCACACTTTCCCCTTTGAAATTTTAGCCCCATCTTCCCTAATCCAAAGACAGTCCCTTCAGCCATCACCCGATGGGGGTGTGGTCCTTGTCATGATCCTGTATACCAGCTTCTGGATGGTCCCCTTCTAACTTATTAAGCAGCAGCTCCTGAGTTCTGGGAGAATCACCTGGGCCAAATCATCCTCTCTGGGGCATTAGCTAACATTAACCTGAGTCAGCTCCCAGGAACACTGCATTTCCACTAGGGATTCTTGACTCTTGAACAAGGATAATGGAATGTAGGCCCCTGACTTGATGCAGAGATGAAGGGGTCGTTTTGGGTGATGTCGTTCCAGATGACAGTCAATCATTTGGAGAAAACCAACCTTCTAAAAGGGGCCCCAGCTGCACCAAAGGTTTAGAGACAAGAAGTTAAATGTGCTTGAGAATAGAACTCAATTTTAAAGCACTGGCTCTCAGGGAAAACAAACTAGATATTAAAACTCCTTCTCAGGGGCGTGCTGCTGCAATGACCGATGAACTGAAGGTGAGGAAATCATTTTCCCTCAGTACTCTGGGGAAGGGGGTCTCGATCTGGGGAACTAGGTAGGAATCATCAGTTTGAAGAAGGAGAGGAATGAGCATCGTACATTTGCAGGAGGTGTGTAATTTTAAAATGCTGTCCTGGCAACACTCCCAATTCCCAGGCTCATTTTCTTCCAGCATGTGGCCAGCCCATATTTTGTACTATATCCTAATTGTAGAACTTACCGTACAAAAGCAACTTTTATAGTTCTTTCTTGTGATCACCATAAAATATAGAAACACTTTCTATGTAATTTTTCTTAATCTAATTTTGTCACAAGCAGTCATGTGATAGAAATAATATAAAAGAGGCATTTTATCCAAATGGTAAAATGAACATCCAAATAGCTATAGCTTTTGTTAGTTGTTGCTGAAATTCTTATTTTTGCATTGTTGGTTTTTGCAAGATGTTTGGTAAGCTTTTCACCGATATCATAGTGTTTTGGGCATTTGTTACTTCATGTGTGATCAAAATCAAAATACCACAGAAATGTTATCATTGAGTTCACATGGTAAACATGGAAAACCTGTAGGCAATGCAGGGCAGCAAAGTTGCTCCATCACGACATTTTTATGGTGTCAGCAGCCTGGATGGAGAATTAGGCTCTGTGGCTGAGGCTCTTGCTTTATTATCTAGTTTCACCACTTAGGGCTGAGCTGAGAGTGCAGAGTATCTGAGAAGGGAGAGGAGGCACACCCACCTACCCTGCTCTGGAGCAGGTAACTAAGGTTAACAGTTTCAACCAAATTCCTCCTGCACATCCTATAGTCTGTGAGGCAGAGTGAAGAGGCATGGGAATGACAGTGGGATTATATTCCTCATATACTAAGGGAGTACTTGTCTTTTACATCTAGCTGATCTCGTACGTGTGTGCGCCATCATTTTTTGCAGGAGTAGGTTCATAGAACACAACAAACGTAGCCAGTTGTGAGTTTCAGGCAGGATTCGTGGCATCGATTTTCACTCTACAACACTGCTGCTGGTCTCAAGTTGACGTGCTTTTAAGTATCAAAGGAACCTTGTTGATAACAAACTTTTGCCTATCCCAATTCAAATTTAGTGGAGAACTGAGTTCTCCTACATAGCAGATAAGACATGATTTCAGGGCTCCTTGAGGTCTGTTCTTGATGACTGTCAGGTAAGGCCTTGTGAGGTCTTTGGGTCCATGATTAGTGCCCGGCCTGCACTATTCAAGTTCCAGTGAGAAGCCAAAGTAGCAAGAAATGATGGAGGCCTTGATTCCAACTCACCCTTGTATTATGATAAATTAAAACATGGATTCCATTTATTAAATTTAAATATATTGTTCAATGCTCATTTTTGAGGAAAAAATGTGCAGCTAAGGCAGAATATAATAAATAACAACAAAAATTCATATTTCTGTTTCTATTTCTTAGCTCTTAGGACACAACATTTAAGCCTCCCAAAATGCCTAATCACTTTTCTAGAGCTAAGGAATGTCCGTTGATATTTTACGACAGCCTATTTGTTTTAAGGAATTTTGTTTTGTTGCGTTCTAAGAGGAGACCCATGTTTGCATCAGAATATTGGACTTACTCTAGAAAATGTGAAAGGCCAAACAGAGATAAGATTAAAGCCAAGAAATTTATCACATACCCTAGTTAAATATCAGGAGAAATTGAAATCATTAGTCTGACTCATAATTATTCAAATAGTCTAGAGGAACTAACACTACAAAGCATTCATGAAGTGTGGCGTGGAACAACTGGGCCAGGTATGCACACTACATGTTCCCAGCTCAATATATTTCATTAAAAAGACTTTTTAAAAATGTAGCCAAATATTTAAAATAAGCAGATCTGCTAATTTTCCTCTCATATAATAAATAAGCAGGGTAAGAAATGAATATAGACATTTCACCTCTCTGGGATTTGGGAAGAAGTATACAAAGTTCTCTCTATTTATGATCTGACCACTTTTTTAGAGGAGCAATATTTCCAAGTTTCGTTCTCTGATTTGCTATGGGATGTGAAAAAGATCATTTGCAGATTGTCAGGTTTTTCATATATAAAATGAACTAATTTCTAAACATTATGTGGAGTGTATTATTATTAATTGCAGAAGTTGTAATAATATCAGTTGTATTGGTGCATTCTCTCTTGTTTAAGATCAAGAAACAGAATGTGACCGGGCGTGGTGGCTCACACCTGCGGTCCTAGCACTTTGGGAGGCTGAGGCTGGCGGATGTCTTGAGCCCAGGAATTCGAGATCAACCTGGGCAAAATGACAAAACCCTGTCTCTACCAAAAGATCAAAAATAAGCCAAGTGTGGTGGTAGGTGCCTATAGTCTCAGCTACTTAGGAGGCTGAGGTGGGAGGATTGCTTGAGTCCAGAGAGGTTGAGGTTGGAGTGAGCTGTGATTGTGCCACTGCATTCCAGCCTAGGCAACAGAGTGAGATTCTGTTTCCAAAAAAAAAAAAAAAAAGGAAAAAAGAATATGCACACCTTCCTAGCAACCAGCCCTCACTGTGTGTGTGTGTGTGTGTGTGTGTGTGTTCGTGTGTGTGTGTGTCTAGTTTCTTTCTTTAAGATAGTAATTTGAATGAAGGCTGGCATCAAGATTTTCTTAACCAACACTACAGTGATTGTTCCACATTAAAAATTCTTAGTTCATATCTTTGCTGATAAACCTCATTTGGCATACAGTACAAGCCCCAAAATTTGATAAACATTGGAAAAATCCAGGAAAGACCATTAATTAAAAATAATAAATCAATGTTTACACTCAGGAAAGAGTCTCTGTAGCTAACGAGGCTAATGATGAAGATTCCCAAAAATGCATATTAAGTCACCAAAAACGATGTCAAGCTACAATTTGATAAGCCCAAGCAGTCTGAAGCACTGAGCTGTCTGAATTCCTTTTCATTTCCATACCTCATCTAATTTTCCTTGGCCAAACTATTCACCAAGTATTGTTGGAAAAACACAGTAAAAAATAAAAAATAACAACTGTAAATGCATTGTTTAAGCCAATATTTTATGTTTAAACATAAGTTCTTAATTGGTTGACTTATAGAAGTTGAAGGACTCAGATATCTTTAGCAACACCCTCAATTCACAGACTAAGCAGTGCAAGTTCTTCCCCACCAAAGGGCCTTCGTCCTGTTGTTTCTTCTGTGCAAATGGTTTGCCCTCTGCATCTTCACACAAACAGCTCTTTCTGATCCTTGGGGTCTCATCTGAAATGTCACTTTCCAGAAAAGCTTTTCCTACCTAATCTATCTAAACCATCTCTCCCTCCCTTTCTGCCCCTCTATTCAAACTCCATTTTAGCATCTTACTTGTTTCTTTCACATTGACAGTCATCACAAAGCGTAAGTCCATATTTTAGAATTGTATCTTGTTTTTTATCAGCCTTTCTCACTAAATCTGTGAGCATCTTGAGAGCAAACTTTTATGTTGACCTCTACATAAAAAGCCCTCGAAAGAGTGTCCAGCAAACTATGGCCTCTCAAAGGTCTCTCTTGAGTGAATGAATAAATGAATGAATGAATGAATAGAAATTCACTATCTTCACTACTGAAGCTAAACATAATTTGAATTCTAATATGAATTATGAAACATAATTCATATGGTCAAATTTTCTTTCTTTTCCTTTCTTTTCTTTCTTTTTTTGTTTTGTTTTTTTGAGACAGGGTTTCATTCTGTTACCCAGGCTGGAGTGCAGTGGCACGATCATGGCTCACTGCAGCCTCATCCTCCTGGGCTCAGGTGATCCTATCACCTCAGCCTCCCAAGTAGCTGGGACCACAGGCACACACTACCATACCTGGCTACTTTTTGTACTTTTTTGTAGAGTCAGGGTTTCACTATGTTGCCCAGACTCATCTCAGACTCCTGGGCTCAAGCAACCTGCACACCTCAACCTCCCAAATTGCTGGGTACAGGCATGAGCCACTGCACTCAGTGAAATTTTCATTTGAGAAAAACAGCTCTAGCTGCAGGAGTGAGGAGGCTGGATAAAAGAAACCATTTAGAAAACCACAGAAAGGGTGATGAGGCCCTAAACTAAGGCAGGTATGCTAAGGATGAAGACAAAAAGAAAAATATGAGATTTTCCAAGTAGATAAATAGCATATAGAACACAAACTTTCAAGTTGTAGGTTATGATTGAAAGGGAAAAGTCTAGGATGACTATGGTAATTTATTAATCCAACAAATAATTGGGGATGTCACAGGCAGGCAAAGTATCTATCAATCATCATGGAGTTTACAGTGTAGGAAAGGGAACATTAAACAAAGAATTATATAAAGGAATGATTTTTTCATAGCAGAAGTAAGGGCCACACAGGAAAGAAGTGAGCAGTATATGGTGTTTGTCCTCAAGGAGGGAGGCAGGGGATGCAGGAGGGGTAGATTTGGAGAAGGAGGAAGATGATAAAGTCATCAGTACCATGGTGTTGATAATACCTGCCAATCTTTTCATGTGTGATGATAATCCCATATTGGAACACTCTAAACACATTCCACACTCCTCTTCCTCTATATCCCTCATCCCTCCCACCCCCCAGTGGAGCGCCTTAGATGTGGTTCCTCAAAAAAGGGCATGGGCAAGCAGCACACTCTGGCTTCTGGCCATAGCTGTGTGATCCTGCCCTTCGTGTTTCTCTTTCATCAAGTGAAGGGTATTGTGTGAATATATCATTAGAAAAGAATATGAAAATATAAAAATAACAGAATAGCACACTGAACTTAAAAAAAGAACTTGAAGAGGAAATTGGAACAGATGATCTCTAAGGTTTCATCCAGTGCTATAATCCTTTGATTTTGTGGCTCAATAAGTATTTATTGGTTTTATTTTATTCTTCTGGCATGCTCAGCTGAGAAGTTGCTGGATATGCTTCGGTAATCTCTTCAGAAAGCTGGGCTCAAAGGTCTGAGCTACACGCAACAATGGCCTGGCTCAGGAGCAATTCTGAATTGTCAGGTAGGCTGCCAGGAGTTTGGGAGACACCATGTCAACTGGCATATGCCAATCTGAAATGTGGCTGGGCCCAAAAAACAATATGAATGAAAGATGAATGAATGAATGAATGAGTAAATGAATGAAAAAGTCAACAAAGACCTAGTGGAACCGAAACAGGTGGGTACAATAATAAACCCTAAACCAAAATTGACATAGATAGATGATGGCGATAGGTAGAAAGAAGTACATAAGAAATATGAAGAAAGAACAGTGTTGACTAAATCGGTGAGTTTATGGATTCAAAATGACTAGCATCTTTTGATTCTGCAGCTTGTCAGCTGAGGCAGACATTCTAGTAAACCTTCTTCTCATGATGATCAAAAAGACTGAAAGATGGTTAAGACTGGTCTACTCATGTAAGCACATATTAAGTGCTTAATCTTGCCTGGCATAGTAAGTGGTCAACAAGTATTAGTTATTTCCAGGATCATTACCACTACCACCTCCTCTAGAACTGTGTATTCATCTTTTAAATGGAGAAGAAGTGTTAAAGAGTGGAATAAATGAGTGTAAGATATAGCAGAGAAATAATGTGCTAAATTGAAAACCTATCAGCCAAATGTGTATTACACCTGCAGGATAAAATATGAGCAATATCTGTGGCCCTGTGGTAGTTACCCTCAGCAGGCTCACTCGACAGTCATTCTAAGCCTCCTCCTTGCCTTCATGTACTATAGTAGCTGAAAGGTGAAGCCTTTGGCCTCCTAGCTTCTCTACTAACTAGAAGTGGTATGGGACATAATTCTATCAAAAGAAACACATAAAAAAAAGTCCCTGGAATAAACAGCCCCAAGTAAATTCCTCGACAATACCCTTGGGTTAGCAGCCCCGGACTACCTGCCTCCAAATTTCTTGTAACATGAGAATAATAAATGTCTTTTGTGTGTTGTTGGAATTTTTTCATTACTTGCAGGTGAATGCATTCCTAACTGATATAGTGCTCTACCCTGAAGCTGTTTCTATCTCCTTGAAAAGACAATAGTAATCTGTATGAAACATAAAAATACATGAAAACATACAATTAAAAGAAGCCATCAGAGATACAGACTGAATTCCTCTAAGAGTCCAGAAAGGGAGATGGACCACAGCTAGAAAGTAAGGGAAGAAGGCAGAACTTGAAAAATGGGTAGGTATGAATGTGGCCCATGGAAAAAAGAGAAAATGGTTCTCTTCAATGCCTCACATCTAGAGCTTCGGTAAAGACTAAATGTTTTTGGGATTACGGTTTTGACAACCCAAGCAATAAGGCATGATACACAGGGGAGGGCTTGAAAGGCTCTTAGAAGTCAAGCACATGAGAAATTGTGGCCATCTAAGGTTTTTGAGCAATGAATGGCAGGATGAAAACAGAGTTTCATGATATGCAGCTCATCATAATTTTTAAAAAAGAATTTTCAAAATGATGTAACAATATACATTTTAAAATATTTTTCATTAAGAGTAAAGCACATGATAGACATGCATAGACATCATTTACCCTTCCCATTAAAAAATATCAGTTTAATTTAATCCATGAGCATGCATTAATCTGTTCAACTGGTCTGAAAGGGAAGTGTGACATAATTGAAGCTCCGGGTGAAAATATTTTTTTAAAGAAGAAACTTCTTTCGGAGTCAAGACATGCCAGTTGCTGTTCACAGACAGGCCAGATGGGCAGATTAAAGCTCAAATGAAATTTGTGTGGAAATTTGCCTGCCATTTTACAAGGGTATAATGGGAAAGACCAAGATCACACTTAGGAAACATTGTCAACTTCTGAGAAACAGATGAGGCTGAAAATGGTTATCAATTATCTCCATTTTACTTTTTATTCTGGGAATCTTAACTGATCAGATAGCCAAGAAGACAGGCTAAAGTTTCAGACACATTGATTTTCTTTTCACTCTCTTGTTTAAGAGGCAGACTCCTGGCTACAGATAACAGTGATTTAGAGATTTGGCCTCACTTTATAGGCAGCACGAATTCTGTGCTGCTCAATAACTGGAGACAGGCTAGATCATTATCCTTTAGGTTTGAAGATGTATGACCAAGGGGACTCAAAGACAGATGTAGGACCACTACCTCTGTCTTTATGTCTTTGGAGATGCTCATGGAGTTCACACATTTATAATCCTCCTTCTCAACTCTGCCATGAACCCCACCCCCACTACTGTCATGGCCGGTAGCTTCAGAGTGTTCAGACACAAAGCAACCAGCCAATCAAAAGGATGGCTGGTAAGTTCACAACTCATCATTCTCAGCTTGGCCTGACCACTGTGTGAGCAACTTGCACAGGTTAGAAATAGAATTTGTAGATAGAAGAAACACCTTCTTTACTTCTTCAGGTATTCTCCAGAGTGCTTTTTCTCTGAATGAGATATAGGCAGAAGCAGAGGTAACTCTTGATAACCCAAGAGTTCTAGCTGAGAGAATATTCAGTGTTTGATTTTCTGTATTCCATCACACACACACACACATACACACACACTCACTAATGATTGAATCCTTGGTTTAAACTGATCAAGCTTCTCATTTGTAGGAAATAATTTTGTTGTAAAAGAGCCTTGTTTTGGTATCACCAGTATTTGTTTTGGAATAAAAACGCATCCTATAGAGTGGATAAAAGCACATATTCTATAGCCAACCAGTCTGTTTGAATTGTCATTCTAGCATTTATTACTGTGTGACCTTAGACAAATTGTTTTGCTTCTCTGTGCCTTAGTTTACTAATCTGTAAATAAGAACCATCCTAGTGCCTGCCTCATGTGTTTATCAGAAAGGTGAAATAAATTGATGTTTAAAGTGCTTGAAGAAGTACCTGGAACAGGATAAGAGCTATGGAAGTCTTAGCTCTTGTTATCACTCAATCTATTCAAATATTCCTCTTTCAGCCATTGAGTGCCCATGATATAATACACTATTATACAAACTGGGGACTCAGGGTGAACAGGATAGATGCCAGCCTTGAACTTACGGTGTTTCTATTTTAGTGGAGGAGGTAGATGATAAACAAAAAATTAAAAACACAATATCATTTTAGACAATGATAAATGCTGTGAGGAAAACAATGACGAGTGATGTCATGGAGGGTGACTGAGATCGGGGCTGGCTAACCTTCGAGCTGAGGGACAGAAAATCCTCCCTTGGTGACACTGGAGCTGAGACCTTAACTACATCTCCTGAAAGAAACACTAAGCAGAAGTAAGTAGCAGTGTTCTCTGTCCTCCCGGGATCCCAGGACAATAGGTCCTTCCTGCCTTAGTGTTACACATTTTCTTTATGTTCCATAGATATTTTTAATGATGGTGAACAAAACTTTTAAAGATCAAAACACTTGAAAAGAAAAGAAGGAGCTTGTCCCTGCAGACCATCACCCCCAAATGAAAGCACCAACAGGAGAGAGGGAGAGAAGAATCAGAGAAGGACCCTCACTGCTCCTTTCCTGACATCTCTTCCTAGTCCTGGCCAGGCAGTTCAGACTTCAGACATCCATGTCCTGTCATCAGTCAACTTCAGGAAATTTTTCGAAATTGCTGCCCAATCTGCAAGGACAGGAGGTAGAGGAAATGGAAAAGTGAGAGAGGGAGGAAGTTCTGTTCCTTGGTAGATGCTGGAAATCAGGGGAAACACTGGTGCTTATGTTTGTTCAGTTCAGGCACCTACAATTTTGGTGTAGGGGGATAAAGGCTGTTATCTTGTGGAAATGGAACAAACTTCACTGGGTTGGAATGTTAGTCTTGACTCTTATGGGAAGAACACGGTCCAAGCTGTGCTTTGCAAGTGGCCAGTGCTATTTTCTATTTGCAAGAGAAATTTCTGACATGGGTTTAGCCTACTTTAGTTACAAAGTGCCCTTATATGCATAAAATGGTGAACTTTCATTGACTCCTCTTCTCCAGCACAGAGGCTTTGAAGACGCCATGCCTAAGCCTGTCATTCTCTCTACTCTTCTGTTGGCAGGTGCCTCCTCATCTTTCAAACACATTCTCCTCCAAGACACCATCCCTGGCCCCGCCTTATGGTGCTTCCCTCCACTCAATTTCCCAAGGCCGAGATCTTTCATTTCTTTTGCAACCCTTATCCCAACTTGTGATTATTCATATATTTGCTTATTTCTTTTTGTCTAGCTTCCTTACTTGACTGCAAGCTCCACAAAAAGGCAGAATTATGAGAGGCTGAGGCAGGAGAATCGCTTGAACCTGGGAGGCGGAGGTTGCTGTGAGCCGAGATCACACTGCCACTGCACTCCAGCCTGGGTGATAGAGGAACAGAGGGAGACTTCATCCCCTCTGCCGCCCCCTCCGAAAAAGGCAGCACTGGCATCTCTTTCATCTGCAATGTGTACTCAAATCTTTGCCAAGTGTTTGACACATACAAGATGCTCAATATTGGTTAAACAAAATAATTCATGCCATAACCCTGGGAGGTGGTCATTTTTACAAATGAAGAAACTGAATCTCAAGGGATTGAGTGCCTTTCTCAAGGCCACAAAGCTGGTATTTGGCAGAGCTGAGGCTTTAACGCAGGGCTTCTGATGCTTGGTTTTTAAGGCTCTTTTGATTACACACCTCACAGAAGGCAACTCACAAACGGCTGTGAAGGGTGCTACAAAGTATCCCAGTTATTCCAGTATCCCAGTGGGAGGCAGATTAAAGCAGTCAATGATTAGGAATCAACATCCCTGAAATCTTTGTCACAGAGAAGAAGAATCAATGGCCCTGACCAAGATACACTCAGAGCGGGTCGGTATTGAAAAGTTTCCGTACGTCTCTGAGTCCCACTGGTGGTACCCTGTGGTGGTTGAGCCATGTGCTCTGGGGTCAGAGCTCTGGATTCTGACTCCAGCCTACCCACTTACTTGCTGTGTAATTCTGGGTAGGTTATTAATGTTTCTGCCTGGTTTCCTCATATCTAACATGGTGGCAAGAGTCATATGTACCTCATAGTGTTCTGTACCATACATACTCTGCCTGGAATACAAGGGAGGTAGTCAACAAATTAATGTTGACTAAATATTGAAAGACCCTATAAACATATGTCTCCTGCATGCAAAAAGTCACTCTCTTAGCAAGTAGGGTGGTGATCAAAGTAGAAAATAGTTGAAAATATACTTGGAAATTTTTTTGAGACTCTTAACCACACTATTGTCCTTTTATATGGAAATCTACTTAATCAGAATGATTATAATTCCTCAGCTATAAACCAAAATGCTTTACGCATTGCTTGTTTTGCTTCATCATGTGTCCCTCTGTTGCTATAGTTTTGAGCAGCCACATTTTTTCAAACTTTTTCAGCTGCTGCACACCCAGCATGATGCCTTAAGATGCAATATGTCAGGTGAAAATGAAAAACATATGTTTTTTTCAGCACTTGGTCTCAAGTATTCATGGGTTTCCAAAAAGCACAGATTTGAGGATAAGATTTTCAAACAGACTAGACTGAGACGTACATTTCCCATTGTTCCTGAAGTTGCTATTAGGAATAGGTAATTAATCAGCTGGCATTGGAAGTCAGCAGTTTGTTACTTTCACAAATCGGGTGGTACTACAGAATCATGACAAATGACAAAAACTTTACCTAACTGAGATTTGGGTCTGGAAAGAGAAAATTCAAGAGAAACAAGACAGGTATCATTTGGGAGAAGAGATTGATGGGCTTAGTCAAATTAGCAGAACTAAGTCCTATGGGTAGAAATACCAGAAAAATGTAACTGGCTCCATAGAAGTACTACTTTCTAACAATTCAGGAACAGTTCAGGCTATCCAAGTAGCCATCACATGAGCGGTGAGTCCACAGTTTCACAGAATGGCTGGGACAGAAGGTGGGTGGCCACCTCTCAGGGCTGTTTGGAAGTTGTACATTGGATTGGAAGGTTGGATTGGGAGGTCTCCAAGGTTCCTTCCAACATTGAGAATCCATGTTTTCTGAATGTGCCATAGAAGTCTGTCCTTTCAAATCTATACTCCTTTGTCAATCATTGGCCAACAGTTCTACTTACAGAAGCATAATCAATACTGAAGCTTCTTTGAGGGTGGACACTCAATACAGGAAAGAGCCTTTACATGTTTATGATGTCTCTGACAAACAAAAATTAACTTTTACAGTTTAATAGATGCCATCCCTTATACAAAGCTGAGACAGCCATTGGGAACGTATGAATCATGGATGGTCAGAGCTTTGAGAACAAGACTCATGACTCCCATGAAGCAAAGGTCATCCCAGGAGAATGTTGTGGCTCTGTGTTTAAAGGGGTCCTTCCTAACCCTAGAAGGCCAACGTTTTTCCTGAAAGCAACACAACTGTTCAACCCGACTGTCCCTGCTATCTTTTAAAGCAAAGAAACTCCCTGCTTGCCAGCCTGCCTGCTCAACAGTGAATACAGAGTTGTCTGTTGGCTGCCCCAGATCCTCTCTGCTCTGTTTAGAGAGGCCAGAAAGAAGAATTCAGGGACCAACAGCAGCTGAACAGCTTGGCTGACCCGCACGCTGGGCGCCTGATTCCAGGACAACTCTCCAAGGAAAGGGAGGAGGTGGAAGGAGGACTGGGTAATAAATTAGCCCCTTGGACTTCCCTGCAGAGCCTGCTGCTGTGTCCATCCTCACGGACACATATGCCAATGGATTAATGTTAGCAATCTAACCTTTGTTGAGTGCTTGCTATGGGCTAAACTCATCTCTGAGGATTTCACACGTATTGTTTTATTTAATTGCCACAACAACCTGTGAGTGTTTTTATTACATCAATGTTTAAGCAAGTAAACTGAGGCACCATTTGGTCCAAGATGACACAGGTGGCAAGAGGTAAACTCACCGTTTAAACAGACAACCTGGTTTAGAATTCTGGGATCTTAATCACTATCCTAAATTAAGCAGGAAGAGGGGACGTGGGGGAGAAGGGGCATTGGAAGTTTGGCTTCAGGGTTTTTGTTTGTTTGTTTTTAATGTAGTTAAATCTATCAATGTTCGATGCCTATCTAATAATCTTTTCTCCCCCCAGCTAGACTGTAGTTCATGAATCAAGACTATTCTTTCTTCTTCTCAACTATTAGCACAGTGTCTGGCCAATGAGAGGGACTTAGTCACAGCAGAGGAAATGTCTATAAGGATTTTCCTAGAAAAGCCAGATAAATGTTACATGAAAATCAATAACATGCAACATATTGTCTCTAGCACCTTGGATGCTGCTGTTGGACCCTACGAGCCCACCCCTTGGCCAGCATGTCCCCTCATCTCCATGACAGCCACCCACCCTCACACAGTAGGCTGTTCTTGAAATTTACACTTTCTTCTGTCACTGGCTACCATGGTCTCTTCCTTCTCTTACCCACTGAAATGCAGATTTCCTATGCCTTGTCCCCTGGGCTCCAGAGAAGCCTGTTATTTTCCTTAGGTGCTAAAACATCTTCTGGAAGGTTTTGAGGGCAAAGTAGACTGACAGAAGCTAAGCCTTCTGGGGCAAATCAGAACTATAAGAGGTGACCAGGCAGGAGACAGACAATAAGCAGGCGTGGTCGGTTGCTGTGGCTGCCCCAGTGGTAAGAGGTTTCAGTAAATAAACAGAAGTAAGTTCAGGAAACCTGCTCAGTCTTATCGTTTGTGCTACAAATGTAGACTACAAAGGTCCTGGATTGCTGTCAGTCTTTAGGGTCTTGAGACCCTAAAGACTGACGAGAGATATGAGAGCCATTCCTCTCTGACATCCCTGAAAAACTGAGCTGATCCTGTTGGGCAATACTGTAGTAAGAAGAGGAACTGGCTGCCTGTTAGAATAAGAGAAAACCCTTCACTGAACTGGGAAGTTTCCAAATAACTGGAAAAGAGAAGCATTACTGCTGCGTGATAGTAGGTAGATCAGGATATTTCATGTAAATTATATAAACTGTGAACAATTTGGCAAGGCAGGCATCATTGCTTCTATTTCACAGATGAGAAATAGAAGCAACCTCACACCGTAACAATAGCCTCTGCTTATTGGACTAAGTCACATACAGATTTTTATTTATTGAACACTCAGTACACCAGCCACTGTCATGAAAATAATTTCTAATGAATGCCCTGAGGTTTGTCTAAGGCTGAAGATAAGCTGAAAAGAAGAGGATATGGCCAGAGGAGGTCCAGGGGTGCGGGGTTGGGGGGCCCTTAGAAAGTGCGAAGTGAAGAACTTCATGCTATCCCATCAATCTGTGAATGACTATAACTGCATGGTGAAAACCCTTTTTTTGCATTTCAAGAGGCAGGTCTTGGGAGCTACAACTGGTCATTTAAATGAATTTTACTAATTTCTGAGCCAAGGCCTTTCAGGGTCTTGGTATTCAAATATAAGCCAGAAGATTAATTTAGTCCAGTGTTTCTCAACCATGACCTCATGTAAAAAAAATACTGATGCCTGGGCTCCACCCCAGAAGAAATGATTCAAACCTTCTGGGGACGGGCCCAAGTATTGGTATTTGTTTTAAAGCTCCCAAGTGAGAGCAACAGGTAGCCAGGGCTGAGCCACTCTTTCAAACGAATGGTTCAAGTATTATTTTATCTAATGAAAGGAATCAAGGTCCCAAGTTGCCTTGAAAATTTGAAGTGATCTTAAATTTTTCTCTATCAAATGCCGGGCTATCAGAAACTCCAAGCTGACAATAGCAAGGCAACTGTGATAGACATTTTGGAACAGATGCCCAGCAGCCACGGTAGAAGACAGGGAAGAAAAGATTATATGAACCACCACGTTAATTATGGAAAACCAGACACCCTGGCAGAAGGCCAGGGGCGTGGCAGAATGGATAGGGGTGAAGGACAGGAGAAATTTTAGGAAATTAGAAATTTTAATAACTTTGTCCGTCAACGGCTGCAAGTGGATGTCGACTTGTTTCTAACTCATTGCAAGCGTTGAGAGCAAAAACAGATGAGAAAAGAAACTCCTGTATCACATTCTGGCTGCTTTTTATTTCTCCAGCCTAGGAACAGAAAAGAAATGAAGCCTTCCTGGGGCCCCTTTCCCCAAATCTGATGATGGGCCCCCGGTAGGCTCCCTTTCTGAACACCAGGGGGAGTAAGACATAGTTTGCCTTGTTCACCACGCCTTTCCACGGAGCATGAGAAAGAACAAGTTCTTGCTTCTTGTTTAGATCCCTTCTTGCATAGCTCTTCCTTCTCTCCCTGGCTAAAGAGGACGATCTATTTGCACTTGTTTAAAAGAGTAAGTAAACGCTCTTTAGAAGCAATAAAATCGATTCTGTTCCATCACCCCAGGGTTTGAAGTGGCAACAGAGGGGAGGGGTTAAGAGAGCAGATCCTGGCGCCAGACTCCTGGGTTTGAATCCCAGAAACAGCACTTAGTAGCTC
Source organism: Pongo abelii (assembly GCF_028885655.2). Taxonomy (NCBI): domain Eukaryota; kingdom Metazoa; phylum Chordata; class Mammalia; order Primates; family Hominidae; genus Pongo; species Pongo abelii. Next base: position 56,525,599 of record NC_071991.2, read on the forward strand.
CTTAGCTACGGGCAGGTTACTTAACCTCTCAGGTCTTGGTTTTTCTGTTTGTAAAATGGGGGTAGTCATAATAACACACCTCATAGGATCGTTGTGAGGATGGGTGGGTTAACACACATAAAACTTGGAACAAGCCTGGGCATATAGCCAGCAGTCAATGAGTATTAGTGCTATTTTCCAAGAGACTACCAGGAAATTTTCAATTCAAATCTGAACTCTTCCACACTTCAATCATTCTAAATATTTTATATTAAAAATCATACAACTCAAATCACAGGAATGGTAAAGCCAGTGGAGCATTTGACAAGAAGTGATCTTTTAAGGCGGAAATAAATGACTTATGTAGTGACCTCTACTTGATACAGAAAACAATGAATTATACTACCTTAATGTGAATAATACATACGTTAAATATAAAATGACACGCCCAAAAAGAATGACCTCATAAATGAATGTACTCCAATGAAGAAAGGCAACAATCTGTTAGGATATCATTATCATAAATTTTTCCCAGAGGGTGTAAGAAATTAGTTGAAGAAAAGCATATGGTACCTAATGACAACTTAGATACTTTTTAAAAAGACTCTTACAGTAGTTATTTCACTAAAATGCATGTACTATTATAATTTCAGAAAATTGTTTTTATTGAAATAGATGATCGTCTATGATACTATGTCATTTTAACAAAATGAGTGGCCAATAAGGAAGGCCTGTGTTGATTTACTCCTCATAAAGTCTGATAGCACATTTTCCATGGATGGGGGCCATGGAACAAACATTGCTGTATCAAAAATTCCTGACAGTGAGGGAGAACTCTGCTTGCATGTTTTTTCATCCTAGCACACATAACTTTTTTCCCCTGTGGATCTTCAGCAAGGCAAGGCAGTTGCCTTGGCTGTATGGAATTCAGCAAACAGAAATGCATGACCAGTGACCACACATTTGCATCTGGATGAGGTTTTGGCGGACTGTGCTTTGGGATTTTAACTCCAGCCACTAACAAGGACCCTCTTCTTTTTGACTATATAAGTCAACTCTGAGAACCATGGGGTAGAATGACTTTTTTTTTTTTTTTTTTTGGAGTTCCTTCCATGTCTCCTGCGCACTGAGAATGTAGATAGGAGAGAACAACTCTCCTGTCCTTTGCACTTCCCGTAGTCGGAGGTACCAAAGTCTGGCAAGAAATCAGAGTGATGGAGGAAAGGGCCATCTTAAAGGGTACAATGAAACATCCTTTTCTCGTCCTATCAACATGTGTGGGTAGAGGATAAAGCTGTCTGATGGAGTGGCACAGAGGTCAAAAGGGTCTGGGCCTGGCTTGAATACAACTCCACAGGTACTAGCCCTGTAACTTGAATTCAGTTGCTTAACTTCCCTAAGCCTCATTTCCTCATCTGTAGAACGGGGTTAATAATAGTTTCTGCCTTATAATGTAGCCATGGGAATTAAACGAAATGCTGCTTATGAGCTCCTTTATCTTACCCTGTATTTTTAAATCCTCACAGAAAAAAAATCCAATATGGTGGATACTACTGTACCAATTTTGCTGATGGGAAACTGAGGCTCAGAGATATTATATAACTGGCCCAGAGTCACCCAGGCACGTCAGTGTAGGAAACTGGGCATGAACCCAGGATTGCCTGGCTCTGAAGCTGATGCTCCAAGCACTCATTGACCCATATCACAAAGTGAGCACTAGGTGCTGTCAGACCATCTGGGCCAGCCTTTCCTTTTATAGGAAAGAGTTACAATTAATAGAAGTTCAGCGAGTAAACTCAGGGTAGGAGGCAGGCATAAGAAATCAGTTCGTCAAGTTTTTTTTTTTTTTTTTTTTCCACCTCTGTTGGCGGAACAAGGAAGTACAAAGCGCAATTTGAGAAAAATGTTCAACTTAGACACCAAAATAATAAGAGGATTTACTGGGGTGAGGCAGAAGTGGAAGCTTAAAGAAGGAGCCAGATAGACCCTCTTTTTGTACACAGCCTGTTAATATTTAAAAATGTTGGCTACATATGGTATGAAATTCAACTTTTTAAAATTGCAAACAAACTTGAGATTTCCACACTGATTATTACTTATTAATCATTCATTAAGCATCTGTTATCAAATAGGTCTTAGCCAAACCAAAGGGCAATTAACTTTTTCAAGAGTAAACAGAAAATAAGTTCACAAATTCCCAACTGTTCTTCCCTGCTTCTGACATAGGCTCAAGTATACGCACTCAAAAACTTGGAAGAGAACCTTAAAATGAAATAGTAAATGCTTGATTCTTCTTTGGCTTTAGAATTCATGCAAATTAGACCTGCAGAGTCTAAAGGATTTCCTTATTTAATTGGCCTCAATATTTCATTTGCTCTTACTTATTGGTCTGTGTATTTCAGAGTACTTTATCTATTTGTAACGGTTTCAGACTATCTGGTTTAGGTTAAACACCTGTAGAGGGCAGCATGTCATATTTATTTAAGGGATGAATCCAGAATCTCTGCTAAAGGTGATAATGGAGGAAGTCGTCATCACCACCATCATCATCATTGTTCTTATCATATCCCTGGGTTTTGATCTTAGAGAAAATCTCTGTTACAAAGTGGCAAAGTAGACAATACAATCTCCCGCCATCTTTATGAATGTTAATATTCTGCATAGTTTTCTGATGCATTATTTTATTCAAAATCAAAAAGATTCTCTTACCTGCATACCACAAAACTCCTCTGCTATGTATGATGTTGGCATAAAATTCTGTCATTCTGCTATTAAATAATTCAAAACCGTTTAACATGACATGAAGAGACTTATCATTAAGCCACGGGCAGGGGAATCAAATGGAAAGAAAGTTCCTCACTGAGATATGTTTTCACTCGAATTAGTCTGTGGTCAGACACAAACACTCCCTGTAGAATCTGTTTCTTTAAGATTCTAAAAATAAATCTTGATCTGTAAGTGACTTTGCTGTAATACATACAGTGAGTCAGATCAAGGAGTAAGAGCCATTTATAGAATATGAACTAAACTCTGGCCTGAGACAACCATTTAACCCTCGCAAACAGAGAAGCGGCATTTCAGATCGTGCAGTTTGATCTATAAAGCTATTTTGACATACAAAGACTCTTTTTTATGATGACTCTGGCTAAAAATATTAGAATGTGCCTAGAGGCAATCACAAGGACAAAACTTTTGGTAACAGGAAGATTGGCGTGACTGTACATGGTACATGTGTGTGTGCATGCTCAGAACATATTCTAGGTATGCCTGTATTCCTATGGGCTGGACGCAGTGGTAAGTTGCCATTCCATGCATCCTCCTATAAAGAAGTAGATGGGGACAGGTGCGGTGGCTCATGCCTGTAATTCCAGCACTTTGGGAGGCTGAGGCAGGCGGATCACCTGAGGTCAGGAGTTCAAGACCGGGCTGGTCAACGTGGTGAAACCCTGTCTCTACTAAAACTACAAAAATTAGCCGGGCATGGTGGTGGGTGCCTGTAATCCCAGCTACTCTGGAGGCTGAGGCAGGAGAATCGCTTGAACCCTGGAGACGGAGGTTGCAGTGAGCCGAGATTGCGCCACTGCACTCCAAGACTCTGTCTCAAAAAGAAAAAAAACAGAAGGTGGGAGTATTTTTTAAATTATTATTATTTTCAAAGATAGAGATGGGGGGTCTCACTATGTTACCCAGGCTGGTCTTGAAACCACGGGCTGAAGTGATCCTTTTGCCTCGGCCTCCCAAAGTTCTAGGATTACAGGCATAAGCCACCACGCCAGCTGGTGGGAGTATTTTAACTTGCTTTCCATGGCGATTTAGAATGGCTTATGTGCCCATAAATAAGTCATTGAACATCTCTGAGCCTCAGTTTCTTCATCTCTAAAACAGTAATAAATATAATCTGTACCTCAAGAGGTCGATGTGAGGATTAAATAAGATAAAGCATATAAAGTACTCAGTACACAGAACACAATTTTAAGAAATGTCAGCTAATATTCTGTTCTTCTCAGCTCTGGCAGTTATAGAATGGTGTAATTTTCTTTTTGTTCTTTCTACGCCTTTGCATGTCCCTTCATTTCTAGAGCATGTCTTCATAGTCTTGTAAATAGCTGCCTTAGAGGGCACGTCTGGTGGCTACAGGTGGGTAAGGGTTTTCTTTCTCCTTCTGCATTGCTGATGTAATGAACATCTCTAAGGGGATATATGATTGAAGGGTGTGGGGTGTGTGTGTGTGTGTGAGAGAGAGAGAGAGAGAAAACGTGTGTACATGTATAAGAATTCACATTGCAAAAAGAGAAATTTGCCACCCTCCTCACCAAGTTTCGCTCACAGGCAAACACGTTAATTGTTGAGTAGTCACGCTGCGTGCGCACTATCTCAAACCTGGCACACTGCAAAGAGCTGCTTTACAAGAAATATGACTTCATATCACAGTGTTAATCATTGACCTCCACCCTGGTAATAAGATCTTTTTTGGCCTTGTACAAGTAGAATCCACCTGAGACGTCCTAATCATCTATTCGCTAACAAATTGGCAGAAGTACTAGGAAATTCCACCTTGGCGTTTGGGTGAGTCTTTTCCATCGACATAGTTTATTTGGATTACAGGCTCTTCCTCAATTAAAACAATAAATCAGCCATTTTCATTTGCTTTTCACCTCTGGATATATGTTGTCCTTAATACTTAAAGTTGCAGTCAGAATGCTTGCTTGGTATGACGACATCATCCTGTCTTTCAGGTGTGGTTTCAGGGTCACACAGAACACTTGCGTCCGGAAGGTTGACTTCACAGCGCACCACAGACACATTCTGCTACTCAGGGGAGTGAGATCATGGGCTGGCATAAATTTATCACTCTTTTAAATGAACGGGGTTGAATTCTATCTACTAACCTTGATCAGGAGGCTAGTGATACTGGCTGTGTAAAACAGAACAAGACAAAATAAACAAGGGAAAACCACAGCGCATGTGGCCACTTTGTTCAGAAGGTGACACTACTGAATTTAGTCTGTGAAGGTCTTGTCACATGAAAGCCTAGAAATAGCTATGACCTAAACATGGGAGTAGAAGACAGTCCAGTTAGAAATGAATGAACACATTCCATTGTGCTTGTATAGTGTTTAAAATCTATTTTGGGGCAAAAGAGGTATTGTAAATACTTTCCCTTGTTCATAACTATCATAACCCAAACTTTCTGGCTCTCAACATTTTCCAGTGACCCTGCATGCCTATAATTTTTTGCACACCACCTGACCTGGCAAGAATTATGCTACCAGAGATGTGGATGCCCTGTGACCACCACCCCCCAACCCTGAATCCCCAAGGCCAGCCAAGACTAGATTGGACCTTATGACTGATTCTAATCTGGATGTCTCAAGGGGCTGTCCTAGTCTCACTGCACAATTCCAAGGCCACTTGGTTCTGATGGCCCTTGGGAGATGCTGCCATATTAGGCCTGTGGAAATGGCCACGTCATTCTAAAATTATTTTGGAAGTAGAGATTTAACATAACTTTTTGGATTAGCATTCAATTCCAAATTTGGGGCTGGGATTTAGGTAAAATTAATTTTAGGGATTTCTTATTGGGTTTGTGAAATGTTAATTCCAGCAAGTATTCCTTTATTCTTTAATACCGACTGGATCACAGACTGTGTCTTTTTTCCATTTGATTCTCTCTTTGGTAACAGTATTTCTAGGAAGACTTGGCTATCTGTATAGACAACTCCTGACTTTAAAGTGGTTGACTAGATAGGCTTATTACTGAATTCAGGTCAATTCGTGACCTCCTTCTCTTTGACCATCGTGGCTCTGGATGTCAATGAGAGGGTTAAGATGAGGCGAGCCTGAGGCCAGTTATGGAAAAGAGGAGGGAATAGGCATTTCCTGGATATACAGTTCCTGGTGTCTCTACGAAGCCAAATATAATTTGTATCTAGAAACTTACCTTCTGCCTACCTTCGCTATCTGAGAGAATTCCCTCCAGAGATAATGATGATCTTTTATTAGGCACCAGAGCGTGAAGATCTGGAGATGCTGAGACACGGCCTTAGAGGGTGTGCTTTCCAGGGAAAAGAAGCTCTATGATTCTTTAATCACAGAATTCCCTTATAGCACTGTTCACTGAGACACTAGGTATGAGTGGGACCCGCCCTCTTCCAAACGGATTTAGTTATAGAAGAAATAAAAAGACTTCCATATGGAAGAAATTAAAGAACCAGCCTGGGCAACAGAGTAAGACTTTGCCTCTTTAAAAATAATAATAATAAAACAAGAACAAAGTGAAATAAATTCTAAAAAGTTTGGTTTGTTCTGAGTTTTTCTAGAAGAATCTATGAGAAGATTGCAAAAATTGTTTCCCTTATCTATACAGATTAAATATATCCCCAGTTAAAATTGTACCGTTTTAAAAATTATTATTTTGAGAAGCTTCACTTCATCAAGTCTATTTTATTAAAGTGATGCCCAAATTCTGCAGAGGCTTACAAACCCATCAAATTTCATTTTTAAAAGTATGGCATGTAATGTATAGTATTTCAAATAATTTTTACATATTTTTTATAACAGAAAATGGGCAGAAGAGGCTCTGCCTCTTCCTTAATACACCTGAGGCTCAGAAAATACAACTAACCTAAGATCTCACCTTTAGCACATGACCAACATCCAGGTTGTCTGGCTCTGTGTTCAGTGCTATTTCCTATGAGCCTCTGCTCCCCATAAGACTTGGAAATGCCCTCTTGATTCTCAGGGTTTCCTTCATTGTCATCCTGGAGTAACAGAGGTGGGCTTATTTTATTTTATTTCATGAATGATAGTTTTATGTACATGACACATTTATTTTAGAGACGAGGGTCTTGCTGTGTTGCCCAAGCTGGTCTCAAACTCCTGGCCTCAAGTGATCCTCCAGTCTCTGAAGTAGCTGGGAATACAGGCATAAGCCACCATGCCTAGCTCAAGAACAGGGTTTATTTGTGTGGTTTTCTCACTGAAGAGGATGGTGCCTGTCTCAGTGTAGAATGACAGGGAAAAATAAACAGGCAGCAAACAATGTTCTCTTTTTAGCGCTCTCAAAGTCCACTCTAGTTATAACAGGCCAATAAAAGAGAAGACATTTGTCCAGCAGAAACATTTGCCAGTGAGGAACATTCCCTGTGAGATCCAGGTGTCTGCTTTGTTGGAAGAATGGCATATTTGGAAAGATCTTCTCTTCCAGACCCAAGCTATAGGCCATCTAGTGTAACCTTGGAGCCATGATGGCTGAGTTCAAACCCCACCTCTGCTGTTTACTAGCTGCAGGCCTTTGAGCAAGTTCGTAACTTCTCCGTGCCTGCTTTCTTCAGCAGCAAAATGGGGACAATAATGATGATATCTGCCTCATAAGATGATTTAAAGGCTTAAATGAGTTAAATCTAAAATGTTTAGAACAGGACTTGGCCATGTGCCCAATGAGAGTGGCTATTTTTATTTTCTTAACAAACGAATTCCTTGATTTCTTTATCTATAAAGTGAGAATGATAGAGCCTCTAACAAGAATCAAATTATATCTTGTTTTGGAAAGTTCTTTATAAATCATAAAATTCTCTGAGCATGTATCAAATGCCTGCTGTTAACTTGAAGAGAATGTTGCAATGTCAGAACCATACCTAACCTCGTATTGCAAGGAATTTATTCTTTCTCATTAAATCGAGAAAGAAAGTCATTTATATTCAGATTGCTAGCCTGACTCCATTGGTAGCTTGTTATCCAGGAATCAAGGGGTTGGGAATGTTGTTTAGCCAGGGGTGGGTGTTCACCCAAGGCCTAGTAGGTCTCCACCTCCCAGAGGAGGATCACACAGATCATGCCTGCTGGGACGGGAGGCAAGTCCCAGCTGCGTGTGACTATATCTGCGTATAGATCTGGAATCAGAGAGCCCTACCGGTCCCACAGGATTACCTAGACAGAGCCAACAGGCAGCCTGGAGCCCTGAAAAGTGGGACAACTGTTTACTGTGTGGGTGGCTACTCAGGGGAGCCTATGGCAATACCAGGCCTGAAATCAGAGCAGCATCTGATAAGGAAGCAGATGTGTTGACTCAGGGTTAAAAAAAAAATAGATGAAACTGATTTTTCCAAAGTTTGAATAACATGTCATTTCTGAAAGGATCAGGAGGAGTGCAGCTGGTGCAAATGAGGGAAATTTTTAAAACAACTCCTCCTTCTTCTCTAGCTCTGTCCCAGGTTGTATCATGGTCTCACCCAGTGGCACACACAGGGACACCAAGTTCTAATGGTCTTTAAGAAAGACATGGATGCCAAGCAGGACAGTTGTTTCCAACAACCTTTTCTGACTCACTGTGCCCTCAGGACTGATAGTCCCCTGCAGCTACCCCAGCTGAAGTTCTATCCAATTTTTCACATTCAACATCAATGCCATCTCCTTTATTAAGCTGCCCTGCAACCCTCCACCTAGAAGCGATCTCTTCCTATCACATTCTCATAAAGCTCTTCTCTGTGTACCTTTAATGCAGCGCTTTCAAAGTTTGCCTCATTTCATAATCAGTTATGTCAAATGTATCTGCCCTACTAGCTTATAAGGAATGGCTTCCTGTCATCTCTGTGCCACTATGACACCTATATTGCTGCTCAAAGGAGTCATTCAATAAATATTCATCATGTGAATAAATATTTGTTGGTGATAATTAACTTGAACCTAGAATTTCATGGCCTCCAAGAAAGGCTCTGATTTTTTTTAAATAGAGCACTGCTCTTTTTCCCCCTCTATTATTCTTTAAGGTTGTTTCATAACATCTCCTGCTGGGACAGCTTCCAACTCTCATTATTGAATTATTAAGTGCTAGGAGAACAGCACCTTCTATGAATGAGAACTGGGTGAAACTGTGAAGAAGGGAAGCCCCCATTGCTCTTAGTTTCCGAGGTGAGAACTGTAGATGTTATTTATGTGCTTCCTCCATCACAAACCAGTGTGATTCAAATGGTGGATCCTGGAATTCTGTTTTCTGCTTTCCTTTCCCTGTTCAGCCCCTCAACCTTAGCCACTGTTAATAATGCACAGGCCCACAGTGGAATATAAGATGCATTAAAGAGAAAGTAGGATCCATAATTCTTGTTTGGAACCTGAGACTGTCCTCAAACTAGTCCTCATGCTTCTGACCTGTATGCATTCATCAGTTGCATGGGTAAAAAAGAAATGGGAAATGGGTGGAGAAGGAGGGATCACAGATCAGGTTTTTGTTTTTACAATTTCAGATCAACATTATCATATAAACAATTAATGAGCAGTCTCCAGATGTTCTAAATTGCGTTTCCCTCCCAGGGATGTTGTTAAATATTCCCTAAGCTGGCTCTGCATAGCAAACAGACTTTCCATGGGGAAAATTCCAAGTTTAGCTCTCATGTACCTGGAATCCTTCTTGTGGATGATTTTTAGAAAGACTTCCAGGAATTCCAGCATCCTTTCCTCAACTCTGTGAATTTCAGGCTGAGGCTTCAAGAATGGTACCTCCAAGTGATCCCCAAAATGTTAGTGCCTACAATGTCTATGCCTAAGCTTTATGCTTTATAGGGACTTACATAGTACAAACACTTGTTTAAAGAATGGAGAAATAAATGAACTATTGAATTAATAAATGAAATAATGCATTTTTAGAAATAACACTTGGTACATGTTGGTCATCAGATTGCTAAGTTTCCTAACATGGACTTGTTTTTTTAAATCATAAATGAAAATCATGAACTGTTTAAGCTGAAAGATATCTTAGTAATAAACTGTATACAATTTTTTAAGGCTGTAGCTGTATTTGTTTAAAAGAAATAGAAAAAACTGCCTCTCTGGTTGGAGTGCAGATAGAAGCCTGGAGTCCACTAACTCTGAGAAATTACACAGCTTGTCCAACATCATACAGGTGCCAGAGGTTGAGTCAAGACCCTGGAGACCCCTGTTCTGGAGTTTTTCTGCTGCTCAATACCTCCCTTTATGGGTGAGGTTTTATTTCCTGTAGTTGTTTCTGGGTACCCATTAGATTAAAAAAAAGGCATCTCTCTGAAACCAGAATAAATGGATCACACGCTTGAAGAAGTATTGAACTGGACTTCAGGGTAACCAAAGAGTTGATGAGGAGAAGGTTCTCTTCATATAAGTACTCCAGCTAATAAACAAACAAGGAATGACAGAATCAGACTTCACCATTTCACAATCCCTAAAGAAATAACAGATCTAGACCGTGTCAGTGACTGCCAATGGCCCAAAGAGAAAAACAAGCCAACCATTGGTGCCTCCTAATAGAAATGTACCATACCACATGGGAAGTATTCCTGCCAAAAATTTGAACTTGACTCTAAATCAAACCTAGAAAGCCCCTAATTACCAGTTTACAAGAGATTCAAGAAACACAGAAATTTATTAAATTGACACTATGGAAATGCAATCAGCAATACTCAGATTGTACAAAACTCTACAGGCTGTTGCACAAATAAATTGTCAGGAAAAATGATGGAGAACTCAGATCTGCGATTTAAGAGTTTTAGAAGACATGTCAACCAATTTTAAGTATGAACTTTATTACAGTCTTGATTCTCTGAGAAAATACCAATGACAATGACATAGTTGCTACTCCGGGGCCCTGCAATGAGAGGTCATGGCAGCTCTGTGGAGGCTTTGGCAGCTGTGACCAGGGCCAGGGTCACGAACCTGGCCTAGATCACAGAGGCAAGGCCAAGGCCAAGGAATGGTTCTGGGTCACCATGCGGGACTGCCTGCCCAAGGAATGAAGATCAAGGCCCTGGAGTTTAGCCATGATTTCTCCTTGCCCATCGAGGAGTCTAAAATCATTGACTTTTTCCCAGGGAGGTCCCTCAAGGATGAAGTTTTGTGGATTAAGCTCATGCAAAAGCAGACCTGTGCCAGCCAGCAGACCAGGTTCAAGGCATTTGTTACCCTCAGAGACTGCATAGCCATGTCAGCCTGAGTAGCTGCTGTCATGGGCAAGGCCAACATCCTGGTTGAGCTCTCCATCACCTGTCTGCTCGAGGACACTGTGGGGAACAAGAGAGGCGAGCCCCAAGTGGTCCCTTGAAAGGTGACTGGCCTCCATGGCTCTGACACACCTCCTCCTGGCTCCCAGAGACAATGGCATCATCTCAATCCCTGTGCCTAAGAAACTGCTGCTTAAGGCCAGTATCTATGAATGCTATATGTTGGCCAAGGGCTGCACTGCCACCTAGGGCAATTTCACCACAGCCACCTCTGATGCGGTCTCCAAGACATTCAGCTGTTTTACCTCCCAACCCACCTCTGGAAAGAGACCACATTAACAGAGTCTCTTATAAGGAATTCACTGACCAACTCCTAAAGACTCACACCAAAGTCTTAGTGCAGAAGACCTGGGTTCCCATTGTGGCCACCATGTGGTGTTTTTACACAAGAAAAATAAAGCAAATTAATTTAAAAAATAATAAAGGACAAAAAAAGAGACATCAAGGAAGTCTGAAGGGTGTTTTCAGAACATTAACATACTATGGGTAATATTTTAGGTGGAGAAATGGTATTGTGGTTACTTTTCTTCAAAGACTACTTATCTTTTATATAGCCATGTTAAAATATGGATGAAATGCTGTGATAACTAGGATGTGCTTCATATAACCTTGAGAGAGGCTAAAAGTGAGTAGAGACATGGATGAAACATGATTATAAGCTGATAATTGTTCAGGTTGGGTGATGGAGTTCATGGGATGGGGACATTAGCCTAACCTTTCTACTTGCATAACATGTTTTAAATTTTCCATAAGAAAAAAAATTAAGAAACTTTGTCCACAATTATAACAAAAGGCTGTTCTTCTAAATTCTTAAAAATTAAATTAAATCAAAAAGCTGAAAGCTAGGAAAGAATTTCACATGAAAGTAAGAGGCTTTCGGAAGTGCAAGGGGCTCTCATTAGTGGTGAGGCATAAGGAGTGTCTCAGAAAGTTTCCAGTCTGACTGAAGCCAGACTAGATCAGAACATGGAACCTACTGGTGGGGAAGGTGATGTCTCCTGGGAAAGAGCATAGTCTCACTTAGTCTTGGTCTCATCCATGTTATAAGTGACAATGGCAGCTTTGGCTCTGTATCTTTAAACTATTTATAGGCCATTCTGAAACATACATTTTGCAATGTCATTAAAAGATCATCCCATAACCAAAAGATCAAATCCCAAATGGATATAGCACAAATGACTGCCATCTGAAGAAGCTTTAAAATATTCTGCCTGGGTACAGTGGCTCACACCTGTAATCCCAACACTTCGGGGGGCCGAGGAGGACAGATAGCTTGGGCCCAAGAGTTTGAGACCGGCCTGAGCAACATGGTGAAACCCCACTCTATAAACATACAAAAAATTAGCTGGGTGTGGGCTTGTGTGCCTGTAGTCCCAGCAACTCAGGAGGCTGAGGTGGGAGGATCTCTTGAGACTGGTAGTTCAAAGGCCACAGTGAACTGTGGTTGCACTACTGCACTCCAGCCTGGGCGACAGAGTGAGACCCTATGTCAAAAAACCAAAAATTAATAAATAAATAAAGAATAAAATGTCATTCAAATAACATCTAAGACATAACATTCCTGAAGCTGATCTAAATGTTCCAACTGGAAGAAGCCTCTCTGGACTGCAAGTTGCCCCTGAAAGGATCCACTTTCTTGCACTTTGAACTCTGACTCTAAGCCACCCTGAACCCATTTGTGAATTACTGCGGAGGCCATTTACTAAAATTGAGATTTGATGACCCAAAGAAATCAAGATTTCCACAAATGCCTACTGAGTTTGTTGGCAAGATCTGGTCCAAACATCATGAAGTATCAAATACAGCAATTTTCAAACGAGACACAGGGCAGTTAATGACCAGTAATTGGTGAACGAAATCAAAGCAGAAGGAGCAGTCCCAGAGCTTACCTCTAACTTTGTCCTTCAGAAACCCTAATCTAAGGTAGCAAACATTTTTCATTCAATTCACATGAAGTCGAAATAATCTTTCATTCTGGGTGTAATCATTTGATGATTTGACACCTATGAGTCATAAGTTGTAAAGAGGATAGGCTCAAGCCGGGTGGCAATGTGTTAGGTCACATTTAAGCCTCAGTTGTTTCACAGTCTGTTCCCACTCAGGCTTCTGCCTTCACTGCACCTGGGGCAGGATCTGGGCCCCGCCTCAGCAAGTGCCATCAGTTTCAGACCCAATATATTGCAATGAACTTTAAAAATTCTTAGACGGTCACACATTTGCAATGAGAATATTTTTCAAGGGGAAAAATATATTTTTAGTTGTTTGGCCAAAACAAGCAAAAGTGCTCAAAATGTTGAAATAGAGGGGCCCCTGCTACTTCACGAATGGTTTGCTGAGGTATAGAGGTGAAACCGCTTTCCTCTGTAGCCCCACTAAGCAGGCACACATACGTTTATCGATTAGGACGTACTACAGTGGACGTCCAATCAGATACACTAGTCCCCTGGGTGACTCCAAATTCCTGCATGAAGTTTGGCTTCTTTTCCCATAATGACTACATTTGAGGGATGAATTAAAATGGCCAAAATTTTCAATACATCTTTGAGAAGGGTTAAGTACAAAAATGCCATTAAACAATAATGGGATTTGTATGTGAAACATTATACTCTTTGAACATTTTTTAGAAAGTCACTCTCCTCTTTCCCCTTCGACTAATAACAATTCAACATTATTTAACATAATCCTACTGACAGGTAATTTCTGACACGAAATTTATTACTGGCTTGCCCTTTGAGGGCATGTTTCACTATTAATGTTTCCTTTTAAAAGCTATAGCATACATTAGATTCTCATACAGAGTTTTCCCCATGTTTTCCTTGGAAACCCCTACTTTCTGTGGTATTTTACATTACCCAAGTCTGTTTTAACTGTATCCTTACACACACACACACACACTCACATACACACACACACACCTCTTCTCTAAATGGCCAGGAATACACTTAATATTGAAGGATTTTATTTCACCATTATTGGATTTACCTATAACTGAATAAACAACATCATTAGCACAGCATACATTTTTTTAAAGTGTCTCCTGTACCTAACTGAGTATGTGATTAAGTGAGCTAGAGGGCTTGAATTTACCACTATCATTCTGGGAAATGAGAGAGCCACGGCTTGTAGGTGTTGCCCATATAGGGCCACTGAGACCTGCAAACAGACATTCTGATTGGTGCTTCAGGCCCTTCCCCATGCAGGACATAGGAGACTATTCAGAACATATTTGTGATTCTGACTCATTCAGAGAAATGATTTTTTACCTGGTGAGTCAGCATGAAGCTAGGTATTTCCCTACCTGTGCTAACCATACAAGGTCATTGCTACCTGGAGAGCTAAGTCATCTCCCCCAGAAGGAAACACACACCATCTCTGCTTTTTCTAGAACAACTTTCCTGGCATCATGAGCTCATAGGTTGGAGCTGACTACGTGGTGTCCTTCCTTCGAGCGGGGGCATCATCCAGATGGCTTGCTAGCTGGCAAAGTAGCAAGGGGACATGAGAAAGTATTACTTATTCTTTCTTCTTTTCTTTTCTTTGTAGCTTTAGGGAGGTCAAGTTTGTCAAGTTATAATTTACATACAGTAAAATTCACCCTTGCAACATACAGTTCTATGAGATTTGGCAAATGCATACAGCCATGTAACAACCACTGCAACCATGATATAGAACAGTTTCATCACCTCATTCCCTTTCCCCAGTTGTAGTTAACCCCTCTTCACCCCACTCCCTACCTCACACATATATATTTTATTTATTTATTTATTTAGGAGACAGAGTCTCGCTCTGTCGCACAGGCTAGAGTGCAGTGGTGCGATCTCAGCTTACTGCAACCTCCGGCCTCCTGTGTTCAAGCGATTCTCATACCTCAGTTTCCTGAGCAGCTGGAATTACAGGAATTGCAGGGGAACACCACCACACCCAGATAATTTTTTTTTTTTTTTTTTTTTTTTTTTTTTTTAGTAGAGATGGGGTTTCACCATGTTGGCCAGGCTGGTCTCAAACTCCTGGCCTCAAGTGATCCTCCTGCCTTGGCCTCCCAAAGTACTGGGATTACAGGTGTGAGCCACCGTGCCCGGCCTCTACCTGGCGTATATATCTTTAAATAATATTCAGATGACTTACAAGAGAGGCACAGATTCATCTGCAGGTTGATTCATGAACATCTTTGTAACTTATCCTTAATACAGGGGTGGGATTTACTGGTGATGAGCTCTGGGACCTTCAATACTACCAGAAGATTAAGGACATATCAGGGGAGACCTGTTGCCTCACTTTTGTCCCAATGTATGACCTGTTTCCACAGAGAAACATGCAGGAGTAATTGCACAGGTAAATTCTTAACTTCCTAACTCTTCCTGTAAGTTTAAGAGGAAGACATATTTCCCACATACTTAGAGAGTATAAGGGAAAGACAGTTCTCTTAAATGTCTTACCTCAGCCAAATTCCAATAGGGAAAAGTTGGGGACTCACACACATACCCCCCTACCTTGGCCCATGCCTCTCCTCCCACAGACAGCCATACATAAACGACTGCCTCTCTCTCACACACACACACATGCACACACACACGCAAACCAAAAACCAAAAAACAAAACAAAACAAAAAGAAGCAACACAAAAACTGCTAAGACAATCTATTCTCTATGGTGGTCATTAACTTTCCAAGGCCACTGACTGGACCTTCCAGGCCCAGAACTGTGCAGAAATCAGTGAAGAAAATCCTCCATTCCAAGAAAGTGAAACTTACCTGAGGTCCCTGAGCATTAGGGAAGAGTTAAATTTTTAGGTTACTGGGCCATTAGCAGCTCAGCCATCCATTTTTCATTTGAAGAAACCTTTTTAAAGGTTGAATTCTTATCTTTGGGAAGCCTGTAAATGCAGTTCTTGTGTTTTCATTGGGTTTATTTAGCCTGGGGGATTTAGGTGCCTCTGTTTAGGCAGTAAATTTTCCCCTTTGTGTGAAAGTATGTGGTGAATATACTTAAAAATCCATCAGGCCAGGCTAACAAAAATGTAGCTGCCTTTACACAGCAGTGTTTGGCAAGAATATAGTCACTCAGGATGGCTGTGTGGTGCTTATAATTGAATTGTGGTCACTAAGCCCAATGCTATCAACTTCTGTAAAAACCCAAAGCTCAGATACCTCTGAGCATGCCTTTCACCGCCTTCCCTCTGGCCCCTCCCCTTGCTTCCAGCTCCCCACTGTTCACCCAGCTGGCAGAGGGGGACAAGGAAAGAACCCCAAGATGAACACGAGACATCCCTGTAGCTCTGAACGTATACCGTAAAAGCTGTACCCCAGGGCCCAGAAGGACAGAATGGAAGACCTAACAGCATGAGTTACAATGCTTGAGAAACCAGGGAAGGAGAAGCTCTTTAGAAAAGAAAAGCTACAAAGTCTGCCTTAAGAGGCCCTGGAAGGCTTCCAGTTCTTAGTTGAGAACCATGCTGACATTTAGCCATTTGAATCAATGTTGTCTGGCACTCAGGGCACAGATTCCAGGCCCCTCAAAGTCCTCCTCGCAATAGTAACTCAGACAATCTGTGGCCTGCTAGCTAACCTTTTCTCCTTCCTCTTCTGACCCCATGTGTCCACCTCTCTAATGTCACCCTCCCTGGCACTTGTGCCAGAGCCCTGTCAACCACAGGCAAGTGTGCTCAACAGCTGTGGGCTCCCAGCAGACAAGTGCACGACCTTTGCAGCTCAGTATTCACTCTCCCCTGCAAGAGACCAAACTACCTCCATGCACCTGGTGCATCAAACTCAACAAGGTGGACTTGGGTCCTGTCAGATTTGAACCAAAAGGAAAAGCCAGCTCATTGAACAGAAATGCAAGAAGACAGAAAAAGAAAATTTTTTCATACAGTTGTCCTTAAGCTGAAGACAAAATCAAATCAAAATAAAAATACATGCAAAAGGATTGTTCTATTTTAAAACTACCTTTTATCATCAGGCTAAGGGATAGCAAAATATTTTCTATCCATTCCAGGGATTACATTCACTTAACAAATATTATTCTTAACAGGCACTTGTTAAATGTAACATTAGTACTAGGGCCCTAAGAAGCCCAGAAGCAGGTAAGGTCAGGGCTCAGAAATTCAACAAGACAAAGAACTTAGGCAGCCCAGCACTGTCCAAAGCAATGAACAGACTGCCCCACAGACCTAGGACCCCAAAGAAACTAAGCCATGTCTAAAATGCATGTCAGAGAAGCACACGTTTCTCAAAAAGTAATTTAACATACAACTTACTATTCAAGATCTACATATTAATTCAAATTATTGTTGCTTACCACTAATAGTGACTACACACCAACCTCAGGTCTGCATTTTTAGAAAAAGGTATCTGCAAGGCTATTTAAAGCTGTACTTCTGTCATCCTGCCTTAGATGGTAAGCTCCAAGAGGAGTTCTTTGACTTTCTTATTACAACTACAGATATACTGTGATATACAAGCAGGTCATAGATTACGAATGAACACTGATGACTAACCGCTACTGGTTAATATTTATGCCAAGAGTTGCAAAATCTCCCTGTTAAATTAAGATAATTTAAGAAGAAATGTCATGATCCTTTTCTTCTCTTATTTGAGCCAGACAATACTTAGCCTTACACATAACCAACAGTCCCTATCATTAGCCTTTATTGGCCATTATTCATATATCAACACATGTCAACCATCAGGTTGGCCATGTCTGAGGAACTTCAGTGTCCTGGTTTTGTACGGTAATGATTTCTGAAGGAGTAAATGATGAAGTCTGATTTTTAAAATAGTTTTAAAGTTACTGATGTAAGTCCTTATGCCTTGGACTTTAGCCTGTTCAATGTGCTGTGCTGGTGGGGAGGGAGATTGGGAGGAGGGTGGAAGGGTGGGAGCCAGGGAGGCAGGGAGACTGGGACTGAATAATATGAAGATTCAGAGCATCATCCTTAACAACCAAATTCTGCTGGCTCTGACCACAGGCTCATTAACAGTTTCAACTACGTACTGTTTCTCCTTTAACAATTCAATTTTCTCCCATCTGTTTAAAAACAAAACAAAACAGAATTCCCAAAAGGATCTTTCTGGTATTTTACTGCTGAAGTCCTTTATTTACCTATTACACCCCTCACCCCTACCCCTATCAAAAACTCACAACCAAAAGAAAAGTGAAAATAACATGAGAAAATATGAAACCTGTGGATACATATCAGGGGGAAAAAGTCTTGGTCCTGCCTTCTCCTTTAGGAGTAAGGAAAGACACAAACCAAAATGAAGGGCAAAGAGAGCTTGAGTGTGGTGTGCGTGTGTGTGTGTGCGTGTGTGTGTGTTTGTGTGAGAGAGAGAGAGAGAGAGATGCATGGGTGTGAAATCTGTATGGTATAAGGGGAAGTCATATAAGATCTCTCAGTGCCCTGATGCCACAATTAATAAACAAAGCTCACAGCCAATGACATTACCCAGGAAATACCATGTACGGCACTGTTCAGTGTTTGTTTAGAAGGGCAAAGTCTGGAGGAAAACAGAGAAAGCCAGAGGGAGGAAGAGAAATTCTGTTTAACTCTTCTACTGTGAGCCTTAAAAGCAAGCCAACTCCCAAGGCTGGCTTTGTTAGAATACTATCTTTCCAAGTACGCACATGGTAAAACACACACACACACACACACACACACACACACATACACACACAGAGCCCTGTGGGCACTGGTCTTATTTTGAGTAAGAGTCAATGTTCTGTATCATTTTGTGGTTCAACAGATAAAATGACATTAAACCACTTTCCTTCCAATGCACTACACTTCCAGAGTTTGCTGCTGGAACAAACTGAGCGTTGTGTACTTCATTTAAACTCTGAAATTCTACCTGATTTAATGTTTTTCAAATCCATAAGGCAAATGGTGAAACACGCACCTTTCTCCTATGGCAGCAAAGTGAATCCAGCTTGTTATTACGGATTGGATCCTCCTGTCAATGAGTGCACTCCAGATGTATTTGCACGTTCCAGTGCCTGGAAAGCCTCATTCCGCCCCCAGTGCGTGTATGCAAACACTCATTCATGCCCACTCAAGGGATACTCTGTGCAACAGCTTTCCTCTTCCTATTTCTCCTTGCATTCAGTCTTGGGGCCTCACATTGTAAACATTTCTCGGTTAGTTTTATCCACAAGCTCAGATTTCTTGAATATTAATTAAAAGGTTGCTAATTAGCTACAATCTCTCTAAAATAGGTCTAAAAAGATGGCCAGAAAATTACAACTTTTAGTTGATCTCATAGAAGTAAGAAGTAGAAGAGAGGATACTGAGTCTGGGAAGGGCAGGGAGAAGGGAAGGATAGGGAGAGATTTGTTGAAGGATACAAATTTACAGCCAGATAGGAGGAATAGGTTCTACTGTTCTATACCAGTGTAGGATGATGAGAGTTAGCAATAAAATATAGTTTCAAATAGCTGGAAGGAGGATATTGAATGTTCCCAACACAAAGAAATGACAAATATTTGAGATGATGAATATGCTAATTCCCCCCTCCAATCACTACACCTTATATATATTCAAACATCACTATGTATCCTATGAATATGTACAATTACACGTCAATTAAAAATTAAATTTCAAAATATGACCACAACTTTCATATTTGTCTCAGAAGCCTAACTAGAGAAATCATAATCTAGCTTTTTAAAAGGATCACTCATTTTGTCACCAGATAAACCTATATCTGTTTCTGACAATCTTGTATGAGTAACATAAGATGGTCTCCCTGAGCCAATTAAAAAGAAAAGAGGAAAAGGGGCATAAAGATAAAAAGGCCATGCTGCAACAGAATTTGCAGGGGTTAAGTAGGAATCAGTTCTGATAAGAGCCTTTTATAACTGAGAGGCAGAGGGAAGATGGGCACGAGCCACTTCTGACTGCTGAGGGCCCTGTTTCCAGGGATGGATGACTGTTCTCACACAAAGGCTGGACAAACACACCAGAAATATCTGCCAGGAGGCTCATATGAAGGTGTGATTTGAATCAAGAGGATGTGGGGGTAACTCATCAGGTAATTATTCACACTTTTAAAAAAGTAGGACAGCAATAAAATTGTAAATCTTGTAAATTGTAAAACTGTAAATAAATTTTTGTAAAGTAAAAAATAAATAATTCTACCTACAAGCATGAATATCTTGAAGAACAGAATGCAAACAACTTTAGTTAAGTAGGAAAATCTTTCTTGGTGAGATAAGTTGTTTTTCAGTGGTATTTCATGGACATTTTAATCTTATGAAATGTAAAAAGTGGTGGTTGCTATCAAAATGTTACCACAACCATTTTCTCTGTATTGAGGGCAAGATTAAAGGACAATTAGAGAGCTGGTAGTAATGCTTTGCCAATCTTATTCTAATTGCAATTAAAAAAAATCAACTTTATTGAGATAAAATTGCATATAGTGAAATTTATCCATGTCAAGTGTTCAGTTGTTGAGTTTTAGCAAATGTATACGCCCATGTAACCACCAGCACAATAAAAATATAAGACATTTTTGTCACCCCAAAAAATTCTCTCCTGCCCTTTGGCAGCCAGTCCCCCATCCCAGCCTCAACTGATCTGCCTCTGTCACTAAAAACATTTTGCCTGTTCCAGGGTTTCATGTCAGTGGAATCAAGGACTGAACGCACTCTTGTGTCTGGCTTGTCTGATCTCAATTTTGCGAAACCCCTCATTTTGTTCAAAGCCCTGTGCCCCTCACTTCTTTGTCTCATGGGCAGGAAATCAACTTCAACTCTGATAGCAAGACCAGAGATGGACGAGTGCCATTTTTGAGAAAGTTGTTAAAATAGCAGGAAACAAGGAGCAGGAAGCAGTGAAGGTCAACTCCAGTTCATTTCCTCTTGGAGTATTAATTTTAGCACATTGTTTGGGTTTCCCCAAAAAGATATTTTTGAAATAAGGGAATTCCACGCATGAAGGCCAAAAATAGAAAATAAGAAAACTGCATACTCTTTTCTACACAGTCCTGAAGTGTCATGTCTTTGACAAAACAAATGAGAGATAAATGCTTGATGATGGAATCAGAGGAAAAGGTGGGTCTTCTCACAATATCTAGATGGATTCAGGCAAAATACAAAAGTAGAAAGCAATTATGAGCTGTTTTTGAATCTATCAACATTGCTCTCACTTAAAGTAAAAATTTCCAATGTTTACAAATTAGTAGTTTACCTACCACCACATCCACCATATGAATACTTTCTTTTTCTTGTCAGAACCAGGCAAAGGTATCCAGTTCTTTATGGACATGGTCTTCTCTATGTACGTCATTTCAGTGTTACAAGAACCCAAATTATCAAAATTTTTAGGCTCTTGTTTCTTCATGTCCTTCAATACCTTCCTGTGTAATGTTATCTCTTTTTTTTTTAATGAGAAAAGGCATAAATTGTTCTGTATCCTACGCCCTTATATAAACCGTCAAGTTCTGGGTTCTAGTTTCCATCAAGCTGCTGTCACATAGTGACTGGAAGAGAATATATTAATTCTCCCAGGTCCCTGGGGCAGGATGCAAATACTAAATCATTTACTTCTTTTTAAAAATAAAACAAAGGAAAAACTTAGTTTAAAAACACTTTATTTAAGAGTAATGTTTGTCATTAAAAACCTTTCTACATCAATTAAAATAATTTTGGTCCCAATGATAGGGCTATTTTGATCTATAGTATCATAATGGACAAAAAAAAAAATCTTGGACAAGAAACAGAAAACAGTCAACATGATATACATCAAGAAGAAATACAGAGAGGGCTGTGCTCATGACTTTTATTATCTTATTATTTTATTTTATTATTTGATATTTATTATTTTATTATTTACTGAGAAATTATCTATTGGGTTCTTGCCCTAGGTACAGAAGTTCCTCAATTAGATAGATTATCTGACCAATGAAAGAAGCAAGGAGTAGGTTAATCCAACCACTGAAATATAAGTGGTTATTTAAAAGAAGAAAGTTTTGATTCTCCTGAATGAAATGTTCTCACCAAGCACTATTTAGTAGGCAGTGTTGCCTCTTATTATCTAGTTCTATAAGAAAATGGTTATTATTAATCTTTCATCCACAGAAGTATATGATGGCAGAAAATAAACCCAAATCTCACCATAAGCATAGATTCCCTCAGATATCTATATCCAATATGAAAAAGAAATGGAATTTATCACATTTCTTTAGTATCAAGTGTGCAGAGGTGGTGAGATGTAGTCAAAAGGGCACCAAAGCCAATACTTCACAAATAGTTCTTGATTCCTCATTTCCTGTGGTGGTAACCTTGAATAAGTCATGATCCTTCTAATTTTCTTTTTTTCCCTTTATTTGTTAAAAGAAATCCTGTCTTATCTGGATTTTGAAAAAACTAGAAGATGCACATGAACTGGTTTGAAAACTTTCAAGTGTCACACAGATGCGAAGGATGGTGTCCTTTTATGCACCCCATCCTGCTAAACACTATATGCTACATTTATTCTTACATAAGCACTGCCCTTAAACTTGTGAAACAACCCAGCTCTCAGCCACAGATCCCCTGAGGACACATTTCTCCTCACATCAGCAATAGTTACACCTCTGTGAATAATTTTATGTTACCTAAAATTATCCTAAATCCACAGCAAAACTTCCACACTGTTTTCTAAACTAAAAGCAACACTGGCTATAACTTACCAACCAACTAACAGACTAAGTAACAAACTAAAGTGTAGGGGTATAAAGCTTACCAGGTTTTGAACCACAATGAGGAAAATAAATTCAAATCCAAAATGTGGACAATGTGTATGACACATTCAGATTGTACTCATTGCTCATTAGCAGCCACTGTCAACAAAGACCTCCTTTGAGACAACTTCCACCTGCTTGGGATGTCCAAGTTCTGCACAGCCTGCTGCATGCTAAATGTATTCACCTCCTTGTTCTGCATCTGCTTGAGATAGGAAGGTTACAGGAATAGTGATGGGGAGCTGGTACAACATGGAACAAAGATTCAGATGAGTGACTGCCCAATTTTACTTTCAATGTGATCAAAAGGCCTCAACAAATAGGCTGTGATCAAAACAAATATACCAGATAATGTTGGCTAAGCTCTCAAAGGCTGTGGGAAAAATGATTCTGCATATTTTTTTAGATTTCATTCAATTATACATAAAGTTTTCTGCCATTGAATACTCATCTGGTAGCAGTGGAGTATAGTGAATTTATAAATTTGGGGATAGGATGCAGTTGCTGACCTTTGGATGCTCACATTCAAAGAGCAGTCAGCCAATTAGGCCATCTTTTGAGTGATTATCATGAGTGCCTGTAAGGGAATTACCTTATTTTGTCATGGTACGATTGTGGAAATCAACCAAGTTAAAACTCAAATTAGAAATAAAAAAATCCTTAATTCTTGTAACTTTTAGTTTGGAGAAAATTATAGATTTACAGGAGGCTGCAAAAAAGTGTACAAGGAGGTTGGGTGTTCTCCTAACCCAGTTTCCTCCAATGGTAACATCTTGCATAATTAGAGTACAAGATCAAAACCAGAAAATTGACAGTGGTACCATCCACAGAGTTTATTCAGATTTCACTGATTTTACATGCAGTTTTGTGAGTGTGTATATTTAGTTCTGTGAAATTTTATCACAGGTGTAAATTTGTGTAGCCATGACAAAATCAAAACACAAAACTGTTCCATCACCACAAGGATTCCTCATGATACCCCATAGATTCAACTCCAGCCTCTCTACCCAAACCTAATTCCTGATAACCACTAACCTGCTCTCCATCTCTATAATCTTGTCATTTCAAGAATGTTATATAAATGAAATCATATAGCATATAATCTTTTGAGATTGGCTTTTTCCATTAAGTATAATTCCTCTGAGATCCATACAAGTTATCATATATATCAATTGTTTGTTACTTTTAATTGCTGAATAATATTCCATGACATGAATATACCACAGTTTGGTTAAATATGAATGTACCACACTTTGGTTAACCATTCACCCACTGAAGGATATTTGCAACCACCTTTATTTTAAAATAGTCCACTGTAATCCCAGCACTTTGGGAGGCCAAGGT
This sequence comes from Pongo abelii, assembly GCF_028885655.2. Classification (NCBI taxonomy): domain Eukaryota; kingdom Metazoa; phylum Chordata; class Mammalia; order Primates; family Hominidae; genus Pongo; species Pongo abelii. The sequence goes on from NC_071991.2 coordinate 56,549,665, forward strand.
GGGCAGATCACCTGAGGTCAGGAGTTTGAGACCAGCCTGGCCAACATGGTGAAACCCCAGCTCTACTAAGAGTAAAAAATTAGCCAGGTGTAGTGGTGCACACCTGTAATCCCAGCTACTCGGGAAGCTGAGGCAGGAGAATCACTTGAAAGCAAGAGGCGGAGGTTGCAGTGAGCCGAGATTGCACCAGTGCACTCCAGCCTGGGCAACAGAGGGAGACCATTTCAAAAATAAATAAATAAATAAAATAGTCCAAATTTGTGAATTCTGACACAGATTAAATTAGTAGTATATATTTAAAAAGATTGCCCTTATGCAGGAAAATATGCCACACCATAATCTGTTCAGAAATTAATTGTATAAAAATATACATTCACTTTACGTCTTTCATGTGAAGTTCTTAAGAATATGTCTTAATCTTATTGTACTTAGAAAAACCTCTAGCAAAAGCTTTCTGTCCAAACATACTTTTTTTGTCCTAGATTTTTATTCAGTAACTTAACTATAGTAATGCTTCAATGGCTTCCACAGAATCCAGAATTTTAAAATGTATCTATTTTTTCCAGATAGAAGAACTGAATTAACAATCTCTGCTGAGTGGTTTTGATCTGCCTTGCTTACTTTTTCAGCCACTTTATATGCTGAAATATTTCCAGTGCAACCAGAAGTTTCAACTGTAAAATTCTGGCCTTCCTCTTCTGTTATTTTAAGCTTTTAAGACACCATACATAAAAGCAAATAAATGACGAGCCCTTGCCATGTGCCCAATAATTGTGGGTTAACAACTCTACACATTACAAATATCTTTTGAAATTGCCTCTATTATTATTTCCATTTCACAGGTGAGGAAACTGAGGCCCATAGGGGTTGAGGTACCTTTTCTCTGGTCATGCCTACATCCAGCAGATGGTGTGTTCGGGATTCAAACCTGAGGGGCTGCTTCTAGAGCTCATGCCCTTAACACTGCACAACCTCCACCTTGCCAACTACAAAAAGTCCATCCCTGCAAATGCCTTTTTCATTTCCAACTAATTCCTCCCTTCTTTGTCCCCAAACACTCTTGCCTTTATGGATTTTTGCTTCTCGTTATCTTCCATGTCTTCAGAACAAATCCCCTTTTCCACCACCACCCCACACGAAAATAGATTCTACTAAGGCTAACTATGTGGAGCCCCCCTTTCCAAAAAAAAAAAAAAAACAATAATAATAAGGGAAATGAAGGAAGGTCCAAGTTTCTCCCAAGATGAAGACCAGCATGGTGATGATTTGGAGAGAGATAATCCATTCTTGAGAATTTTACGTACTCCTTTCCTTTGGTCCTTTTGCTCTCTCATTTTTTAATTGAATGCCCCCAACTAGAAAGTGGACAGGAAAAAAAGAAAAAACATGAAACTCATATTGGTTGACGTGATCCTTTATGAAAATCTTAGGGGGGCAGGGAAGCCAAAGAGGCTGTCACAACTCTTGGCTGAAAGTGTTCATCTGGGGTTAGCTATTTATTTATTTCCCTGAATGGTGACTGAGTCCCACAACTCCTCTAGGAATAAACACATATATTTAAAGACCCTAGGATATGTATTTAAATGTTAAACTTATTTTTTGATAGCTCCAGTCCCTGTTCCCTCATATCTTTGGCTTTGACACAATGTGGATAGTGCTAGGGGTACAATTATTTCACATTTTAACTTTTATTTGTAATAGAATATAAATAAACTGAAAATGTTGCTTTTGCCTCACTCCAAATCTTGCTGCAAACGAAAATCTTCAGAAGCCTGTCTGGCCTGCACAATTTTTACCTCTTCCATAAATAGTGCATTAGCCAGCCCCTCCTCTTCATCATCCCCTCCCTACTATCCTCAGTTTTCACATAATTAAATTAAACAAACATTGGCATTTGCCTGCTACAGCGAGTTTTCTCCCAAAAAGGATCCTCAGGAAAGCCATGCTAAAAAGACTTTGCATGTAAGAATTGCTCATCAGATTCACTGTCTGAGCTTCATGAGGTTGGTGTGCTCTGATTAAATTTAGGTCTTGCGCCTTCGAGTTTGGCTGGACACGGGGAGGAGATGTCAGGACGGTTGACGATTTTTGCACCCATTCTCCATTTTCTACTTAGCAATTCCTCCATTCAAATAGCATTTTCCCTTCAATCCACCAAGGCACATCAGGGAGCTCAAGGAGAGGTAAGTGTAAGAGAAGAGAGGCTATGAGGACCATGGAGAAAGGACGATCCAGGGACACAGGGATGTAAAGGGTGGGAGTACTGAATTGAAGGTGGGAAGAAAGGCAGTGGGGAAGCAGGAATCCCCACAATCTAAGTGCTGCTGTCCACCCTCACCACACTCCCACTCCTACACCCAGAGCTTTTCACCCTCTCAACGTCACCATGATTGCTTTTAATAACTCAATTATTGATCCCCTGTGATCTTTATAAGAAGTAGAAATTAAGCCATAGGTGACACTGCTATAGATGGAGGTCACATCACAAAAGGGTGGACAATATTATCCTAAAGATCACTGTGTAACAATTCTCATATCCTGGCTGTCCCTGACTTCTTAGATTGTGTAAAAAGACAATGTGATGATGAGAGGATGCGGTTCTAACTAATACAATAAAAAACAAAACAAAACAAAACAAAACAAAACACCTGGGCCTGCCTGGAACTTTCAGAACTAAAGTTACTCATTCATCAGATAGAAATAGGTGTTGGAATTTTACTAATTTGCAGCAGTGCAGAGTTATGCGTGCCTTTATTATACACATAGGGGCGCATGGTTTCCAGAGGCTATGCTGTGAAATGGGGCATCTGTCTTGGCCAGATGAAGTGTCTGCAAAGGACCTTCCGTATACAGTGTTCCCCACCCCCACCCCCATACAGTCCCACTTTACTATTAGACCAAAGTGCCTGCAACTATCTTATGAAACTATTAGGTATTTCCAGACACTCTCATGGATGGAAGTTTAATCTGTGGGTAAGGATAAAATCCAAGTATATGTATTTATGGGTTTATTTTCCCATCTTTTATAATTAGCATTATTTCAGGAAGAAAATCCCAAATAAAATCTGGCATAATACAACATATTCATTATATTCATTACAATCTCTTGCTCTCTCTCTCTCTTTCACATTTATATATGTTATAGATATATAATATATATATCCTGTATATATGTCAAATCAACTTAAACTTTGAGAGGCTTAAGCTATAATAATTTAGTTCAAAGCTGGGACTTCAATCACATCCTACAGATCAAATTACCAACACGATTGGAAGGAAAGGGAGTGTTTTTAATCTCATGTAATTTACTATACAAAGGCAAGCATCTTTTTCTAAAGGAACAATTTTTTGCTGAAATCTGTCAGCCAGCAAAACAGGATGAGAGCTGAAGTTCTGTATCAGAACATACTGAGTTGGAAAAGCAATGAGTTTCATTTTGCCTGTTGCAAGTCACTTAAGACAGCAAAGAAAAAGCGAGGTGTCCCTTGTTTACACATATACAAAAATGAAAGCTCTTTAAAATACACCACAGCACAGAAGTAATTCTGCCTTACTTTAAACAAAGACTCCCCCACCTCCATCCCCCTAAACTCTGTAGGGAAAAGTTACCAGCTCTACCTATGCCGCTCTTCTTAACAACATCAGGTCACCTCACAGAATGTAAATTGAGCCAGGCCAACTCAACAGAGGGATAAAGTAATGATGGATAGAGTGAGGCAAAGATGGAGTTTGGCACACAAGATGTTCAATCACTAGTTCTAGGTTGGGGTGAGTGATATTACAATAGCTTAATGGACTCACCAGTGCTAATTAACCTGGGACACAAGGAATGACCCAATGCATCATGAAAAGTCACTATAATTCTTCAAGCAAGTCTAACAATCATAGAAATAATCCACAGGCCGAGTGTCCAAAGATGCTTGATGGCAGCTTTAAAAACACCCCACCACACACAAAAGACCCTCCCAGCCCTCGGAATGGTTGCTCATCCCTTTCACACATTGTATTAGTCCATTTTCATGCTGCTGATAAAGACATACACAAGACTGGAAAGAAAAAGAGGTTTAATTAGACTTACAGTTCCACCTGGCTGGGGATCATGGCGGAAGGTGAAAAAGCACTTCTTACATGGTGGCAGCAAGAGAAAAATGAGGAAGAAGCAAAAGCGGAAACCCCTGATAAACCCATCAGATCTTGTGAGACTTATTCACTATCACGAGGATAGCACAGGAAAGACCAGCTCCCATGATTCAATTACTTCCTCCCGGGTCCCTCCCACAACATGTGGGAATTCTGGGAGAAACAATCCAAGTTGAGATTTGGGCAGGGACACAGCCAAACCATATCACATGTCTTCTCTTATATGTGCCAAGTTCATAAATAAATACATTCTAGTTCTAGCTCTCTTCCTTGCCTTTTCCTTTTGAGGGAAATCAACATTAGTTTGCCAAATATATACATATATATTTCTAGGTCCCTTTTCTACCTTCTCAGAATTCAAATGTAGTGACCATGTATTGTCTCTTTTCCCTGTGGCAGGAAAAGGTCTGATGACAAATGTTCCTCTACTCCTGTTTTGTTCTCCCATGCTTTGGAGACCATCCTGGTCCCCACATCGAGTGGGAATCCTCTCCAAGTGAACCCAGAAAGATTTAGCTAAGCTGTGGCTCATCAGGGGCCCAAAGTCAGGAGACTGGGGAGGCTCTAGAGTCGGGAGAGAGGTTGATATCATTCTAGGATGAGACAAAGAGGATCAATCATTAATTCCGCCTCAATCTGGTCCAACACCAAATTAAAAGAAACATCCAAACTGACCTTGGACTCCTCCCAGGATTATTTGCATGAAATATGACTTGCATCTAAACCAGACCCTCCAGATCACTGTTTATCTTTCCTGATCTGGAATCAAGTCCCTCCGAACATTCCCCAAGGGCACTGTTAGCACGTTTTATTGGTGGAGAGTGCACTGGAAATGACATCTCTTTCAGGGTCCCCAGTGGACAGCTGAAAACAATTGTGGTAGAATAAGCGAGACCGGGACCAGGAGATCAGCTTTCCATTTGCAAAGAGGTGTGCTCTTCTCTTGTGTTGCTCCTGAGAGGGTGGCTGCTCCTGGTGGCTAAATGGCTATGCCTCATCAGAGAGCAATAACAGAGGATCAAATGCAAGGCCTCATGCAACTCACATTTTTATCCAACTCTTGGGTTCCAGGATTGTTCTGTCAACGTGCATTTTGTAGCAGAGAAAAGAAAAGAACTGCACTGCTTACCCTGCCAAGAAGATAATGGAACCAGTACATAACAGGACTAGTAATTTCTGAATTTGCCTCAGAAAGGTTTAACTATCCATTAACCACACTCTTGAGCTCAGGCTAGAACATCACACATGTCAGGTTTCACTCCAAATCATGGGCTTGGTCCCAGTGCAAACGAAGCACTGAGTGTGTTGGGACTAGCATCCTATGGTATTATCTTGGCTCTAAGGTTCACATGACATTAAACAAACTGGGATCCTTCCCACTATTGAAAATCACTATATGTGCTAATAATAATAGCAATAATAATAATAGCTAATACTTTTGCATCTTTATAATGAACACAAGGCTAACTAATTTACATATGTATTATCTCATTTATTTCTGATGACAGCTATGTGAGTTGGTTGCTTATCCACATTTTAGGGATGATGTAACTGAAGCAGGAAGAAAGTAAACAAGTCCAAGGTCACATAGCAGTTAACTGGCAGGGCCCAGGCTTGGACCCAGGTCTAGCTGGCTACAGGTTCGTGCTTTTAACTGGTTCAAAAGACTTCACTTATAGCAAAAGGAACTTGTTTCATTTGGATAGGAAAACAGGAAGAGACAATTCTAGTGCATTCTCCTTGCAATAATTTAATATGAACTGTTCAAATGAGCAATTGAGATGCTTCTCAGCATCTGTGACTCACTCCTTCTGGATCCCAGAGTGCTGTTATGGAAATAAGTTGCAGTGTAGATCATACTTTTGTTCTAATACATGCAATGCAATGCAATGCAAGAAATTCAGTTCTGAGATATCCAGGGTAGTTGGCTCCTTTCTTTTGTCTTTTGGAAAGAGTAAAATTTCAGTTTGTTTGAGTTAGAGCTTCTCTGACTTTGATGCTAACTGGACTGCTCAAATATTTAGTAAAAGTGATTTGGGAGAGTACTCGTCATAATCGATTTAGGGGACTGCTCACTTATCTCATTCTACAGAGCTGCTTCACATCCCAAAGTCTCATAAAAATTGCACCATATCATCACTGAGGAGAATTACCTGGTCAAAAAGGTGGCCTCTTGGGGAGAAGGCAATGAAATCCCAACATTTAGGTTTCACCAGCTAGAGGGGATTGCATGATACTGTGATTTAGGAGGTCTCGGTCTGGAGTGCTATGGTAAGCACGATGAAAGTGAGACCGAAGATCATATTTCTACAGGAATCCAGAACACCACACCAGAGGGAGGCATATGATATCTGTCTGCTGAGGTTAAGATACCAGAGAACTCCAACTGGGGTAGCATGAAAACTGGCCTGGCCCCTCTGATTTCAAAAGCCTCAGTTCCTATCCACTTTGCTTTGATGGTGTGCAAAGTGGGTCTGAAATACGATCTCTCAATTATTCCCAAGGTTGCTGCTGCCAGAACAGCCATAAGCCAGACCCATTTCCATGTTCCGTCTTCATCATCAGCTTTGAAATTAAGACCACGCTGGTGAGAAGCGTTGAGAAGTAAAAAGAAGTGGCCTTTTTTCTTTCAGACTGGCTAAAATTAAAAGTGATTTACCCCTAAAAGACCTGTTTAGTTGCACAGTGGGGTACTTTCTATATCAACTGTGAGATAGAAATAGAATCCACCAGAGAAAGGGGTGCACCATGGGACTTGAGATAGAGGCAGAAAGAAATGTTGAGCTATTTAAAACTTCATTTCAATTTCGATCATTGATCATTCATCATTTATGTATGAAGAACCTACTATATGTCAGGCACTATGCTGAGCTCTATAAAAACGATGGAGGGAAAAAAAACAGACACAATCCCTGAGCTCATGGAACATCTGGCATAGTGAGGGTGATGGGCATTAATTGAATATTTACACGCATACTTATAAAACCGTAACCCACCAAAGAACAAATCCATGCTGCTATGAGACTATCTAGTAGCAGGGCATGACTTTGTTAGGAAGGCTAGGGAAGATTTTTCTGAGAAATATTGCAAGTTGAGGAAAACCACCATACCACATTAAGCTCGCCCTAGCTTTAAGAAGTGAAGGTCTTGTATTACTATGTAGCAGGCATAGAGGAAAACACAGACATTGCATTGTGGGGGCTCAGGGAGTTGGTGGGCTCAACAAATATTCAGCGAATGACTAAAGTTAGAAATACCCAAAGGATGTTCAGGGTCTGAAGCAGGGTGTAAGGGGATCTATGGCAACAGATGTTCCTGAACCACGTGAAATTCAGAGAACCATGTGACCTTGTACAGTGGAAGTGGCTTGTAGAAAACAGAAGGAGGAGGAAGAATTAACTAAAAACTCCTTTGAAGTCAAGGGGTTTGGTTAGCTGGGCCTCACATGTATGAAGGGCCCTGTCTCTAGGGGGGTTCTCTGAAAGCAGATGCTACTACAGAGTCTAATATGAAAACTATTTATTAGAGAGAAAATGGATTTTTATCTTTAATGTTAATCAGCATTCTATTTTGCCTTGCTCCATTCCCCATTTACTCTTCAATAATTATTAACTTATTGTCTATTGAGCTCCAAGCACACGATGTGTCCACAGTCTAGTTGAGTGATTGACATGTTAAAGTCACACAGGCATGCTGCAGAATGAGCCAGAGTCAGCCTGGGGGAATCAGGAGGGCTTAAAACTTTTCTAGAAAGCTCACTGCAACTAGACTAATAACCCCAGGAATGTTTGAAAGACTAGGCAGCCTATATTTATCCAAGCCTTAAAGAGAGTTAAGTGGGCTGTAATCCTTGAAACCAGAGTTGTGGAGGGCGGTAGCTAGATTTACCTTACCTTTAAGTTGAACAGACACCATATTCATCTAGTGCTTGAATCCACTCCTCCCTCTTAATAACAGAACAGAAGCTGTGAAAACAGTTACCTATTCTAAGATACTTTAACCATTTGACTTCACCTATGAGGTTAAGAAAGAAACCAGTGATAAGCTTTCCCTTTTTACATATGGTTCACAATTCTAAGTTTTGCTAAGAGAGTCTAGCGGGTGGCATCAACACCAGTTTTCATTTTGTAAGGAGAAAGGAGGCAGATTTCTCCTCCACTGGGAGGTGGGGGCAGGGGGCCTGAGGGAGTATTTGCTAAAGTCAGGGAGATGAACTTGGCTTTGCCTGCAGAAGTGATTGACAAGGCAGCTTCCCACTGCTCCGGAAGGAACCCAAAGTCAGGGGCTCGGCAGAGCCTCTTCACCCACCAGTGGTTACTTGGCTCCCTGCTCCTGGGGATAACCTCTCAAAAGTTTGCAAATAAAGTTTCTTCCTATAGTTTTACTCCTTCCCACTTGTCAGGCTTTATGTCACTAACGGATCCAAAATTAATGGGTCCTCTCTCCCTTCCTCCCTTGGATCTCTGGCAAAGTCAGCACATTCTGGGGAATGTGGCAGGCAGTTAGTTATCACCTATGGCACATCTCGAGGGACTGGGCCCAAACTGTTCTCATCACACCTACTGCTCTCCCATCCAGTGACTAGGATCATGTGGAAATAAATGCAAAGCTCATTCGCCATTTCTTTAGATTATATTCATAGAAATGTCTCCACTTATGGATGGAGCACACCAACCATTCTTCTGGAGGCATCTTCTATGTGTGTATAAAATTCAATTCAGGCCAGGCACAGTGGCTCACACCTGTAATCCCAGTACTTCTGGAGGCAGAGGTGGGCAGATCACTTGAGGGCAGGAGTTAGAGGTCAGCCTGGCTAACATGGTAAAACCCCATCTCCACTAAAAATACAAAAATTAGCCAGGCGTGGTGGCTCATGCTTGTAATCCTACCTACTCAGGAGGCTGAGGCAGGAGAACCGCATGAACCCAGGAGGCGGAGGTTATAGTAAGCCGAGATCATGCCACTGAACTCCATCCTGAGCAACAGAGCAAGACTGTGTCTCAAAAATAAAATAAAATAAAAATCTTTTAAAAAATAAATAAAATAAAAAAGTTTGATTCAACCGACACAAATTGAGTAGCTATGGTGGTACACACACCTCATGCTGTGATATGTGTGAGTGTGGTTATCATCATGGTGAATTCTTTCTTGGCATGAGACCAATAACTCAGGTTGAGGCTTATGTCATGTGCTGTCATTATCTGCAACTGGATTTATCTTTGAGTGGTTTGACCTGCTAGAGCGATATGTTGTGGTTGGGCCATGCACACTCCACTACTTGGGTTTGAATGCTGGTCTTGCCATTTATTATTTACATGACCTTGGGCAAGTAACTTAACCTCTCTGTGCCTAAGTCTCCTCATCTGTGAAATAGGAATCATAATAGTATCCGTATTTTACAAATAAGAAAACGGAGACACAGAGGGATTTGGTAAGTAGGTTATTATGTGCTGGCACTGACTGCACCTAATACAGGGCCTGGCACATAGAACACATCAACTGATCACTATTGTTGTCTCAGCCTCTCACTTCTTGGTGACCCTTTTGTAGACATTTGGGAAGAACAGGCCATGGTACTTGAACAGGTTTTGCTTCTCCACCTCCTCCATATGAGACTAACTGATCCATGCATGTTTGAACTCTTGACCTCTGCAAACTTAGTGCTGTGCCTCTGCCCACTGAGCTAAACATCCCAGCAGCATGGGGGTGATGTAGAGCTACTAACTACCATATTTTCAGTTCAAAAGGATGTCAACCCCCCTTGCTCCCTCATCCAAAATCCCTTCAAGATTTAAGTACACCTTCTAAGTTAATCTGTTTCAAACATTTGCTTAAGAAATAAAAGAAGTAAAAGTGCCTGCTGCTTTACTCCAAGTTGAAAATGGAGATACTGGTCTCTCTTTCTGCATTCTATTCCCTCAAAGTTCTTTGCAAGACAAAAATTATGTTGGCCACAGTTGCAATCAGCTTTAATTCATTCTTTATTGCTGCTCTGGTTTTGTGTTATTTGAGCTGGTTTAACTGTTAAAAGCGTTTCAAATGTTCACATGGCCTGCATTAGGTTACCGAATTAAAACAGGAACAGCCCACCAAATGTAGCTCTCTGAAATGCAAACCACATGAGTTTGATTTCTTTGTGGTATAACTTTAATTGGGTTCAGAGGTCTCTGAGACTTACCTGTCTATCTGCTCTGTGATGGCCTGATCTGATAAGACTAACTTAAAGAGTCTGAGGAATCAGAATTGCTTCAGCTCTAATTTCAGAACCAATGACCATGGGTTCTGCATTACAGCTTCATCCAATTTATGACTATCCAAATTCAATTCAATTGGAAATCTCAGAATACCCCCTCAGGGCTTCTTCACTTGCTGTTCTAGCAAGTGTCTGGCACACACAGAGAGCCTATGAGTCCCAAGCACAAAGTGCTGGGAAATTACTAATATAATAGTATTACCAATACTATATTAGCATTGCATATAGTCAGATTTGGCACTTACCTCCACCCCCTACACCCCACAATCAGATAGGCCATATAGTCTTCCTTTCCTGACACAATACAAAAGAAAGCTTTGGGCTCAGATTGTCCCTTTTTTGGTCTTCTGATAGCACTACCAACCAGTCTCCCTTGGCCCCTGTCCACCTTCTGGAAGAGCTTCTGTAACTTCTAACGTCCAGTCCTAAACTGGACTCCCCTTATTGTTTCTGAAGGCCGGTGGAAGCAGCAATTAACTGTGGTTTAGTTCTTAGGAAGAGCTGAACTTCCTCCATGTAGGTTTCTAAGAAATAGTCTCAGGACATAGCAAATCTACAAATGTTTTCTGAGTATTACAAGCAAGGTACTAAGCAAACCACCATAAAACATGAGGCCTGGGAAGGACAGAGGGGGAAAAAATCAATTGAACCTGTGGCTGATTTAATATGGAGGGCAATGGACATGAGAAGCTAGAGAGGACTCGTCTCAGACTGACTGCTTGAAGGAATGGCATTATGCTTGGGTGAAAAATAAATCACTCTGTGACTTCAAGCTACAAAGGAAGACCCAGAAGCTGTGTAGAGGAAACATGATGCCCTTTGGCCATTGCTCTTCCCTTGCTAAGACTCCAGGGACACAAGATAGAGACATGGTGAGGAAAATCAGTTGGTCATCCTGTTTGGAGTAAAAGTAGACATTTTATGTGAGACTAAACAGTGCTCATGTTTATTAAAACAGTGGGGAACAGGGACATTTTCAGTATTTCCTCAAAAGTTCATTGATCTTGCAAGAAATTAACTTTGGCAATCTGAAAGACATCAAAGTCTTTCTAAATTAACTATACACAAAAATACACTTACTCCTAACCACACATTGAGCAGGTAGTTAGTGATAACGAGGATGATAATGTCATTGAGGACTTTTGCTATATGCCAGATATTTTTATCCGTTCTTATGGCATCATCACCACAGGCTTGGAGGGCAATATCTTCATTTTAACACATTAGGGAACAGAAACAGAGGCACTGAGTGATTAATTATAACTTTTCCAAAGTCAGTGTAACTTGGATTTCAGTTTGGGTTTTTTTTTAAATTATTATTATTATATTTTAAGTTCCAGGGTACATGCGCACACCATGCAGGTTTGTTACACACGTATACATGTGGCATGTTGGTGTGCTGCACCCATTAACTCGTCATTTACATTAGGTGTATCTCCTAATGCTATCCCTCCCCCCTCCCCCCACCCCACAACAGGCCCCGGTGTGTGATGTTCCCCTTCCTGTGTCCAAGTGTTCTCATTGTTCAATTCCCACCTATGAGTGAGAACATGCAGTGTTTGGTTTTTTTGTCCTTGCGATAGTTTGCTGAGAATGATGGTTTCCAGCTTCATCCATGTCCCTACAAAGGACATGAACTCATCCTTTTTTATGGCTGCATAGTATTCCATGGTGTATATGTGCCACATTTTCTTAATCCAGTCTATCATTGTTGGACATTTGGGTTGGTTCCAAGTCTTTGCTATTGTGAATAGTGCCGCAATAAACATACATGTGATTGTGTCTTTATAGCAGCATGATTTATAATCCTTTGGGTATATACCCAGTAAAGGGATCACTGGGTCAAATGGTATTTCTAGTTCTAGATCCCTGAGGAATCGCCACACTGTCTTCCACAATGGTTTAATTAGTTTACAGTCCTACCAACAGTGTAAAAGTGTTCCTATTTCTCCACATCCTCTCCAGCACCTGTTGTTTCCTGACTTTTTCAGTTTGGGTTTTATGATGACAAAGCTGAGTCCCATACAACCAGATATAATGTCTTTCCTATTGTCACAGCAACAAAAGACTTAAGACAAAGGAGATGATACAGAGGGAGTAGAGGAGCTGACATAGTTTATCTGCAAGAGTGAGGCCCTTAACATGGAAGCTTCACACAGCCCTTTTCTCTCGTGCTCCTTCCTCACTAGAATAAATACTCCTAGGCAGAGAAAAAAATGGAATACTCACTACCTAAGTATACAAACCATGGATATTACAGAATCTTTTTTCATCTTCATGATTACCTTTCGATAATAAGAGACTCTAGAAAGGAAAATGACATCCTATATGAAAAGTGTCATAAATATACTCAAGATTTATGCATTTCGCTATTTGTAAACAGCAACAAAAAGAACCACAAAGAAATATCAACTCTTTTTTTTTTTTTTTGTATTTGTTTTTGTTTTTGAGATGGAGTCTCGCTCTGTCGCCCAGGCTGGAGTGCAGTGGTGCGATCTTGGCTCACTGCAAGCTCCGCCTCCTGGGTTCACACCATTCTCCTGCCTCAGCCTCCCGAGTAGCTGGGACTACAGGCGCTCACCACCACGCCCAGCTAATTTTTTATATTTTTAGTAGAGATGGGGTTTCACTGTGTTAGTCAGGATGGTCTCCATCTCCTGACCTCGTGATCCGCCCACCTCAGCCTCCCAAAGTGCTGGGATTACATGCGTGAGCCACCACGCCCAGCCCAAATATCAACTCTATTAATGATACATACGCTGAAGTGGTTAGGAGTAAAGTTACTGATGTCTGCAACTTACTTAGAAACGCATCAAAAAATAAGACTGATTGATGGATAGATGTACAGCTATATGATAAAGCAAGTATAGCAAAGAGCCACTGTAGAATGTTAGGTGGAGAATATACAATTCTTCATGCTTTTCTATGTGTTTGAAATGTTTCATGGTAGAATGTCAGGGAGAAGTGACCATAGAGTGAGTCTTACATTTCTAAGCTGCTCGTTTCCTGACTCCGCACTTATTTAGAAAGCTGAGCAGGTGGGAAGAGAGGAGCTATGTTGCTGGGAAGAAAGCCAGCATTGGCCAATAATAATGTTGTCCCTTCCAGGGAAAACAGGCTTGGAGAACAACTGCTTGACCACTTCTAATACAGATTCACAATCTCAAAAAAATTCTCATGCCGAGAGAAAACAGAAGCCAAAAATAGGTAAGAAAATACAGCAGGGGCAAGGAGAAGATGCCAGATTTCAACATTGCTGCACATTGTGTCATAGGCAGAGCTGCAAATGAAAGCTAGAACTGTGTACAGTTTTGCATGGTTTTGGAACCTAGACTTGGAAGGCTCTAAGGCTTGTGTATCCCTAGAAAAAAACAGGTCCTTGGTAAATATTTGCTGAATGAAGGATGCGTATTTTGCTGAAAGGTACTGAAGAAGATAAAAACAGTTTTGCAACTGCTTATCTTACCTATTGATCTCTTACTGTTTAAATTAAGAAGCTGCACATATGTGATGTCTCTTTCAACACTTTGTGCCCATATGTGTATGCATACTTACACCAATATAGTTCCTCCACACTAGATAACATGCTGGGCGTTTAGGAGATTCAGAAATGAATAAAGCACAATTTCTGCTTTACAGACTTAAAACCTATGTGGAAGAAACCCCATGTAACTATAATACATGGGATCTGATGTAGTAAGTACCATGAACAACAGAGGCCTTATATTGTTTTGTTAAGATCTGACTTTACAATATAGGTCCTACATACTGTATTCAAGTCACTGGAAACAGTATCGCCACGTATAGGAAATGGCCCCCTCCAAAAGATGGTGTGATCCAGGATACCAAGAGACCAAAATTAGAACTCTGTACTGCAGATCAGAGTCTTCTGGAGAGCCTGAGATCTTTCCTCTATTTTAACCCAAAGGGTTGAATTATCGCTTTCTGTCAAGAACATGATATTGCACAGAGAGTTGGCCCCAAATAGCCCCAGACCCCTGATCTGCAGTGAAGAGCCCCCCATAGCATACTTGGGTTCACTAATATAACTAGACAAGTACTGGTAAAACCAGGTGGTAGAAAAGCAGTCAGGAAATGGGATGGGGAAAGGGCAAAATCTGTGCCCATGGAGACATTTTAGGTATTGAAAAGGAGGTAATGTTTTCCACTAAAGGGCATCCAGTTGGAGACTGGTCTGAGCTGGCTCTCGTTTTATAACCTCTCAACACATGTGTGTAGTCAAGGCTGAATTTAAAACCTATACCGTGAACCTTAGGAAAATAAACCACATTAAACAAGCACAAATTGAAAATATTACACAAGAGATTTCACAGGAAATTGGTCCAAATTTAGCCTTGCTCTTTATGTATTTAAGCCTCTTATTCATTGCTTAGAACTTTATATCAGGATTTTAATATGAGTCTGTCCTCCCCCACCCCCACCCCCAGCCCAGTCCACCTCCACAATGGTCTGCTTAGTTTTACAAAATGTATTTTTTTAACTCCCAAAGAATCCTGCTACCTTTGGCCTGCTCTTTCAGTGCTCATTAACACATGTTCCCAAACAGCACACTGATGACTCACAGCATCAATGGTGAGGTGAGGCTGAGCAATGTACCCAAAAAATCCCACTGCAGTACCAGAGACAAGCTCCACTGTGTGATCCCTGCACCGGTGGATTTCAATGCTGATTTTACATAAAAGATGCCAGCAATTATGACAAATGTCATTAGCAGCAAACCATTTCAGTGTCTTTCAGTCTCAGAATTCTCTAATACTACTTTCCTTTCTTCTGTAGATTTGTTTTGTTTTGCTTTTAATCTTGTTGTACTGTACTTTCTCCGAGTCTCCTCAAATCCTTTTCTTGGAATGAAGCCAAGTATAGATAAATACATGAACGATTTAGAATCCCATAAATGTAACAATTCACCTTTTGTAATGACATTTGAGTTGTTCTGATGTTATCTTGGTTGGTCACATAGCAAGAGACTTCCCGAAGCAACGGCTGGACCACTCTTTCCACCTCGGGTCTGGATTTTTGCCATCAGAAATGCCCTGTGGGATGCTGCCAGGACGCTCTGGTCCACAGCCCTTCTGAGCCAGGCATTTGCCAGGTGGGAAAAGTGATGCCAAACCAAAGGGTGGTTTTGTGGGATGGACAAACATGCCCTGAGGCCACACTGGGACGTCCCATTCTTTCCCACTTGTTGCTGCCAGGCAGAATGCGATTATTACTGGAGTTTGCTTACAAACCACTTTTAGAAGGCTTATTAAATTAGAACTTGTTTTGTATTTAGTTTGGAATTTTTTAATGATTTCGAGGTCTGGAATTCATGTTGCTTCCCTACTTCTCTCTATCACACCACAGGAAAATGCTTGCTGGTGAATGTGATTAAATTTACTCTGACCTCTTTTCTTCGCCCTTATAATTCTCTACTCTTTATGGAAGTGAGAAAGTTCCAAAAGAATAGAATAAGCCGTGCAAAGAGCCTAAGGTTAGACTTCAGCTGGAAAGGGGAGGGGGCTGTCCAGAGGGCTGGCAGGAACAGGTACCCTATTGCTTTTACTGGGGTAGAACTGTAGGAAGTTTCTTTACAATTATCATTATTTTGCTAATTCCTATTTTAGAAAGATGAAAAGAACACCCGTGGCCCCTCCCAGAGCTCTGAGCTTCTCTGGGGGCACTCGCTGCCTCCTCCCCTTCTCCTCCTGTCGCAGCAGCCACCACACTCACTGAGGGGTCTTTCATCAGGACTCTAGAGACACATGGGTTTGGAAGATGCACATGCAGATTTCTGGCACGTGACAGTGAGGACCACAAGGAGCATGGGCTTTTGGAGGTGCCCCTTCAAACCAACTCAGTGGTCTGACTGGGGGAATTGCTTCCATTTTCTCGCTTATTAAAAATAGTAAAAGGGAATCAAGATGACGTAGTGATCTGATGAGCTCTTGAGAAATAGAAAACCCAGGATCACTCCATCCAAAAAAAATGCAAAGTTCTAAAGATAGGAGAATTCAAACAAATAGGGAGGTTATGCAGCCAAAGGGGCCCTTTATTATCTGTTATGCTCAAAGGTAAATACACTTCCCTGCCTTAAAGTATTAAATTTTCAAATTTTCAAGTAATTATTAACCTAGTTCCGACCGCACAGGTGTCTGCAGCCTGCACCCATCCTGACTCAATGAGAGCCTCAGACAATGAATATGTCCAGTTGCTTTTAACACCCTCCCATGCGGGCTCACTCTGGGTGGTCATCTCTTGCCCCCTCATGCCCCAGAACAATTCTGGTGGTGGGGCTTTATTGGATTTCTCGGAGCATTAGGTTTCTCGGAGCATATAAACTCAAAGACTTTGCCTTTAAATCACTTAGAGCCAGGGAATAAGGCAGAGGACGCTTCAAAAAGAGTTAGGAAAAGTTAACAGATCAAAAGAACTGTCCTGTCACATAAGCTACTTCCTTTTTCAAAAACATGTATTAGGAGCGCAGCAGTTAAAACTCTGATCAGTCATGAAAATGAGCCCTAGCCCTCCGGCTGAGGGGCTGAGATGCATTAGGCACCACCTAAAAGAAATTTCTCAGTGATTAAGCTCAGTGTCTGCAGAAACACACAAACAAACACACAAACACACACACTGAAAAACAAGGCCCACCCTGGGCTCTCCTTCCCCAGGTAAGTCCCTGGCGTCCTTTCCTTCTGTGTCCACACAGGAAGTTGGTTCAGGGCTGCTAGAATGTTATTAGCTGCTAAGAACATCTTAGAAGGCTGAGTTGAAAAGCCCCCACACCTCTCTGCAATGCTGATCTTCCATTCTTTGGAAATTATAGGGCAGACAGCTTAATCAACAAGAAGTGTGTGCTCTAGAATCCAGCAACTACTACTGAGCAGAACATTCAAGGCTAAAGAAAAAACTCCCTTGTTTGCCTCACAGTGGATGTTTATGGCATTGTAGGTTTGCAACCCAGGTAAAACGCATCTCTACTAAGATCTTTCATAGAAGATAGTCACGGTGGATCTGTTTGATCTAAAGCAGTCCTCTTTGTTCCCTTTCTGTACAAATGGAGAACCAAGAACTGGGGGCATCTCACCAAACAGGTCCCAACAGCAAGATAGCTGTTCTCCAGAAAGTAGTCTTGTTTTTATTCTTAGTTGGCTTTTTCTCTTAATGTATTTATCCCCCACATCTGTTACAGTTCAATAAAATGAGAATGGAGTGATAGTTTTTTTTTTTTTTAACCACAATTCCGTTGGCAAAGCAGATAGATCCATAATTACATGGAGACACATGTGTTCGTTTTCTAGGGCTGCAGTCACAAATTACCACAAACTGGGTGGTTTAAAAGCCACAGAAATGTATTTTTTCACAGTTCTGGAGGTTAGAAGTCTGAAATCAAGGTGTCAGCAGCAGGGGTTCTTTCTCACGGCTCTGAAGGAAAGTTGCTCCATGCCCAGCTCCCGGCTTCTGGTGGTGGCTGGCAGTCCCTGGCGTTCCTTGGCTTACAGCTCTGTCCCTCCAATATATGCCTCTGCAGACACATGGCACTTTCCCTGTGTGTCTCTGAGTCCCTGTGTCTCCACATGGCCTTCTTATAAGGACACCAGTCATTGGATTTAGGACTCACCCAAATCCTCCATAATGTCATCTTAACCTGATTACAGACCCTATTTCCAGATCAGGTCCCATCCGCAGGGGCCAGGGGTTAGGACTTCAACACATATTTTTGAGGGGACACAATTCAGTTCATGACAACATACATGCAATAATTAAAGAGGGAAGCCACAGGGCCTCGCCTGTGAGATGAGGACACTCTGAGCCTGTGAAGGACGAAGAAGTAAAGGACTGTCCCAGGGGCTGGGCACTGAGAAGGAGGCCTCAGGAAATCATCATTACGTTCCGTGAGGTATTCCCACCGGCAGAGTTCAGGTTTGACTGTGGTAGAGGTGAAATTGTGAAGACAGAGAAAAAGATAATAGTGAAATCCTGGCAGACTAAACTAAAAAGTGGAGTGGAGGTGTGCAGGTTGAAGGTGGAGGCTGTGCCCGGCGCGGTGGCTCACTCCTGTAATCTCAGCACTTTGGGAGGCTGAGGAGGGCAGATCACCTGAGGTCGGAAGTTCGAGACCAGCCTGACCAGCATGGAGAAACCCTGTCTCCACTAAAAATACAAAATTAGCCGGGCGTGGGGGCGCGTGCCTGTAATCCCAGCTACTCCGGAGGCTGAGGCAGGAGAATTGCTTGAACCCAGGAGGCGGAGGTTGCATTGAGCCGAGATCATGCCATTGCACTCCAGCCTGGGCAACAAGAGCGAAACTCCATCTCAAAAATAAAAATAAAAATAAAATAAAAATAAAAATAAAAATGAAAGTGGAGGCTGAAGCACAGGAGGCTCTGCCCATGAATGCTGCCTCTCTGCTCCTCTTGGAGCTCAGTGCTGTGGGCACCTCCTTGCAATCATGTCTGAGTGTACCCTGCCTAAAAGGGTAGACTGAAATGATACAACTTCCTTTGTTATTGTTGTTCTACCCTTTCCTGAGAGATTGAAATGGACAGATCCCCATGAAGTCTCTATGTTTCCCTTCTGATGATTTTCTTCCCTCGCATCCAATTGCTAAAAGTTATTCCATGTTTTATTCTCCCCCAGTCACCTATCACCTCGGAAGCCACAGCTTGCCTGTCCAATCTCATCCACTTTCCATGATGATGATGGCATCACTGGTTCTCCTGGAAATTGATCTTCAAGATGGTACTTGCTTAATCATACCCAATAATTCACTTTTCCGCTTGTTTGTGGTACACAGAGAGAAAAGCATCTTCCAATTTTGTAGTTTTCAAACTATGCTCTTGCTGAAGAGCCCTTTGTTCAAAGAAATGCTTATGTGGAAACCCAACTAAGTTCACATATGTGAAGCTGCTGTGGTTGAAGACATACCTGGGAAATGGGGAGTCCTGCCCACCTGGCCAATCTCCACACCCCTCATGCTTGGCAGCCCCTGGGCAGGCTCTGTTGGGCCCAAGTTAGTGGATTCGAGATGCCCATATTTTAATAATTCATCTTTATATTATGGCACCTAGATTTCACATTACAACGTTCTGGGACCTGCCTGCTATTTATTTATTTAATTTTTAAAAAACCATCAGTTATCTTGTTTTTCCCAAGAAATTTAAACAGTTTCCCAAGAATTGTCATATGTCAGCCTGTGCTCTGCCGTCTTCTCCCTTGGGGTCTGCCATCTAACTTTCCTCAAGGCTCTGATGGAATCCAGCTCTGTTTGGACGCTCCTCTAAAACTCACCACACGTCTAATTTCAGTACAATTAACAAAATTTGTAAGTTCTTTTCATTTCTTGCCTGGAGATAAGGACTGAAAATTAAGTCAATTAGTAGAGAAGATAATGTATACTAGAAGAAAAATGAGATGAGACCCGTCACCATAAAAACTGATATAACAGTTAGACTTTGGAAAACTCCCAGTTTTCCAGAGAAATCCATCATGGAAACATGAAGGATCAAATGCTTTTCATGGAAACACCTTGAAAACAAGCTTCCTATCATAAGACTAAAAAGAAGTTGATGCAACAGGGTCTTTGATGTAAAAGTTAACAATGGAACTCATTAAGAACTGATACAAACAATACACTACTGTGACTTCGTAAAAATGTGGTTCCCCATGAAGGTTACCATTGAGAATGAACAAATTAAAGTTCTGTCTTTATTAAACTCCTTGCTGATGAAGGCCATTTCCCTTGGCCTTTCTCTACCCCTAAATTCCAAGAACAAATGAAAAATGAAAAAGCAGCAACTCTATACTCCCATGAAATTTTACCTAAGGACAGGCTTTAATACTACTGAGAAAGTGCGGGATTTCTGTTTCTTTACAGCACCATTTTGTCACCTTTTATAAAAACCCAGACAGGAATGCTCCTTTGCAATATTTTCCCACTAAACAGTTTTGCTATATAAATATCCAGGACCACAAATCCCCGGAAATCACTACAGTGCAACTTTCATTTACTTCTTATTCGTACAGGGACATTCACCCAAAGAACATTTTGTGCAAAGGGTAATAGCAAAAGAAGTATCTTTCCAATGCCTAGAATGGGAGAGGAGGTTCTTCTTTCTCACCCCACTCTGGCACTACATCTGTGAGAAGGTGTGCACCAAGTCACCTGCATTCTTGACAGGCAGACAGGGCATTGATTACCCAGACATGGCGCCTCCCTTGCTTCTAGCGAGGTCACCTGGGTCTTCCTTGCCCTATCTAAAAATCACAGTTGGCTTTGCGATGCTTGACAGATTGTTTGGGTGCCTGTGGAGACAAAGCTAACATTCACTGTACTGTAGTGTAACTGGAGGCTGTTGGGTGTTTTCTTCTGATTCAGCCTGTCTTAGGAAGCTCTCGAGGGTCTGATTCAACCACTTGAGCTACAAACAACTGCTATGGGAGGAAGAGGTAAAGGGGAGGAGAGAGACACCCATACTTGAGGGCGTTTGCGATTCTCTTTAAGCACCCGCAGGCCTCTGCCTGTGACTGCGGTACAGGCCTTGGCAAGGAACCAACCAAGTCTACGGGAAAAATAACGTCTGGAAGAATGTCTTGTCATACTCTTTTCTCTTTAATGGCTTGGTGAGCCTTTTCACCAGGCACAGCTTCTGTTGTGAACACTCCGCTGGTTAAAAAATCCCCTGGCCACACTTTCTCTGAGATCCCTAAAGAGGGCTGGAGGAATATTCAGGCACAGTTACTTCAAAATGATACAGCAAAGGAAAGAAGAAATAATACAAAATCTGGAATCTGGAGTTTGTGTGCATGAAGGTTAAACACATTGGGAAAAAAATAAAGTTCAAGTTGACACTGTTCTGCCTCCTAAACAGTCTTGCTGCTTTTTGGCTGGGGGTTTCCTCATTCTTCTGCACTTTGTCTCTCAGACTGTTTCGAACCTAGCCTCTAACTGAAGACCCATCTTGTTATTTATTTTTCTGTTTTTAATTAGTGTCATGAAAAAAATTAACTTTCATCTCCAGATTTGAGAAAAGCCAAGAATTCAGACCTCCAATCAAAAAAGCTTCCTGAGTGCCAGCGCTCATTCATGCTGGTTTTGTATCTGATGCACTTTTCATTCAATTTGAAGCTCAATAGGTATGAAACCCAATGAAATGAACCAAGAGAAGGACATCGTCCAAACATGTTGAAGCACTTGTGGGTGATTGGTCGGGCCTTTGTGTTCTGTGGCTCCTTTGAGAAGCCTCTGTCTCAGGCAGGCTCCAAACTGCCAACTCAACCAAGCAAATAATAATTATTCCTAATGGCAATAATAATTATGGAATGCAGTGGCCCCAATATAAGGCTGTTTGTCTGTGGCTTCAGGTGGGGTAGCCAAAGTTTCACACACTCTTTTTATAAAAATATCTCACTCTCTCTATCACACACACACACACACACACACACACACACACACCAATTTGCCAAATGAGATTTCGACAAACTCACTCCTCTGGTCCTCTGCAAAGTGCCTGACTGCAGAGCTGCGTTAAATAAGTAGCAGCTATCTACTGTGTGGGTGTGTGTGTGTGTGTGTGGTGGGGGGGGGATTGGGACATATCTAGCAGTTGACACCACATGCCCCCCACACACACACACAGACACCCCTCATTTTCCTTTTAGTTAAAAGTCTTCAATTTTCTCCAATTCCAGAACTTTAATTTCATCAGATTTTTATTTGGGTGTACCTGGTCTGTAAAATTCCTCAGTCACCTCTAACAGCATGAAGCTAGTTGAATTATTTTAAATTAATTCTTTCAATGTTTTAGGAAGTCTATGATTTGGAATAGGCATCTATAGGTTGCCTTTTGTTTAGTTTTGGCATTTAAAATGTACACTGACTCAACATGGGGCTTTGGAAGGACTTTAGAAGTAGACTGGTTTCACTGAGTTTGCAGATTCATCCAGTAGGCTTCCCTCCCACAACCCAAACAATACTGGAATGGAATCAGCTACTACTTCATTTACCTTCTCTTTAATCTAGTACCTTACTGCTTATCTCTTTAAATATGCAATTTGAGCAAGACTCTTGAGAAAAATGAGATGAAGTGACATGCTAAGCAGAGATCCCTGAGAGTCTGTCAAATGCTTAGCCTCCTGCCCCTATAGATTCTAAGAACGTCATTGCTCATCTGACAAGTGTTCAATGGCTCAGTGATTTGGGGATGGGTATTTGCTCTTCCAGGTTCCAGTTATCATTATGATTATTCGTGTAGAAAATGTTAATTTTGTATTCCATAGACTAAAAATAATACACTGGAGGTCAGCTGTAAAGTGCTGTATGTTTGGCTTGTGAATTACCACCGCTGGACCAAGATATCATGGGCATGTGGTTATTCAGGAAGTCATTTCTAGCATTTCAAAGATGTTTGGGGCCATCTGTTCTCTGCAAAGATCTGTGACCCTGCGAAAGCAAACCAAGCACATTCCATCATGTCGCTACCCAATGCTCACAAGGGTCCTATCATTTTACAGACTTTACTGGCCTAATCATCAGCCAAAATGCACTTTGCCAAAGGGGGGAAAACTATAAAACTCCAAATTCTTTTAAATGTGTCTGGTACCATTAAGAATGTTTATTACACTACAGGAACTTTTAGTTGATATTTGCCAAAAGCACAACATACCTGGCAAATGGATTACTAGACTACCTGCTAAATGTGAATGAATGTGTTTTGTAGAATTCTTCTTCAGCAGTCTATGTCAGCCAAGTAGTGTTGTTGTAAGGTGTGAGCTATGATAAGGAAACACACTTGTTCCTAAGAGCTTGTTTCAGAATTACTGGGAATTTGAGCTAGGAGAAAGCATTTTTTAGACAACCTAGTTTCATTCTTTCTTTTTATAAGATGGAAAAGTCAGGCCCCCAGCAGGGAAAAGAAGCCTGTTCAAAGTCTAGAGCTCAGGCATGGTACAGTCAGAGTCACCAGCCTTGGCTTTCTATCCCTAGAGCAATGATGTTGCACTGCCTCATTGAAATAGGATTCCATCTGTATATAACAGAATCTTAATATCAAGGATTCCCTTTACATTCAAAATTTGAGATCAAATTGGATGTTTATGTGTTATTCTGATTCAATCAAAGATAAAATGCTAATGGTGTTTATGTAATCTTTAAATTATCATTAGAAAGGATATAAAAGATGATTGTAGAGAAAATTTATTTGGTGAAACATAAATGAAAAATACATAGTAAAGAACCTGTTGAATGAGCTATCTTTTGAATCTCAAAGTATCTGATTACATGAATATATCATACATGCAAAAGGCATCATAGGCTATCTCTAAATTTCTAGATTAATGCTTCTTTTTTAATTCAGAATCTATCAAACAGTTCAGACAAGAGTTATTTACATTTTATGAGACATATAGTATTATAGAATATAAAAGCTCCAAATATCTGAAATGCCCACTGGGACATCATCCTATTACTTGGACATGTTCAATCTTCAAAAAAGCAAAGTGTACTTCCGGTTCCAAAGGACCAGCTCTGAATTACCAGGTTCAATTCAAGTTTCTCCTAACATGTTCAGTTCACACAGGGCACTGCACATACTAATCATTTTCCCACATTAATTCTCTTTTTGATATTCTTCAATAAATGGTTATATTCAGTCATGGGACTCTCTCTAAACACCACAAGCCATGTGAACCTGCTAGGTTTTCATTCTTGCTTCTGGATTTGTAAACAGGAAATACTAAGCCAATCTTGATGTAGGAACTATGACAAGTACAGAAAAGAACAGTTAATTTTTTCAGTTTGCATTATGGGAGACTACATACTCTCATTCCCAAATATTCACTCACATGGCACCTTATCCAAGGCTTACACAGAGGAAGACACTAACCGGTGATATGAGCTAAAGCTTTGTTTCAGATCTTCCACAAAATAATTCCCCAAATAATAATAATTCTAGAATATAAGACAGTGGACTGCATTTTCCCATAGAACTGGGTCTGGCAAAACCATCATCCAGATCTCTTGCGTTGGACTTGTTTTACATGTTTACTATTTTAGGTGTTTTCCTAGTTAAAGCTCCGAAAATAAGCCACTGTTAGCAAAGTGAGAATAAAAGAACAATTTCCTGATAAGATTACTTCAAGAGAGGAAGCTATACCTAGTCATGCACGCAGCACTGAGTCCCCAGAGAAGTTACCTTACCACGTAGTTTACAAAATTAAATTCATTATGAAAATAATTAACATTTTAGTGCTGAAAAGAACTTTGAGAATTTTCTAGTGGTACCCCACCCCCAAATTTTACAGGTGAAAAAACTTAAACCTGGGCAAGTTAAGTTTCTTGGGAACTGTGGGATAGTGCGTGGAGTACGTGGTCTGGATTCGAGTTCTGGCTGTGGCCATTATCACTATGACCTGGAGCAAGTCACTTAATCTCTGAACCTTACTTTACTCAACTGCAAAATGGGTGTATTAATTCCCAGGTAACAGAATCATGCATGCCAAACTAGTAGAGATGTGCCCTGTAAACAGCACCTGACAAAGAGAAGAGGTTGCTGTTATTCACCTAAGAGTTGAGCCTAGAAGTCAAGTGTCTCTGACTTCATATGTTAGGACCCCTCCCTTTTACTGCCATGGGCTTCTCTTCCCAAACCCTGTTCTGTTCTCACTCTCTGGGCTATGTGAACATATCTAGGAGGTCAGATAATCTAGAGCTTCTGCCAAACTTGGCTCCTGGAAGAAAACAAACCAAAAGAGAGAATAAATTTGAGACAGAAAAGAGGCAGCAAATGAGAATTTTAGAGCTGAGACTGACCCAAATTTTAGAGCTGAGACTGACTCAATTAATTGGTTAACCCCTTTATATGTAGGTAAAGGAAACCAGGCCTGGGGAAGCTGAGCGCTTAGCCAAGGTGGCAAATCTTTTAAATGGCAGAGCCTGAATGTCTAAAACCCATGACCTCTGAACCCATGACAATGCTTTTCCTTGACTCCCCTCTGACCTGACATGGTTTTGCTCCAAGCAAGCTCTTGTCTTCCAGGCATATCTTTTCAACATGCTAGCACAAAAGAACAAATGTCTAGATTTACTGTAAGCACAGAAAGAATGATCCCAGGTTAGTTGCTGTAGAAGTAGTCCCTCATTTGTGCCTATCTTTTCCAAAAATAGAAGGGAGGAAATGCATACTGAGACACTTACATGGAAGCTTCAGGAACTCTGAGGGCCAGGTTCTGTGTAGAAGTTCCAGAAATGAAGTCTTCCTCCAAGAAAAGCTCACAGGCAAAGTCACCTGTCCCCTCAGGAAGTGGAACAAATCTGGAAGTTGAACTGCATTTGGACAGGGAATAGTGGTCTTCCTGCAAGCTAAGAAGCCAAATATAGAGCAACCAAATGTTGGAGACAGGGCCGTCACCTCTCTGTGATGCTATAGTTTTCTTACACATGAGGGGATGAAGTGTTTGGCACTGTAACCAGATAGACTGAGCATTAGCTAACTCCTGTAGATGATTCTGCCAGTCTCAGGCACACTCATGGGTCTTCCACCGCACTGGTATTGCCACTGTCAAGAGCATGGGGAAACATGTGCTTTTGAGTCCAATAGACCCATATTCAAAACTCTGTTTATCTCCCTGGCTGGACAAGTTACTTTTCTTCTTGGAGCAATAATATTGGGGGTAAATAACAGCTACCTCTCTGAGCTATTGAAGAATTACAGGAAGTAACATGCAAAGCTAGCTCAGTGCCTGACACATAGTAGATCCTGAATAAATATTAGCTTCCTTTCTCTTCTTCAGTGTCAGTATCAAGGCCCTTTCTAACGAAGGGCTTGAGCCATTGGGGAGTGACCTCTGATTTTCTCTCCCAAGTAGAGCAGGCTTGCTGTGTTCCAGGTGGGAAGCTGAGATGACACTAAGACACAATGCTTGCCTGAAGAATCAGAGGCAAGGACCAGATTCGAAGAGGAGAGCTGAGGTATTTTTCTGCCTCTTGGAATACCCAGCCATGTGCTCCCACGTTCTGGCTCTACCCCCTTCATCTGACCACAATACCATGTGGTGTTACAACTTTTGAATGTTAAGAAACATTATATTTCCTCAAGTATCAGTACTTAATGTTTCGTTCCACACATAAAACCCTGTGAGTGGAAGGCTGCCGGCCCCCTTGTCAGAGGTAATTTCTCAAGGCTCTGCATGGGATTTAACGGGAGCCATATGGTTAAGTCTGTCAACCCTCCCAGAAAGCATCCCCCGGAAGGGCCCTCGTAAATGTTCTCGGGGCTGTGAAAGATCCAGCAACTTTCCAACAATAAAGCTATGTTCATAGCCGTGATAGTCAGCAAAACACAAAGCAGGAAATAATGACTTCTGGTCTGCATTACTCAAAGGGGCTTCAAGTTGTCCTGGCTAAGGGCTGAGGACCAGTGACAAGCCGGGACCTGCTGCCCCGCTGCCTCGAGCAGGAAGGAGGCTGGCCTGAATGTCCCCAGCATTAGCCTGTGGTAGATAGTGACAGTCTTACTCATGCTCACTTTGGTTCGAGAAGCTTTAGAAAGCTCTTAAAAATGGATTCATACACATATGCATTGACAGGGCAAACACATTCTTAACCTGTAAGCTGCTTTGTCATTTAGGTCTTCTTTAAGCCATGACCTTCAGTGATGGCATCATTTACCAACTTCTCTACTGTTCTTTCCCCCACCCCCAGCAACAATGGCACAAACCCCTCAAATCTATTAACATTCCTATCTTGAGGGAACACTGGGCAGGAACGTTAACTCACACAGCAAAGCCACATGACTCGTAGCATTGCTTCTGCCACCAACAAATTTTGAGATGTAATCAGCTTTTCTTTTTATTATTATTTTTCTTTGTTTGTTTGTTTTCCTTGGCCATGTCCATTGAACTACATCTAATATTCTGCATGACACATAGCATCTGGGATTGCAAAGAGAAAAGGGATAAAGAGGCACAGAAAAGGTAAGAGGAGGTACAATTTATGACAAGTCTTGGCACCTTTTCATCTTTACATAAAACAAGATTGTCTTCTATGATATTTTACATAAATTTCTGGCTAAGTTTTATGTCTCTGTTGTCTAGCTACAGCCCCATGCAAATAGGGTTTATAACCAAATGCCTAAGTTACACATCTTGTGGAAATATATGTTCCAGGATTAAAATTGGTGTAAAATCAGGGAGGGTTTTTTTACATAAATGTCTTCATATATGCATTCTGTTGAACATATTTCTGAGTTTCCTGATACAGCCAGCCAATTCATTCTCTTAGCCAGAATACTCCACATTTGTATATTCTGATGTTAGATATATTTGGCCAGTGCCCTACAAAGAAGTAAAAGGTAAGAAAAAAATGTGTAGAATATTTTGGAAGCGTCTCCCATAACCCGTCAGAGCTCTGTACTGATATCCATTCTTGTAGAACTCCAAATTCCACATTATCTTCATTGCTCTCCTGAAGAATTACTGAGTGTAAATTATATACTATCACTTATCCATAAAGAAGAATCAACTTAGTTAAGAAAGCTGGGATCTATTAAGATTATAGCCATCTACTCAACTGATTATTGACTCCTACAAAAATGTCTTAGATGATAAGAAACAGAGAGACAGAGAGAGTGTGTTAACTTCCAGTAGTGCTACCTACCCTTCTGCCATTTTCCCAGGCTTTGCTGACTTGATCCTGAATTAATGAGCCTGTTACATGATAGCTAATAAAAATGACTGGAGGAGAGATACTGTTTGGATTCTGCCACATATTTGGTTCAAGGCTGAATCGATTTTATCTCTATTTAATACATGCTTGTTTTCTGTCTCACTTGTCTTCCCCACAGCCCATGGCTCACTCTTTTTTTCCATCTGGGAAACTTATCTCTGAAAATGCTACCATCAATCAGCCAAAGACACTCGTCCCGGCACAGCGTCTGCCAGTTTGACTAAGCACAAGCAGTCACTAGTTTGGGGATGCCTCCTACACTCTCCATAGCTGTGTGTTTTTCTAGCCTGCCCAACCACACAAGAGCAATTTGAGATATTTATATTTACCTCTGGTTTCTATTGAGGTAATGGCGCTACTTTCACAGAATTGAGCACAGGGCATGGTATGGATTGCTGTGGTATGGAATGGAAGTTGCACGTGTTGTCTGTCTACTTCCTTTTAACATTACTTCTTTGGATTTTTGCATTTGCACTCATTTTGGTCTGGTTTGGCTCAGTGCCTGTTCAAAAAGCATGAAAATCAAATGCATACAAGGATGCCTACCCTTTGTCCCCAAAGTCCTCCCTGATAACTGGCACTACTCCCATTTTCAAGTCCTTTATGTTGATAGCTCTCTCAATACATTCAAGCCTCCAAGCTTAAATTTTGTACTGTGAAAAGAGGGAGACAGAGAAGAGCGAGAACATGGGGTTGTCTGCAGCAGCCAAGCACTGATAGAAGGGAAGGGAAGAGGCGGGAGCAGGAGCCAGGCGGCCCCATCTCCCACAAAGTCTCAGCCGTGAACACACCCGCTGGCCGCAGCACAAGAGCACTGTGCGTGGGCACAGGTGGGTCCCAGCCTTTCTGGCTGGATGCAGCTTAAGCACTGAGCCTGAATGAAGACTTTCATTGCTGTTTGCTGTTTTTCTTGGCCAGTAGCCATGGCAAACATTTGCAGGTGGCTTGGCCAGATTTTGACACTTAAATATTTGAGGTTGTGATAAAAATCAGAATATTACTACAATATGGTTCTGTGCAGCCTCAAAAAAAATAAAATAAAGTAAAAAAAAAAAGCTATCTGCAATTTCAAATGCTCATTTAAAGACACAGTCTCCAGAGGGAACTCATGTTTTCAAATAAGTACTCATTTCCTCTTTCCTGAGAGAAATAAAAGAGTCAACCATCCCCAAATGTTACCACCTAGAGTTTCATACTGAATCCACTGGTGAGATGGGTTGGGTTATTTCTTGCTGAGTCTCCAGGATCATCCAGGCAAGGTTTTGGATGGAGAAAAATGGAAATGACAAGATGTGTGGGTTTGAATCAACATGGCAAACACACCAGGGAGGAATCTGAATAAAAGAAACAGCCTCCCTCAGGCTTGGCAATGAGACAGAGTCCTAAAAGTGACAATTATCTCCTAGAACACACCAGGAGCGACACACAACACCCCAGGCTGGAGAATAAATGGGAAGATGGAGTGTGTCCAAAAGGCATCCATACCAGAGAAACACCCGCCTCCATCCAGGCATGGTGACACAGCCTACAAATGTCACCCAAATGTACAGTCCTGGGCCAGCTGGGTAAATTATCAACAGAGTCAGCACTCATCTTAAACTTTAGTGCTAGCCCTCAAAAGACTGTTTCATAAAGACCAGCTTTGTGCTAACAATGGCTGAATACTAAGGGCCTCCAAAAGGGTAGTTGGTTAGGGGGTGGCAGGGAGAGGGCGGCAGGAGAACTCCAGGGGGGAAGGAATGCTGTAAAACTGCTAGTAAACTCTAGCACATTTTATGTTTTTTCCCCTTGAAAGAAAAATAAAATAATTATAATTAGCTGGCCTAACTGTGAATTGTCTGCTGAAAGCCAAGCCACTTGAGAGAAGTGCCTGGAGATTTAGATGCTGTCTTTATGAATCTACCCCACCCTCTTAGCATACTATGGGTTCTTGATTTAGATAGCAGCAACATTTGCTCTCATGGTCATTTGAGAAGAAAAGAAATCTTTAGCAGAGACACTTACCCACCTAGCATTGACTCCTTTCAACAAAGCCAAGCATTTGAAGGGCCAGGTTAATGTTCTGTTTCTTGAATAGAAAACCAAACGCACCTACAGCAAACTCACAAAATGGTCATTACCCATTACCCATTACTCTCATTTCTTAAGGTGGGTCTAAAGGTATCACAGCCATTCCTGGTAAGTTGAAAATGTGAGACAAGGTGCCCCTTCTGGAATATCCTAGGGAGGAATAAGCCAGTGTTCCCTGCGGGTCTGGAATTCTTATAACACCAAAAAACAAGAGGGAAAAGACCTACTGGCAAATTGTGGAGCAGTTTCTAAGTTTTTAATTATCACTTCCAATATTTGACTGAAAATTCAAACAGAATGTTGACACACATACCAAACACAGCAAGCACCTCTTCTCATTTTAAACAGAATTCTGGAAGCATAGAGTAGCCAGTTCTCAGCAGCCAGCAACAGAACTTTATCACAGCTCCTTGGCTTAAAGTTATTACCTTTTCTTCATAAGAACCCATGTGCTCTTAAATCTTTTATTTCACCTTTACTCTCGTGAGGTTGGAAAGAACAGACACCATCCTCAATCTGGGGATAAGGAAGCTGGGCCAGAGATTCTGCGTTTCTGAGAAGCTCCCTGGAAATGCCCCCGCTGCGGATCCTCAGACCACACTTGGCATATAGCGAGGGGCTAGAGCTAACACGGGATACCCAGAAGGGAGAGCTCTTTCCATCACATGACATGGAGTATCTGGTGTTCAATGACAGGATCTTTCTACCAATTTTTCCTCAATGCCTCAGTATTGTCCATTTGCATAAATGAGAGAGAGGGGCCTGCTTTCTTTGCTTTGTCTACTCCGGAAATCAGCATGGACCAATGTAGAGGAAGGAGAGGGCTAATAAGGAGGCAGTAGCAGGAAGGAGAGGGCTAGTAAGGAGGCAGTTACAAGAAGGAGAGGCAGGAAGAATGAGCAGAGGGTAGGACGACTGTGGAAATATGGTGGTCCCCCTTACCCGTGGTTTTGCTTTCTACAGTTTCAGTTAATCGTGATCCAAAAATATTAAAAGGAAAATTCCAGAAATAAACAATTCACAAGTTTTAAACTGCTCACCATTCTGAGTAGCATGATGAAACTTCATGCCATCCCAAGCCATGCACCCCTGGATGTGAATCATCCCTCCTGTCCACCGTGTCCACATTGTGGACACGCCCCACCCAGTAGTCACTTAATAGCTATCTCAGTTATCAGATGGAAAACACATATTACACACAGGGTTTGGTACTATCTGCACTTTCAGGTATCCACTGGGCAGCTTGGAATTTATCTCTCACAGACAAGAAGGGATTGCTGTACACAGAAGATGAGGTGATGAGTGTGGCAGCTCCCAGGAAGGGAAGGGCACACTCTGCTGGAGACAAGGCTGAGCTGGTAGAACTTCCCTCCACCATGTTTGTTCTGCACACTATACTCTGGTCTCCATAGCAACCATGGGTTTTCCTACAGTCATCTTAAAGTTCATAAATCTTGTCTGACGAAATGATGACACAGAATGACTTGCTCCCCACCCCACCCCTACCACCCAAAGTCCAGGATCAAAACAGCTTCTACCAAGCAGAGATTCCTCCCTTCTCCCATCAAAAGCATCACTCTGAGCTCTAGGCAATATCATGACAGCCAGAAAAACCAACCAATCTGAGCACCAGAAACCAGGAGAAAGTCCAGGACATTTCCTGAGTTCCAGCCAGGACCCAGGGGCAGCCAAGGAGGGCTCCTTACCCGATCTGGCGGTTGGTGGAAGGTGCCTGAGTGATGACAGAGCTGGACTGGGGCGACGGCATGGCTTGCTGAATCACAACGCTGGTGTCGTGGTTGGGCAGCCGAGCGCTGCTAAGCTGGTGAGTTCCGGGCCCCGTCATGGCCCCACCAACTGCATTATGCATCGAGATATTCTGCCCAGAGAAGACACAGGGGAAAGGTCAGGAGGAGTCAATGTTTTTATTCTACTCTCAAGCTCTCAAAGGCCAAAACTGGGAATCTAGTCATGTCAACTATATACAGAGTTATGGCTTCTGGCAAGCCATGGGCCCATTCATCTTATTATAACATACAGCTACAAGGAGATGAAAAATAACTACTCACCCTTAGAGTAAAGCATGTGAGAAAATGCCTTAAAGTTTCCTTACCACTCTGCTGCCATCCTGATGTGAGGTTTGCATCAGAGATATTTAGTGCTACCTTCTCTGACTTGGAGGATGAATATCAGATTTGAAAATGATTTTTGTGGTAAGTGCATAATACTGTGATTTAGTGACTAGTCATTCTGCATCCTGCTTTGCATGACAAGCACACTGGTTTTTTCCCTTTCATTTTTAGTCCTATAAGAGTGCCCAACCATATATATACATTTTTTAAGAAAATGACTACCTTTCCAAATCATAATCTCAGGACTGAGGACACAAGCTCAACAACCTGTGGAATGAGGATGGGTGATTGGAATACATGACAAGACATCTGGGATCCAATGATCAGAACAAGTGTTGCCGCTTTCTGCTGTATTTTCATAAAATCCATCTCTCACAATGCATGGAGTAATGGAAACACAGAACAATAATCAAGCATCTAGTTACTTGTTCCATGTCTTTTCCTCTGGAACATAGGATGTTTGTATTCACAACTCTATCCCGTGGTGCTTGGACCATAGTAGGCATTCAACAGATGTATATTAATAGCATGAATAAACCAGTGAAAGAACATGAGATGTCTGAGTCACTTACAGGACCTAATATCATGTATTTATTTCTGATGCCTTCAAATGAAGGTTTATTTGTTTAAAATTCAAAAGTAAGTAAAATATGCGAGATAGGTCTTCATAGAAAAGAAAGTTATTCAGACAACCAGAGAAAATTCACACTGAGCAGACAAGGCTGATCAACACATTGGGACTGAAAGGTGAGAAAGAAATTTACAACTAGTAAAGAAAGAGAAAGTGGCATAGTGCTTATGCCTGTAATGTCAGCACTTTGGGAGGCTGAGGCAAGGGGATCACTTGAGCCCAGGAGTTTGAGGCTGCAGTACTACACTCCACATTACAGACAGAGGGACAGAGTAGACTCTGTCTCTGTCTCTAAAAAAGAGAAAAAAAAAAGAAAGAGAAAGAGAAAGTGCTTGGCCAAAGTAATAGGTAAGGGCAATAAGTAAGTCTTTATAAGTGGCAAGGTACAGCTCTTCAGCCTAGAATGGTGGAGAAATTTAAGAGGTCTATTGGACAATGGGTTGAAGATGGGAGGGAAAAAATGGAGTGCCACTAGCAATTTACTAAAGAAAAAATATGTATCTGTCTGTGCTTTGGTGTTAGCAAAGAAAAAATAAATGTTACCCAAGAGAACTAGAAGTGATCCTTTGAAGTTCTTCTGCAAAGAAAAGGATTTCCTGCACTACGTGTTAAACGATGGTGATAACATATACGGTATTTGGGGTGGCTGTGTCCATCACATTGCACCTTTCCCAGGTTTCTGATTTCTAAATCCTGACCACACAGTTTGTCAGGAGTCCAGATGGAAACTGGGCACCTGGCTTAGACTGTGAGCCTACTGTGTCGTTGTGGGATCCCAAAGGCAGGAACAGGCTTATATATACTCACAGTCCAAAGGCTTCTGTTATACACTGGAAAATTTTTCTGACGTGGGAAAACAGTGTGATCGGGTAAAGTAGGATGAAAGGAAATGGCAATGTGCACTGGTGGCAGTGCAGGAACACACTTTCGTTCTTTTTATAGGATCTAGAGATTTAGAGAATTGGACTAAAAATCATAATCAAAAATAAAGAAAATTGTGTTATTTCTTTTGAAAGTGAACCTTGACAAACTTATTTCCCTGGGTCTTAAGGAGGTCAGAAACTATAGGTACTATTTAGTCCATTGTTTAAGTTCAAAGACACTTAAAATATTTCATCTTGTTCATAGTCACCTACTCTATCAATAATAGATCCAAGGCACAGAACCATTTTTGACTCTCCTTTTAGAATTATTGATGCTGTACAATTTAATTTTTAAGATCACAATCCTTAAATTCACAAAGAAAAATATAAGACATATGACTCTCCTTGAATTATCCTGGATGCCTCTTTTCCATCACCCTCTTAGGCAGTTTCCAAGTCCTACAAATTTAACTAAGTGTCCCTCATCTCTTCCAGTCTTTCCATCCATCCTTCCACCAACCTATAACCAACTGCCATCATCTTCTATCCTTGTCTAGACAATGTCTCCTTCATGCACTCTGGCTTCTCTTCCTCCTTTTTCCCATACTACAGACTGTGATCTTCTCAAAATGCAAAAGTGATCACATCACACACAGCGTTTGTGAGGTTCCCCTCCTACCCACTCCCCAGAACATACACCCTAAGCTATCGGTTTGGAAGACACTGGCAGCACCCCTTGTATGGCCTCCAAAGCCTGTGTGGGACCCTTCCTACCTCCCAGCTCAGCTCACACCACCTGCACTCTTGCTGTCTGTGATTCATTCCACATTCTAGATATTTCCTACCCTCGTACTAACCATGCTGCATTCCAGCATCCGGCCTTGTATACTACTTTCTAACACCAATGCCCTTGCCCTGCCTCCACCTTCAGACCTCATAATCAATCATCATGTAGGCAAACCTTTCCTGCCCACCCTCACCGAAGTGAGGGGCACCATCTCCTTTTCCTTTACAGTACAGTGGTTTACAATTGTTCTTGATTGTTTGATTAATAGCTGTTTCTCCCCTAGACAGTAAGCCCAATGAGAGAAGAAACTAAATCTGATTTTACTCCCCATTATGTCTCCATTGCCTAGCTTAGTGCCTGACATATCAGAGTGCTCAATAACTATTGAGTGAATGGGTGAACTATAACATTCCTAGAATATTCCATATGATGAAACATTACCTTTTTGTTCCCTGGTCAATTTTCAAGAGTCCTAATGTCCTGTCTGTTCACCTTGCAATCTGCAAGTATGCAATAATGCAGTTTTAGATATTAAGGTATTGTTAAATTATGGTTCAGTTATGGGCTGAGGAAATAGAGAGGATCAGGATTAAGAAGAAAGTCACAAGCCTTGAATATGTAGTAAAAAGTAAAACCTTTTTTAAAATATTAAAGGGGCCAATGAAGGAAGATGCTGAGAGTTGAGCTTCCAATCTTTGAGCACTTTGGCTCAAATGATGACAACCACCATTCTTTACATCCACCATGGAAAAAGACAAAGAAAACTGACTTATGCTGCAGCACAAAGAATAGGTTTAATTTCTTCAGAGTAAAGCATGTTAAATATGAGAAAGAAGTAATCCCCTCTCCCCAAAAAAGTTTAAGAATATTCTCTGAGAATCACCAAAAAGAATACTAATCACTATCTAGGAATATATCCAACACTCTCCTTCATCAACACTTTAAAGTCATCTCTTCATCTCTGTGATCTCTGCCAGAAATGGAAAAGACTCCTGAAAGACATATTCTAACTCTTCTGTAATCTCTTCTCTACCCAACACATAAAATCTGCAAATTCTCCAGTCTTCTTCTCCAAAACCCAGAGAGTAATTTCAAAACATTTTGGAAAAATAAACAACCCAGCAAAAGCATTATCATTTCACATTAAGAGAAGGCGATTTTTTTTCTTTAAGCATTACATAGTAACTCAAACAGGAAATTACTTCCTGAGTTCACATTGTCCCAATTATGGGTTCAAAACCTGTCTCCATCGATAAATAGCGTTTTACCTCCGGATAAATTAAATCTCCAATTTCAAAAACACAAAGAGTGACTCTATCTTGCTGAGTTATTTCTGATAGTACAGATGGGTAGACGTGAAGCTGGTGAAACAATGTCACCAAACTAGTGGATGGATGTCAATATGCAGGGAAAGACCAGAGGTGTTCCTCGAAGCTGCCTTTGGCCTTTTCTTATTCAACATTTTTTTTTATCAACAGTTTGGATGAAGATGTAAAAATCATGCTTGTCAAATCCGCAGTTGACACAAAGTTGGGAGGCATAGCTAATGTTCTGGATAGAAGAATCAGGTTTTACTTGAGCCAACTGTGTGATCTGGCCTCCAAAAATGCTAACATAAATCTAGGTTGCTTTAGGAGAAGTGAAACATCCAGATCTAGAGAAGTAATTATTCCACTGTAGAGTGCATTGGATTGGCCACATTTGGCCACCACATTTTAGGGGGAAAATTGACAAATAAGTGTGAATGAAGGCATCCAAAATGTATCACAGGAAGAGCAGAAGAATCAGAGAATATTTAGTCTGAAGAGGAGACTTAAAGGGTCATGCTAACTGCTTTAAAATATTTGCAAGATTAGACATAGTCTATGTTGCTCCAGATGGCATAATTTCTTTTCTTTTTTATTTTCAGATGGAGTCTCACTCTGTCACCCAGGCTGGAGTACAATGACGCCGTCTCGGTTCACTGCAATCTCTGTCTCCCGAGTTCAAGCAATTCTCCTGCCTCAGCCTCCTGAGTAGCTGGGACTACAGGCATGTGCCACCACACCTGGCTAATTTTTGTATTTTTAGTAGAGACGGGGTTACACTATGTTGGCCAAGCTGTTCTTCAACTCCTGACATTTTGATCCACCGGCCTCCCAAAGTGCTGGGATTACAGGCATGAACCACGGCACCCAGCCAGAGGGCATAATTTCAAAAATGTAATCATGATGATAAAAGTCAATAATAATTACAATTTGAGTACCTATGTCGAAGCAGGCACGATGGTAGATGCTTTATAAACCACATCTCTAGTCTTCCCAATGATCCTTAGAGGTAGGCATTACTATCCTTATTTTAAGATGAGAAAAAGAGTAAAACTTCTCACCATCACCAATACCATGCCACTCACCTCTGGCCACCCTCACTCCTAATGGGGTGATACTTTCAAGGTACAGATATGACCTTCTGTCAGAACAAATTTACCAATATGTAGAGATATCCAAAGACACAACAAGCTGCCTGTAACAGACTGAGCTTCCTGGCACTAGAGTTAAGCCAGGGTGAGTGGCCATTTGTCAGCTATGTCACCAAAAGGATTCCTGCCTCAGAAGGGAGATGGCACCAGATGACCTCCAAGGTCTCTTCTATTGCTAAGATTCTCTCATTTATGATACATGGTTCCTGCTTTGGCTGAAATGTTTCCAAATGATTAGTAATGTGTAATAGTGTTGAAAATATACAGGCTTGGGAGTTAAGAGGTCTATTCGAGTCCAGTTTGTCTACCCTTCCTTGTAGCCATGTAACCTGGATGAATCATTCAACCTCGCTGGGCTCAGTAGCCTCATCATTAAAGGAGGGGGCTGGACTACATGGTCTTCATGATCTTTTCCAGCTCTGACACTCCACAAGTCTCTTCCTATGTTATATTTCATGAGACACTAAATATCCAAACAGACTTTTTAGACTCTGATTCATGGACCTACAAATGTTGATTTTTCTTCATAACCATAAGCTTTTGTAGAAGTGAGCCTTCCAAAAATTATAGCTTTCTGCCAAACCCCAAGGGATCATGATTCAAGAAATGGATCTAACAAAAAGTACAATCTCCCAACCACCAAAGATGAAAGCTCCACTTTAAACAAACGATCTTCACTGAAATTTCTCCCTCTTTGATTCACATTTCTCAGCATGTCCTTTGACTTCTTCCTTTCCTCAAGTATCTTGGGATGCTTTGCTCTCCATTCATTATTGTTCTGAGACATAAAGGGTGTGAATGAAATGAGAAGCAGGGGAATAATGAGTCTTGATTGCATACTCCTGAGCTTGAGGTAGAGTGGTAATTGTCTTCCTGCATGCATGGACTTGGAATACAAAATGCAAAAAAACAATCTGATGCACATAAACATACATCCGTGTTTTTAAAAATAACTATAATTTCAGGGTGTGGTAATGAAGGATGAAGGGAATGGACCACAATTGAAAGTGAAGGTTGGAGCATATAGGCAAAATGATGTTGATTCCTGTAAGGTCTCAAAATGTTATCTGCAAATCTATATTCCATCCAACTGCCACTGTGTGGAGACTTTATGGGATTTTCCATAAAGAGCCAGGGTCATCTTAACTCGCATTTATGAGTTGTGCAATCTTAGAGTTGTCTGCATCTTAATGATGCCTGGGCAGTTATGAAGACTTTCAGAAGTTCCCAGATGTAAACATCCCTGAACTGCATCCAAAAGATATGCAAGACATTCACAGAATAACAAAGGTTCTAACCCTCTGGAAGTTACTAGGCTTTCTGGAGTTATAGAAAAGATGTTAGAGAGTCCTGATTCCCCCATTTGGTGCTCTCAGGAGCTATCTATCAGGACAGGTATTTTTTGGATCTTACTAAGAGGACAGGCTGCCCCATGACCAAGGGGGTAGTGAGGTATCAGAGGAGAGATGGAGTAGAGGAGGGCACCAGGGACCATGCAGGCCACCTCTCCCTCCTAGCATTCTCCGCAGCACAGTAACACAGGGCAAGGTAAGAAACTATCTTGTGCACAGTAACACAGGGCAAGGTGCCTTGTGCACAGTAACAAGGTGCCTTGTGCACAGTAACGCAGGGCAAGGTAAGAAACACACACAAGTTAAGAAACCATCTCAGGTCACCTCTTCAGAAGGGAGAGGAGAGCACAGGGGGGCTAGGAAAACTCTAGTCTTGATATACATATTTAAATTCTGCTTTTTCACTAAGAAAATTAGCCAGGCATGGTGGCACACACCTGTGGTCCCAGCTACTTGAGAGACTGAGGCAGGAGGATCACTTGAGCCCAGGAGGATGGGGCTGCAGTGAGCCATGATTGCACCACTGCACTCCAGCCTGGGTGACACAGTGAGACCCTGTCTCAAGGTTAATTCATGCATTCATTTTGCTTTTTCAGTTTGCTACTTAACTCTGACAAATTCCAAGAGGTACCATAGTATAAAAGAAAAACATAAGCACTAGAATGGGCCAGACCTAGGATCAAGTTTGCGTCAGCTCCATCGTGTCTGGGGCACATAATTTAAGTTCTCTGAGCCATACCTTTCTCATCTTTAAAATGGAGATAATCATCTAAAGGACAGGATTAGCATCAGAATCATGTGACATGACGGATGTCCCAGCACAGTGTCTGAAAACAAAAATGTACTTCTTTTCTTTCAGTAAAGTCCAGAACATGAGGCTGAGAGACAAAACGTACAGTCTGGTGGCTGCTCCCCATGACTGATATTAATATTAGTAATATTAATAATGGCTAACACTGATACAGCATTACTGTATGTCAGAAAACTCATTTAACTCTTATCATCAGTCTAGAAGGTAGATATATGGTTACCATACAGTTGAGGACATTGAGGCAAAGAGAGGTTAAGTGACTTGCTCAAAATCACACAGCCAATAAGTGGAAAAGCTCAGCTCTAGGCAGTTTGGCTTCAGACCTCTTAACCAGGCTCATCACCACTAAGCCCTGCTGCTTCTAAAGTCCTGTAGTACAAATATTTTTTGTAGAAAGTGAATTGGTAAAAATAAGGTATGCCTGCTATTCTTACAATGGGCACTATAAATCAGTGATTAATTAATATTGGTATGTGGTCTGAGAAATATACAATAGTATATCTGGCATACCACTAATTTGGATCAATGTCATCATCACCACTTTCACAGCTGGAAAAACTTGGATATACACACACCATGAATTCATTTCAAAATGTCTGATTAGTGTCCCTTATCTAAAAGTCATGCTGCAGGCATAGGCAGCTCCCCTTTGACTTGAGGGAAGACATCACAGTAGGTAGACAGGCAGCTTGCACACTGATATAATCATCAGTGGCCTTAGCCCCCTCACCCATTGCCAGAAGCAGACGGCCCCCATAAGCGAGGTTCTAGACTTGAGGCTGTCAGCTCCTGAACAGCAAGATCTGCCCAGCTTGCTGAGTTTCCCCTCCAATCCCCAGAACTCTGTCATTCTTTCTAATACTGGGTTTGAGGCAACGGAGCCCTGAACCATCCCTGTGAGCATTTTATAGCTATTCATTTAATCCTGTAGTTGAATACTCAAGACAATAAATATCTTCTCAGGTGCCACCCTTGACTGTGAGAAACAGTTTCCAAGTGTCTCTCAAAGAAAGATTCTGCCCCTTCCTGGTCAGTTTCTTAATGCCTTGAATTGTCCATGTTTCTGTTCTCATCTCCCACATTACTGTCTTGGTTGTCTTTGCTAAATACAATCATATGGGTTAAAAGGAGAGAAATAGCTCTACTTTATTCAGGTTACTGGAATCAAGATTGAACAAATTTCTGTGATTGATGTATCCACCAAAATCCTGGACGTTAGAAACTAGTCTCGTGCCATTAAAAATGATGTAATTGGCAGGGCTGGTGGCTCACGCCTGTAATCCCAGCACTTTGGGAGGCCAAGGCAGGTGGATCACCTGAAGTTAGGAGTTCAAGACCAGCCTGGCCAACATGGCAAAAACCCATCACTACTAAAAAATACAAAAATTAGCTGGGCATGGTGGTGGGTGCCTGTAATCCCAGCTACTTGGGAGGCTGAGGCAGGGATAATTGCTTGAACCAGGGAGGCAGAAGTTGCAATGAGCCGAGATCGTACCACTGCACTCCAGGCTGGGCAACACAGTGAGACTCCATCTCGAAAAATAAAAATGACATCACTGTTCACTGTTCTTGGAGCAGAAAACATGCTGTGTTCACCTGAAAATAACCAGTGCCTGCCTCCATGCTATGTGCTTGGTAGATAGCAATGGATTCAATTATTCTGCAAATAAACGAATGATGTGTGATCTTCAGCAAGCTTATAGCTTCTCTGTACTTCAGTTTTCTCAATTGTTAAATAGAGACAACCCTATCTGATAAGGTTTTTGTAAAGATTAAATCAGGTAATACAAGCATAGCATTTAATGCAGTGTTGGACAATTAACTGTCCAATAAATGTTAGCAGCCATTATTCTAATTATCACTATTCTCATCATCATTACTATCAAAGCTAACACCAGATAGTATCAGCTAACTACTCCTTGGTCCTCCACCTTATCCCACACACACTTCTTTCAAAGCCCTTAGAACACACTGGTATATATATTATGTTTAAAGTCAGTCTTCCTTCTAGCTATGAACACTTTGATGATGGGGACAGGGTCTGATTTCCTGCCATTGTCCTCAGGGCCTAATACAATGCCCATCACATAGATGTTTGCTGAGTGAATATATAGAACAGTACAATGAGTGCTGTGGAACAAGAGAAAATAAAAACTCAGCACTCTCCTCACTACAGTTAGCCTCCAGCTTAGAAGGAATATGAAAAGTAGGGAAGAGAAGGGATGAAAAACACATGAATCTGAAAAATACCTTCACACACACACACACACACACACACACACATGCACACACACACACTGTGGAAGCAGAGAAGGATGTGTCACTGAGAGCCAATTATACCATGTTCTGAAGGGCAAAGGGCTGCTCAGCAGGTCTGTGTTTTCATCCAAACTCCACCACTAAACACATGATCCTGCTGACCTTCTCCAGTCTGTTGATTTTGTCTTCATGATTCCCACATCTGCCTTGCCTTTTCTTGACCATCCCACTAGCTTTAGAGGTCTGTCACCTCCTGTCCTGATCATACAATTGCTTCCTACTGATATAGGAGCCTGGTTCCTGGCTTCCAATCCTTTTAGTCCCTCCCAGAACACTCCAGACCCTGTTCTCCAATTAATCGATGTAATTCAGCACTTTCCTAATGCTACTCTCCAGCTCTGAAACCTGCTATAGCTCCCCACTACCATCAGTAAAAGCCCACGCTTAGCCTTGCCTTCAAGACCCTATATTTCCAGCCTCATCTCCTACCACTATCTCCCGTGCAAACCCTAAACTCCAGCCACACTGGTCTATTCATTACGCAACTAGTGACTTCAAATTTTCACCTTCATACCTTTGCCTGTACATGCCGCAGGCCTAGAATTTCCTCTCCTTCTCTCTGCCTAGCTAAATCCTGTCCTCTAAGCAATAAATCTGTTGATTGATCAATGACATTTTCTCAAGTACAAAATGAGGATCATGTACCCTTGCTTCCTTTGACCTACATAGTAAAGATAAAGCAATGGTTTGAAAAGAGCTTTAGTAACATACATATTATCTTACAACCCTGCTCTTCTCTGCTCTGACATCCTCTTATTCTTAGAATGATACCCTTCCTCTCCCCTTTTCAGGTTCATCTTAAACGTCACCTCCCTAACTAAAGGTATTCCACCTGTTATCTTCTACTTCAGCACCCCAATCCTTTCACCTATAGCATGTTTCACAATGTGCGATTGTTATTACTACTATTTCCAGTTCACTGTACAATCAATTCCAGGAAGAAAGGAACACAGCCTCTCTTGTTTTCTCTTCTATCACTAGCACCTAGCTCAGTGCCTGGCACAGAACTATATAAATTACCATTGGTTGGATAGATAAATGAACTGTGATTTTTGAGGTGTTGAATGTGACTAAAGAGCAACTGATAGACAATTTCCTCTTGTCTAAGTCAGGCATGTGGTCATCTTAAGCCTGTGATCCTAATATAGAAAGATAACATTGGCTGGGCGTGGTGGCTCACACCTGTAATCCCAGCTTTTTGGGAGGCTGAGGCGGGCGGATTGCCTGAGCTCAGGAGTTTGCAACCAGCCTGGGCAACACAGCGAAATCCCGTCTCTACTAAAATACAAAAAATTAGCTGGGTGTGGTGGCACATGCCTGTAATCCCAGCTACTCAGGAGGCTGAGGCAGGAGAATCGCTTAAACCTGGGAGGCAGAGGTTGCAGTGAGCTGAGATCATGCCACTGCACTCCAGCCTGGGTGACAGTCAGACTCCGTCTCAAAAAAACAAAAAAAACAAAAAAAAACAAAAAAAAACCATATGCTGATTTGAGTTATCCTAAGTCATATCAACACCCAGAGGCCAGCAAGCAGCTTAACGGTCTCCTCAATTTGCCATGTGTCTGGTCAACCAGAGCCACTGATGGAAGTGAGGGCCCTTCCAAGTGACTGGGAAATCGACTGGAAAAACCAAAGCAAAGTGACTAGAAACAAGTGAGAAAAGGAGTCCTGAGGCAGGTGTGGGGCAGATAAACAGATGGCAACAATGACCTTGCCAAGCTCTCACACCTGTGTAGTGTGGGAGACGAAAGGGTATTTAAAATCACGAAAGGGGCGCGGCACATGCAGAGAAATGCTGAGCATTTGCACACTGCGAATCTAGTCTGGCGGTGCAAGAGGCAAATGGCCCATTCTAGAATTACTAAACAAATGTCTCTCCCTTCCTTACCAGAAATTTGCAAAGTTACTAAAAATAAGGACACGTATAAAAGTACCACAAGGATGCTGAAGGGTCTATTTCTTCAGCATTTCAAAGAGACTCCAATGCATACCTACTTAATGACCAGAAATATAAATGTAGCACTCTCTGGAAAGCTGCTAATGATATATTACAGATCTGAGAAGAGACTTGCCTTTGCCTTTCCCTTGCCCAAGTCTCCCTTTCTCAGCTCCTGTTCTCTCCTGGCCAAAAGAGCTGGAGGGTAGGGCTGGCTAAGCTGAAATTGCTTGAAAACTCCCTTGCCTGGAGCATTGGTTGGGCACCTGCATTCTGAAATAGTTGGCAAATTATACTGTCAACATAAAACAGAAATGCTATCTTCAGTGGAAAGGAAAATGTGCTACAAGTTAGACTTCCTCTTCCAAAACAATAGAGAAAGGAGATGCTTGCTGCTTCATTTCACTTCTTGTGGAACCTGTCAGGTAGCTCTTCATGAATAGCCTTGCATTGTAAATTGTCTAGTACTTGCAAATGTAAGTTACTGCTGTGCTGTTCTAATGATCAGTGTTAATTCAGCAGCCTATTTCTATCCTGGGAAGTGGTTGTTTTACTGGGGAATAAGTACCTTTGAACCACCATTGCTTCCAACGAAACTTAATCGTCATTAACAGTATTTCTTTTTTCTTAAAGCAAAAACCAAACTAAGCAATGCAACAGAGAAACTCAGTGAGAGGCTTAGTCTGTCTTATTTTATGACTTCTGAATTTAAAGAGATAACATTTTTCTCTTGATCACAGCAAACAAAACAGCATTTGTTATGTAGCACAGGAGATAATACACTGGCCACAACTGGGCATGACAGTGCCTAAAGAAACTTCTGGAAATCCTGTCTGAATATTAAAAGCAAACTTCATCAATTTCTCCTAGCACAACTTGGGTTCTCTGGATCCTTAGGGGTCCCTGGTGCAATAGGAGTCACTGAGGTAGTTTTCATTTTCACAGTTCCTGCAAGGTGCTCCAGAAACCTGCATGCTATAACCTATTACCACTGTGATTTCATTTCCTGCTACTCTACCCCATCACTCTGTTGTTGCAGACTCATAAGGAACTCCTTGATATTCTGTGAGCACACAGGAGCCTTGGCACCAGCTGTTCCCCTAAACTGGAAGGCTTCTTCCCACATATCCCCAGTTCCTTCCCTGATCTCTTCCAAGTATTTCCTTAAATGTTACCTTCCAATGAGGCTCACATATGAGGCCTGGCCACTTGATCAGAAATTATAGCTCTGCCTCCTTGAAACCAATTTCACCCTTACTTAATCTATCCTTTCCCATTCATGACATCCTCCCTCGCTTATTCTGATCCAAAAGCACCAGACCATTTCTGATCCTTATCCTTGTTCTTCAAATAAGTATTAAAAAAAAAAAAACACAAAACACACACACACACACACACACACACACACACACACAC
This sequence comes from Pongo abelii, assembly GCF_028885655.2. Taxonomy (NCBI): domain Eukaryota; kingdom Metazoa; phylum Chordata; class Mammalia; order Primates; family Hominidae; genus Pongo; species Pongo abelii. The sequence goes on from NC_071991.2 coordinate 56,594,555, forward strand.
ACACACAGAAAACCTAATGGTTCTATTTTTTTCTTGACCATCGAGGATCTCTTTTATGATTTCTTTCTCTGGGATCTCATGTCTTTAAAATACTTCTTTAAAAGTCATGAATTCATTTTCCTATACAATCCCCTGCCTTCTGAAGCTATCATATTCCTTAATTTTTAAAATTTCATTTCACTTCGTTGTACCGTGAGATTCCACTGTTTCTCAGTATTGTTAAAATTGCAGTCAAACAGAAAGAAGGTGATGCTTTAGTCTGAGAAGACTGCATACAAAAGCACAATTTCAATTAGAGAGTTTGACTATTTTAACATCTGGGATCCCGGTAGGAAACAGCTAGTACCTTCAAACTGGGTAATGTGAGGAGCATTTAATAAAGAGACTTTTTGCAAAGGTGGGAAGAGATCGTAGGAAAGCCCTGGGGCCAGTTTCAGCAGGGAGCTGTTAGTATCCCTAGGCCTACAAGAGTAAGAGAAGGAAGAAGTTACCAGGACTCAGGAGAGAGGAAGCTGGGGAGAAGTCAGCAAGACCAGGGAAGAAGAGAGAACCATGTGGGGAGAGGGCGTGTGGCCAGACCTGTGGCTCCTGGTCAAAGAAAGCAGCCAACTGAAGGAGCTAGGAGAATAGATGCCCAGTGTCTCCCTGCTTCCTTCCTGGAACCTGCAGTGACACCTCCATGGCCATATGCCCAAACCGAACAGGAAAACACCAGTTAAAGGTGCTCATTAAGATTGTGTGTACGGGCCAGCCTTTCAGGGCAAGAACAGAGTCAAAAAGGGACAGAACGGGCTTGGATGGATGATCAGAAAACACCCAATACAATTATGTGTTCATCAAACTTAGGTTATTTTTATTTTATCACCAATATATCCATAATACACGTGTTCATTAGAGAAAATTTATACCAGAAAAATTAAGTCAGAAGGGTAAAAAATCATCCATCAACCTAACACACAGAAAAATAAACTGGCTTTGCATTGACCCACACACCTAAAAAATCGTGATTGGGCTGAACAAAACAATAGACGGCAGAGCTAAGACGCACCCATCCCATGGTGTGCCCAAGTAACCTGGCTCCACCCCACAAAGATGAGCTCGGGCAAGCGTGGCTCCTCTGAACCCAGTTACACGCCCTGAAAACCAGGTCTCACTTTAAGGCCACAGCTTCCTATCTGTCTACATTCCTCCTGGTGAAACAATCGGGCTTAGAATAAGAACAGCTTTATATGTGGGAGTCACAGAAGATAGAATTTGGCACCTGGTGTTTATGTACCATAAAGCCATTACCGTGCCGAGCTCAACTCTACTTTCTGCCAAAATTACTGAGCAGGAGGAAAGTGAGCACATCTAGAAGCTGCATTTCTCTACCTAAGACAGCCAGGATATATGGGTTGACTCACTAAGCAGAAGCGCTAATGTCCGTGACATCCGTACTTTTATTGAGGCACTCTCCCTGGCAACCTCTCACTCCTGTGAAAAGACACTAAGTCTGCAGGTCCCTGGTCTTCGGCAACTGGAACATTCTATAACATTCCATTTTAAGTTCATTTTCATTCTATTGTGCTCTACTGATAACTTCAATGTGGAACAAATTTACTGATTCTTTGATAGACTAAGAAATAATATTTCTAAACCTAAACTCTAGATGAGATCTCAAGGTAATCAGGGATTCACATAAGAACAACACCCATATTGCTGGAGCTTTCAGTAAGTGAATTCCTGGACAAAAGCCTTTGTAACTTTCCCTTTGTGATGATGCTCATGTTCTTATGCTAATGATATTTATGTGTTTGTTTGCCGGTTTTTTTTTATTTTGCTCTAAGATCTGTTTTTTTAAATATTTGAGTGTTGTCCAGTTACTTTTAAAAAAATCAAATTATAGCCCTATATGTAAAGAAATATGTTTTTTCAGATAGATGTCTTTTCACACCTATATAGTTTGCTAGTCACTTTATGAAATAGTTTTCAAACCCTATGGATGGATTTAGAAATTTAAATCTGCCCTAAAAAGTCAAATAGAATCTCAGTACAAAACGCCTTTTTAAAGGTTTATAATCATTGATAAAATGTATGGTCAGGGCAAAAGATAAACCACAAAGTATCTGAATTTCTTATATTATCTTCACATTTGTGAAGTGGCTTTGCCTACAAGTCAATCATGCAGTTGTAACTAGTATTGATTTCTCTGGGTAGCTAACTACTAATCTCACATCTGCTGGCACAGGAAGAGAGAACAGTTGCCAACCCTCATGAATGCCTTGTCTTGTATGTTGCTCCATTTATTCTAACATCCTTGCACACCACCATGTTTGATAAAGGTTTAGGTAAACCCATATGCAGGAAGCTTTTTATTTACACACACATGCACATACACACACACAATGCAGCTTACAGATCTATGACAACTGGAAGACCTCTAGTGTGCTGAGTCCTACCACCAGCTGAACAAAACTCCAGTGAAGGCGGAGGAGAGGGGAGGAACACTGAGCCAGAATGGGGTGCTTATGGTCTTTTATCTTAATTTTTGTGACATGATCCAATTATATCTATTCAATAGTGCCCTCTAATTACTAGCAGAGATGAATAATGAAAGATTCTCCTTGTATTCAAGCTCTCCCCAAGTCCGCTTCCCTCCTTGGCTTGCTCATGTGAACAGTCTAGATTCACATATAGAGCATACCTAGAGCTTGTGGCACACTCAGCCAAATAAAGGGTCACTTAAAAAACTGGAAACGCCCTCCGGGCCTCCAATAAGAAGCTGTGGCCCAGAGCCGACCTTGTGAATAGCAGGGTGGAATGGAAAGGGACCCTGTCCTGCCTCCAGGCACAGTGTCTGTAACCAAATGGGTGCTGCCCAGTAGAGTTACACTTTTAATATGCAAGATTTGATTGTTAAGTTTCAGTGGTAACTTAGGAAAATGAAAAGAAAAAAGCAGATCCATGGAAGTTAAGATAATTATTAACACAGAGGAAGCCAAGGCAGTGAAAAGGAGGGGAGAAGGCTCCACTCCAACAGCAACAGAAACAGGAATTCAGATGGATAAACCCAAAACAGGGGGTCTGGCTTGGATGCAGGCTGGGAGACAGGCAGGAAGAAATTCCAAGTCTGAGGTGAAGATGTTTTTAATGAAACTTGTCAGTACCTGCACACAGAACTTCAGAGTTGAAATATAGCCTTGAATCCAACTCCCTGACTTGACAGAGAAGAAGGTGGAGGCCAAAGAGATGGTGTGACCAGACCAGTGGCCCACATCTAAATGCAGGCAGGAGTAGGACTAGAATCTAGATCTCTTGACTACTAATTCAGTGATTTTTTTGCGACGATGGGTGATTTTAGAGAGTGTCATTTCTGCAAAGGGGAAGGAATGACTTTATTTCATGTTCCTATTTGGATCTCCATACACTGGACCAGTAAGGTAATTATTTCACTTTGGGGAAGAGAAAAGCCCAGGGGTCCACTCAAAGGAGGCAGGAGTGAGGGTCAAGTTCAGCAGATATCCATCTGCTGGATATCACTGTTGGAAACTGGAGTGAAGGAAATGAATTCTGTTTAATGGACACACTGACCTTAGGGTCCTGTCAACCTCCCATCAGCCAAGGAATCTCTGACCACAGAAGCCTGAGGACACTTTATGCTGGAAAGACATTTCAAGCTCCCCCAAAGCATAGCCCAGTTATAAGGCTGAGTCCCAGTCAGCCACTTAAGGTATTTTCCCCAAAACAAACAAGAAAATACAAACAAACAAAATTCAGCAAAGAATCACTTTCATTCTGACAGTTTTTCCTCATACTAAAAGTGCACAGTACGATTAAGACCATTTCCTCTGTGCACACTGGAATAATGCTCCGATAAAAAGCTTAAACTGCAGTGTGGCTGCAGGAACAGGAAAACAGGACTGCCTCTATGGTTTCATATACAGATTGTGTCACACTTAATGCTGAAATCATAAACTATATATTTTTACCCCCTCCAAGCTGCCTATTGTGTGCATATAAACAGGAACCTGGCAGCATGTCAGGGGTGCAAATTGATTTCCTTTCCCAAATAAAATTTTAAAAAGCAAATAAACAAGGTTATGTTGGCTAATGAAACATTACATGCCAGGCTGGGGAGAATTCTTTTAAAACGTATTTTCTTGAGCAAAGGCAACACAAGGCATCCATGAAAGGCTCTTTCATAAACAACATGTTTACACAAAAATGCATTACTTGAAAGACAGGAAAAGGCATGGTGCATCTCCCATGATATATTTGGATCATGTTTTATAAAAAATAAATTAGGGGTGGGTAGAAAGTAGGGAGTCCCTGCAGTGCTGGGGAATTTAGAAATTAACTGAAGCTGCGTAGAAGTAGGATGAAGTTGCTCCTGTTTAGAAAATGTTATACTCTTAGTGTTTTTATAATTTACCGTCAAGACCTAAGTAGCCCACCTTGAAGGTGTATTATTGGCATGAAGAAAGCTGGGAGAGAAAACTGAATTGCACCCACCACACTCAGAGACATATGAATGGCTAGTCTGGTTGACTATCATCAGTGGAAACATCTCCTGGAAAGTGGCCTATTTCCTAACAGAGATGTTGAGACCAGCTGGAAGCAGTTTTAGTAATCTAATGCGTAAGAAGCATTTCCAGGATCATGCCTACCTCGTACTTCATCACAGATAATTCATTTCAACCTTGTCCTGAAACAAAAGCCATCCCCAGTGGACTGTGACCTCCAGATCAAATCCTGTACCATGTCCTTCTTTCTCTGTCTTCCCATCTTTAAATTCCTTTCTGCCAGTGAAGCCAGGTAGCATGAACCCTAATGGCACTCTAATGAGTAAAGTCATAAGACAACATGACATGTGGCTGAAAGATGGGGCTAAACAGGGCCAAGGGGAAGGCTCAAGACTGCCCAGGAGACAGATGAGTTGCTATCTGCTGATGGCCATTTATGAGCAGGCGGCATTTTGCTTGTTGTTTTGAGCCCCCATGATGTACCCTTCTCTCACAGTTACTGTCCCTCCTCAGGGGATGGGCATGGTGTACCAGAGACCAGAAACATGAGAGGAAAGTCTCCATAGTCTCGGGATGGCCTCAATAATAACAAAAGGAGATGAATCTGCACAGGAACTTCCATTCAGACTTCAAGTGTAACTCAGCAAGCTATTAGAAATAAATTGGTGGCTCACTCATGCCTGTAATTCCAGCACTTTGGGAGGCCAAGGCAGGTTGATCGCTTGAGCTCAGGAGTTCGAGACCTGCCTGGGCAACATGGCAAAACCCCGTCTCTACAAAATATACAAAAATTAGCTGGGCATGGTGGCAGGCGCCTGTAATCCCAACTCAGGAGGCTGAGGCAGGAGAATCACTTGAACTGGGAGGCAGAGGCTGCAGTGAGCCGAGATTGCACCATTGCACTCCAGCCTGGGAGACAGAGTGAGATGAAAGAAAGAGAAGAGAGAAGAGAAGAGAGCGAAAGAGAGAGAGAAAGAGAGAATAAAAAAGAGAGAGAGAAAAAAAGAGAGAAAGAGAGAGAGAGAGAAAAGCGAGAGAGAGAGAAAGAAAGAAAGAAAGAAAGAGAGAAAGAAAGAAAGAAAGAAAGAAAGAAAGAAAGAAAGAAAGAAAGAAAGAAAGAAAGAAAGAAAGAAAGAAAGAAAGAAAGAAAGAAAGAAAGAAATCATAAAGGTGACCCTGAGACCCTGCAGACCCAAAGGTCCTCCGCAGGTTTTAGGAGTGTGTGGCATGACAGGTGTGAGAGCTGGGAAGCCTGACACAGTGAGTTCTCCTCCCTTGTCCCCTCCCGACTCACCAAGCAACCTTGGTCAGGTCTCGGGACCACTCAGAGCTTTCTTTTTTCCACCACTTTTAAATATAAGGTAAACACTGTCAGGCTGATGGCTGCAGTGATTAATGGGGTAACATTTGTAAAATGCTAAGAGCTTTCCAGGGCTCAAATGCAAATGCTTTAGACCAAATACTCTGGATAATAGTTAAAACACAAAAAGGGTTAGTCACCAGTTGGCTGAGAATATGAACCCAGGAAAGAATTACAGAGGGGAGGTGTGTTTTGTGAAGGGATTTGGCTAGGGGTGGGCGGACATCAGAGGAAAGGAAAAAGAAGGAGAAGGAAGCTTGGGGACTTGCAAAATCTGAAACACGAACTATTCTGTTTCCAAAAGAAGCCATTAACTTTTAAAACTCTGCACTTTTTTCAACAACACCAAAGATAATTTAATTACAGAAAATGTTTTTCTATACACATAATCCTATAGGGTTTAATCCAATGTATGTGTGAGAGTAGATTATACTGATTTTTTTTTTCCTATCCCAAGAATATAATACTTGAATCTGTGGGAGAGGCCATATACCAATGGGCTTGGCACTGGTAATCATCAACTTCACTTGCCCTATTTTCTGTGGAAATGGAAGAATCAAATTAATCGTTGGCAAATTTGATAACAGATGTGTTTCTCAGCAAATCCACATCAAGTATTCAGAAAGTAATTACCCCCTAAAGCTTGTTGTGTTCCTATGTACATTTGGCATCAACTGAAGCCTTCAGCCAGTGTTGTTTTTATCTGACTTGAAGCTGAAGCCTCAGGGTGATACTCCAAGTGCTGCTTTAGATTATAAAGTCTTAACAGCCCCTGGCTTTAGGGCACTGTGTTTATTGATGCTATGTAAGCAATTTACAGTCCCTTAATAGCGCATTCACCACAATGTTACAGTGTTTAACTTGTTAAATTATATTTAGAGCTTCAGGGAAAATTACCTCATTGGCTTCACTAGTATGGGTTATTGATATCACACAGGAGTTAGGCAACATCCATCTGACTGGGGACAGCCCAAGAACATTTTATAGGCGGGAGGCAGAGAAGGTGAGGAAGCAAGGGATGGATGAGGGAGATAGAAGAGGCAGAGATACAGGGAAAGTAGTCAGGGAAGAGAGAAGAGGCTGAGGAGAGCTCGATCGACATCTTACAGAGTCACTTTTAAACTGTAAAGCAAAGGAATTGGCAATGGTGGCCATTTTGAGTCCAACTTCTGTTTCAGCCCCATCCACAACCAGGCATTGCTCCATTCCCAATTCCCAATCTCCCTGTCCCGTAGAAGTGTATCCTGCATCTAGGGGTCTGGGAGAGAGCACTGACCTCCAGCTACTATAACCACTCAACCAATAGGCTTGGTGTTTAGTGTTTAGCTCTTCAGGGCTAAAATATTCCAAGGGAAACTATGAAAACGTTAATAAGAAGAACAAGAAGACAGAGAAGGAGGAGAAGGAGGAAGAGAAGGAAAAGAACAGCAGGAGGGAGAGGAGGAGAAGAAAGAGGAGAAGAGGAGGAGGAAGAGAGGAAGAAGAGGAGTAAGAAAAGGAGGAAGAAGAGAAAGAGGAGGAAGGAGAAGCAGCAAAATCTTTGTCAGACTAAAGAGAGCCATAAAGTATGGATAAAATATCTTTGAGCCTGAAGCTTAGTGATGTCATGAGGCTTCTTCAGAAAAGCAGCCAAAGGCCAAGGTATTAAAATCCACTGAAGAGGCTAGAAAACAGACATGTGAAACCAACCAAGTGGCTGATGTGCTCTGGGGTCTTAGTTCATGTGACATCTGCTGGCTCACAAAGGGCTAAGGGTTTGAAGCAAACCATCAGCAATGACAAATTTTGCAGCATGTAACGTCTAAGAGAAAATAGCATTCTTTTTCCCCCTTATGTAAGCTCTGTATTAGGTTTCTCATACTCAGGATACTTGATAATAATTAATAACCAAAATAAAACAGGATGTGAAAAAAAAACAGGCATCCAATGAAATAAACAACATTTCTCACCAGGCCATTTTGGCCAGCATGATTACTGACAAGGAATTAGAGAAGGAAACAGCAGGCTGTGCACATTTCCAAAGGTAGAACATTAGAAGAGGGGAAAAATGCTATCCTGAACATAAGCATATAGCTTCCTAAGGAAGTGAAGAACAGCAAGGTGTATAGGTACTAAATACCAGATGCGATCCCTAGGAGAAATTTCAGTCTTAAGTATAAATCAGAAATTCCCATTCTTTGTAAATTTGACAGATTTGAATGTTGGACCTAGTCATTCATGTTTAATGTGTAGGGTTGCAGTTTCCAAACTGTGTGCCCCAGGATGCTGTACTGAACTCACAGGGATGGCACAGAATATGTTACATGTTGAAGAATACACAGCAATATTTGACATCTGTTGGACACTGAGAAAACTCAAGATTATCAGCATTTCAACATTAGATCATACTTATATGCTTTTAGATTATTTCACATCTTCACAAAGCTGAATTTTTGGCGATTGCTGTTAAAAGCCAACATCATGCAAAAATAAATGTGGAATGGAAATGAGGGTGGTGGTGTCCAATTCGATTCTAAGATTTGAGAAGTTGTGCAGAGCCCAACAGGTACCTATGTATTCCATTAGGAAGTAATTATGCTTATTTAAGAATGAAATAAGATGATTCCTCCTTAATCTTTTAATATCTGTGTATTATTTATTTCAAATATCTACATAGATGCTTCCATGCTTATTAAGTAGTTTTGACCTAATTATTTAATAAGAAGAATAGTATGGTATTTCTTTTGGCCTAGGCATGCCAGAATAAAAGTTATTGAAATACTGAGGATGTCTGGAACTGACAAAGTTCGAGAACCTCTGATCTAGGGAAAACGTATAGAGAAAATTAATAATGGTAATATTTAACAAATAAGTAATTTGAAAAAACATAATTCGGGCTAATTGGCCCTTAGGACAGCTGGTTGTGTGATTAAAAGAAGAATCTGCTATGTTTTCCAAAGGTCAGTAGAGATTCCAATGGCTTGAAAATTTACTGAGCTAGCATCATGGGAATTTCTATGCTCTGAATTTTGGAAAGTTCCCAACACATATAAGACCTAGAGCCAGATATTTCTGCATGTTTAACTTTCTCCACATTCGTTTGGCCCCATCAATGCCCTAATGCCTAGTTATCTTACTATAATTATTGTTTGCTTTTAGGGTGGTACGATGAATGTCATCTGTCACTGACAATGGTCATTTTCTGGGTAAGCCTGAGACAGTTTAATACATTTTAGAAGACATTTCAACTGACAGCTAAGAAAACGACAGAGCTCAGGTCTATTGGAGTTTACTGAAGTTGGGACCCAATATCCCAAGTCTATTGGGGCATCATGTATTTAATTGTAAAAGGTACGGACTAGGAAGCTAAAAAGTGATAGAGGAGATGGAGCTGCACGTATTAAAAGTTTCAAGGCACAGAACGTCCCACCAATGGCCCAATGTTTCAGTTGTGAAAAAGACCAAGAGAACAGCATCAAATTCATGGGCCAATTTCAAAGAGTTTAGACTCAAGCTGATGAAAAGCCTACCTGGTCACAAAATTCACCCCACTAAAATTCCAATCAAGAACTAAACGAAGCATGCATTGAAGTCTTTTGGTGTATAACTGAGGAGTAAAAGAATGGGATGCAAAAGATCCAAGTTCTATTCTTAACTCCAAATATTTACTTCGATATTTTCTTCAAAAAGCTACTTCTCCTGTGCATTCATTTGTAGACAGTAGTTTATTAAGCAAGGTCTGTGTAGCACCCCACTAGGCATTCCAGGAACCCCATAAGAAGTATAAGATACGGTCTTTATCTTCAAGGAGTTGGAAAGGCAAACCTACACACTTCCAAAGCTACATACCAAAAGATGACAATGTGAGAGAGTCATTAGCCTGCCTTCATATGATTATAAGACAAATAAGTGGTTCAGGCAAGAGTTCAGAGGTGTGATGGTTAATTTTATGAGCCAACTTAGCTAGGCTATGGTGACCAGTTGTTTGGCCAAACACAAGTCAAGACATTGTGGTGAAGGAATTATTTAGATGTGATTAGCATTTAAACCAGTAGACTTTGAATAAAGCAGATTATCCTTCATAATGTTGGTGGGCCTCATAATACCTCAGTTGAAGGCATTAAGAACAAAGACTGAGGTTTCCCGAAGAATAAACAACTGCCTCAAGACTGCAACACAGAAACTTTACCTGAGTTTCCAGCCTACTGACTTTCTCTTTTTGGATTCCTATTCATATTTTGTATCCATGAAGAGATGCTCAAACTTACAGTCAGAGAAATGCAAATTAAAACAAGAAAAACAATGAAAAAATAGAAAGGTGAATAATTACAAGTGTTGGTGCTGATATGGAGATCTAAGAACCCTATATTATTAGTGTAAATTTCTATGGTCATTCTGGAAATTGACCTAGATGAACTCAGGGAAATTAAATATGCATAGACTAAATGTTCCTATATTCTCACACAGGTCGATACAAGAATGTTGATCTTGAAAAAGCATCCCTCTAAGATTTGTAGGGCCCAGGACAAGAATACACATGGAAGCCCACATCCCACATAACTAAATTATTTAAAGTTACCAATCAAGTAACAAATATATTCTACCTTCAACCTTGACAAACATATACATTCATAATGGCCTGGAAGGCCAGGTTTTAATTAGTAATTGTAACTCCTTGGGGTCCCTATTCTCTAGTTCTGACCCCCAACACACCCCTATTTTTTTCCCAACCCCAGCTCTATCCACACCAAGAGTGGTCCCATGTGTTTGCATGCACTTTATAAATGAGGAAGCTGAGGCTTGGACAATTTATTCAAGATCACCAAATGAGTAGCAGAATCTGGGCTTGAATTTAGGTTTCCTGACTCCAAATCCTGCAAAGCTCAGTTATTTTCAGTGAACAAGGTTAACCAGAGAATTGCTTGTAAAACAGTCCTAAAATTGAGCTCTCAAGATGAGGTGGGATAACCCTGGATGATAATCATTGCCATAAATAAATGGCAGCCCACATATACAAGATCTATGCACATCCCTCTTATATGAGCAGGTCTTGGCCACTACTCAGGCCAGTGATGCAGTTTGTCCTTACAATACTGGATCCCAACGGGAACCCTCAAATTGTTGGGATTGTAAAATGGTGCCACCATTTTGAAAAACAGAAAACCATCTGGACGTTCTACAAAGAGCTAAACATAGAGTTACCACATGACCCAGAAATTCCACTCCTAAGTTTATTCCCAAGAAAAATAAAACTCACGTCCATCCAAAAATGTGTACACAGATGTTCCTATCAGCATTGTTCATAATAACCAAAAAGTGGAAACAACCCAAATGTCCATTACTGAGGAATGGATAAACAAAATGTGGTACATCCATACAATGGAATATTATTTGGCCATTAAAGATAATGAAATTCTGACACATACTACAACATGGATGAACCTTGACAACATTATGCTAAAAAAACAAAACCAGTCACAGCAGATAATATATGATTCCCACTTATATGAAATGTCCAGAATAGGCAAATCCATGGACACAGACAGTAGATTCTGGTTGCCTAGGACTAAGGGAATGGGGACGGGGAGTGATGTCTATGGGCATTAAGTTTCTTTTGGGGAGGCTGAAAATGTTCCAAGATCGATTGTGGAAATGGATAAATAAAATCGGTGCATTCAGACAATGGAATGCGGCAGAGCAGTTAGAAGCAATGAAGTGTGCAACAAAAAGAAATCTTGAAAATGGTGTTGCATGAAAAAAGTAATAGCACAAGAAACACACAATACCATTCACTTCACACACACACAGCTATGAATTTTACATGGATACATGCAGAAGAAGAGAATGAGAGTGGAAACTGAGAAGAAAATAGAGCAAGAGTGGGAATTTCCTCACATCTATGATGACAATGATCTCTGATCTGAGAAGTTATTTTATAGTGTTGATTAATTCAACTCTCTGTACTTGAGGTTTGAAAACAATTTTAATAAAGTAAAGCAAAAGACATTTAAAATATATATACATATTGTTTCTTAAAGAAGCGGTAGGCGTGGATGATCTTCTAAGTTTCTGAAAATAGCATGAACAACAAAATGACCCAGGTGTAACACCCCTGGAAGAACAAGGAAATGTGTCTGAATCTTTCTCTGTATAGGCTAAGGTAATACCTAGGTGAAAAGAAAAGAAATGTACCATAGCTTTGCTTAGAAAGGATAAGGTACCGCCTGCACAATAAGTAGGCAATCAATGAAGTAACTTACACAAATCAATTATTCTGAGAAATGTCAGTCAAAAGATGTTATGCAATCCCCAAGTTCCAGGAAGAACTTCCAAAAGGGGAAAGAGTAGAAAGGAAAAGGAAAACCTTCTATTTTTTCTCTATTGTTTTATTTTGTTTGGTTTTGGTTTAGACTTTGGCATGGGCAGTGAAGTGGAATTCTTAGATTTTATTTTTAAGAAAGAAATTTTTCAAAAATGGGAACTTTACTAATTTGAAGAGGGCTGTCTCCAGGGCCATAATATTGATCTAAGCAGTGCTGAAATGAAAACTCCTTCCTGGTGACAGACAAAACACTGCCCTCCAATTCTTTATCTGCCTCTTCCTACCAACCCCGTGGCTAACGCTCCAGGAGAAGGGCTGACCCTGCCAGCCAATTACATTATGCTAATTTGTCAGTTACTCTAACTCCGGCAGAGGCATTCACCAAGCAGAGCTGTTCCCAGATTTACATTGTCTCTTGCAGCCTCTGCACACTGACTGGGTTAATGGATCTTTCCGTCCCATACTCTCCCACCCCCGCCCTGACACCTTCCCCCTCTCCAGCTCCCTTCTCTGTTTCCAGCCTGGGGATGCTCTGCCCGTAGGTAGCATCTGCAAGAGGCAACAGTGCTTCCCAAAGGTCAGTCCTACAGGCTCAGTGCTGTGCAGAGGCGAGCCTGGGCATTATCCTGTATGGCTCCTCAGATTGTACTGTTTATCTTAGGAGCCCTGTCCTCTGGAGAAATTTGTTTTTCTAGGAAAATATGTTACTGCCTTAAAAAAAAAACATATTGCAAAGTACTAGGCAAGTGTGTCAGCCTGATGAAGCCTCTGTGTTTTATGGAGCACATATCACTTCACAGGAAGTCTAATGGAGCAAAAGTTAAATTTAAAAGATGTGCATACTAGGAAACTTGCAGGAGACTTATCATATTAAAAAGAGATGGTGCCAGGGCTTTGGAAGGCAGGCTGGAACACACATTTGAGAATGTGGACTTTTCTTCCAAATTCAGCAATTCATTGACAGCCTCATGTAGCCAGCCTCTCAATACAACATCCAAAGCTCACATATCTCTGGATCAACCAGGATTTACAAAGCCCCGGCCATGTGCCAGGCTGTGAGAGAGAAAATAACAAGCAAATGAAGCAAAATGTAACTATAAATCAATGAGACCAGCTCCTATAAGTCACATTTCAAAGTCACTTTCATTACATTAGAAGCATGCAATCTATGGGACAACAATAAATGCTAAGTTATAAAAAGACAATAACCATTAAAAAATGAGCCTCCTGTAAGGAAAGTCATTTCATCAGTTATAGTATAAGAAGAAGCCTCAGAATACTCATAAAACTCACCATTTATCGAGGCAAAAATAATCATCTCATTTAATGCTCATGGCACTCATAAAAGATAGATATGATTAACCCCACTTTACAGGGGAGAAAGCTGAGCTCAGATGGGTTAATATGGTGAATCACATGTTATGTGACTGGTCTCCAGGCACCTGGTCCAGAGCGCTTCCCTCAACACCATGCCCACTCCCCGTGCGGACTCCAACCAGCCTCATAGGAGCGTGGCACTGTGATAACATTTGCAGAATGCGCTGCTTTTATATTAAACACAGAGCATGAAAAAGAATTTTCAAAACAAAAATTCCATTTTCTTTATTCTCCGGTGGACTGGATTGAGATTTATTCTGATAAGATCTGGCTCATTCAAGCCCATCTTTTCAACCAGAGTCATCCTTAACTCACACTTTTTTTTTTTTTTTTTTTTTTTTACCTAAAATGATATCTGAAAGACAGACCTCTAAATGGCTGGTATTGTTATGTACAAACACTGATGGAAAGCTACTTGTAATGATATGGACAGATGCCTAGGATATATAATTAAGTATTTTAAAAAGACATTGGGCAAACAATCCCATTTGCATAAATCGAAAAGGAGAAGTGGATAAACAAATGGCTAGGCAGGCAAACATAAATGCATAATATTTTTTGTGGAATGCTATAAATTTTAGTATATGAATACATTTTTTGGAATGATATGAAAGAAACCATTAACAGGAATCACCTGTGGGGAGAAGCACTTTGGAAGGCAGAAGGAAAGGAAACTTTACTTTTCATTTTATGCCTTCCTGCACTGTCTGAAAGTTTTCAATGTGCATACATTGCTTTTATTCTTAAAAAATGGCCAACAGACATTTGTTCCATATAACACAAATAACTAAATTTCAGATGTTCAAGAGGAGAGAAAAAAGCAACTATTGAGGCTCATAGGATCATGTATGCAAAACACTGTAAACTTAAAAAAAAAGTTATATGAGTATAAGGTAGGCATGATGATGATGATGATCAGGGCAATTATGATGATGAGGAAAATAAAAATCAGGAAAAGCAGGGTGAAGGAGAACAAAGACCCAAAATCAGGGGGCAGCTTGGAGACCACTGTGGAACGGGAACAGCCAGATGGCATCAGCTGATTTGTTTTTAACAAGATTTAACATTAAGTAATGTACCCCCCAAAATGTACACCCAGTAAAATAAGGCTGTAATTCCATCTTGGTGTTATGGTGACATGAAAATCCACTCAGGCTTTTCTGTCAGAGTTTATGAAGTTATCAAACCCCTTGATGGAATTACAACACTATTATGTACAGCTGGAGGGACATTACTCCTTATCTTAACAGCAGTTAAAAGCACAGTGGCACAAAAGGGCACTAAAATACCAGTTTCTTCTTGGTGAGCAGCAGGGAGAGGGTCACACACACACTCACACACACACCCGTGCACTCACGTCCCTCTGCATTACTGATGATTGGTCTGAGGTGCTAAGTGTTACATTTTCCACACTGTCTCTTACAAGATTTAATAGAGTTGTTCATAGATAACAGTGACTGTGCAAAACAACCAGTGTTTTACCACCTTCTAGATATAAAGGAACATTGGCAGGTAATCAATCTTTGTTTCCCTCTGCCCCTGCCCCCCCGAAGAGGGGTCATAAACATATTAAGCAGGAACAACGACTTCAGGTATCTAAAAATAAATAGCACAGTGGTTATGAGCACAGGGTCTGGATTCCGTCTGGCTTGGAATCTGGCTCCACCACTTGCTAACTGTGTTACTTTAGGCAACTTACTTTGCCCTTCTGTGCCTCAATTGCCCATAAAACAGAAATAATAATGAAACTTACTCTTCGGTAGTTGTGAAGATTAAACAAAATAATATCAGTTAATGCTTAGTACAGAGTCCAGGTACAAAGTAAGCTCTTGTCAAACGTTGGCTACTATGATGACATCAGCTGCATTTTTATTTTCTTTGCTTAGTGGCAAACAAGCATATTTGACAATATAAGCCAAAACTATAAATAGCTTTAAGTCACACACTGAGGAATTTAAGAATCATGGATCCACAATAAGATTCTCCATAGAAACAAGAGAGAATGGTCAGGATAGCCCTAACCTTTGAATTGAGCATAAAGGAGAACAACGATGACCTTTTCAACCACAGTAGAAGCCATTGAGACAAAGTTGTTAATTGGTTAACTAAAAAGTTGAATAAAGGGGAAACACCATAAACATGACGGGTGTATATTTTCAACATCTTTTTTAACTTGAAATGTATAAAAGCACCTGACTGCCAATCTTTTTATATAGGACTAAGGTTTTGTTTTTTGTTGTTGTGGTTTGTTTGTTTGTTTGTTTTTTGTGATGGAGTTTTACTCTGTTGCCCAGGCTGGAGTGCATGGTGCGATCTTGGCTCTCTGCAACCTCTGCCTCCCGGGTTCAAGTGATTCTCCTGCCTCAGCCTCCCAAGTAGCTGGGATTACAGGCATCTGCCACCAAGCCCAGCTAATTTTTGTATTTTTAGTAGAGACAAAGTTTTGTCATGTTGGCCAGGCTGGTCTGGAACTCCTAACCTCAAGTGATCCACCTGCCTCGGCCTCCCAAAGTGCTGGGATTACAGGTGTGAGCCACCGCACCTGGCCAGGATAAAGGTCTTTTCTCTGAGTGTGGTCTGCTGACTGGGTTCTGCACATTCTTTCTTCCATAAGCCACACTCCTAATATATGGTCGATGACTTCTAGTTTTAGATTTTTAACAGTAGAGCAAGAACATAAAGACCAGTGAGAGTGCAGAATCTGTGTGTATTTCCCTACTTTCACAAGCTTTTACACTTCTCATCCATACTTAATTTAATAGCATTTCTAAGAGTTTCTCCTGTATCATGTTTTTGCAAGCAATCAAATTAGGTCTTTCTTTTCATGCTCATATTTTATTCATTTACACATTATTTAATTAAGTTATTGAGTTACAGCAATAGACACAACTAGTATTGACAATTTGGAAATACATCTGATGTTGGTAAGCACAGGACAGGACTGGTGGTTGCAAGCATTCAAGGTGGCATGGGTATCAGTGGGTATGTTTTCAAGAGAGAATGAAGAGCATCAATTAATTCAGCAGGTGGACCCCACGTGGGTCCATGAAAAGAAGCTCTCCCACATGCTCATGAGTATCATGGCAGAGGGAGGTAACTGGGATGAAAGCGCCCTAGGTGTCTTTTACTGCAAGAGCTCCTTTCTGACCTTCTTACAATCACACCTTACTTTCCTGATCTCAACTCTTCTTTTCCATCAACGCCTAATCTGACCCTAAAAGCTATCTAAGACCAGGGAGGAAAACAAATACACCAGAACAGAAAAGGAGCAATTTTTAATATAATCACAGAATTTTGTGACATGAGAGTAATGGTGTTACTTCTAAAGGCTTACAATAATTACCTAATGGAATGGTGTAGAAGAATTCATTTGGATGTGTGGTGAGAAGATGTGGGCAGAGGCAGCCCAGGGGAAAACATGAAGCTTCCTCCTGTATCCCTTGTGCAGCCTCAGACTACTGTGCTCTTTTATCCAGCACTTCCAAATATAGATGCGTATTAGAGCTATCATCTCCTCCTTCCGTCCTGCCCTCCTCAATCTAACTCAAAACTTGTTCTTAGGAGCCAATCTAATAAACTCATTCACCCACAGTATTAACAATTAATGGGACTTAATATTATTTTTCCCAAGGGATTGTATATTAGAACCAATAAACAAAGTATCAAGATGACATGTTAAAAGAATAAATTTCAAATTGTGGATTTGCAGGGCACCCAAGGAGATTTAGGATACTGAGAAAAATTATACTAGGCCCTTTGAAATCACATTGAGCAAAAGACCAGGTGGTCGATATTATAAAATAAGCTGAGAAACTGGTATGCTTTTAGAAATGCCCTTTATAAAATATGCTAAAGTCTTCAATGTTCCTTAAAAATATAAACTAGTCTCTCAAGACTGTAGGCTTGATGTCAAATTTCCCTGAAAGACCCCACATTACACGTGTACCATGCATCCTTGGAAACAGCCATAACAATTTATGCCCAATGAATGAGAAAGAATGTTGATTTCACTTGCTTTACAACTTAGGCGATGGTGGGCTGGTTACCAAAAATGTCTGTGCTTGTTTTCAAAACTGATACCATGACGGTTCATCAACCACCATTTGTTGAGTTCCCACAAAGTGACGAAGGTAGGTTTTGTCTTTGGAGGATGTTAAGGGCTGGGAACCTTGACATATGTTCAGCCCTCGGGGACTGTGCCTTTACTCAGACTGAAACTTAGTGACTGAGGTTAGGCTAACCTACTGATTAGGCAGCAGACCTTCCCATGGCCTGAAGGCTGTAGGAGTCCAAAGGCAACACCTGAAAATGATGTCAACCACAAAAACACTTAATTGCAAAACTATTACTTCTTTTATTTGTATAGAATAAAATATGAGCAAGGAATATAGATGTGAACTAGATAACAGGCTGTTGCTAATATCTTGAGAAACAGGCTCATTCAAGTCTTTTACCTACTTTGTGCCTAAATTCCCTTATTTGTAAAACACAGAAAATAATACTTACAGTGTCTTGGGAATTCTGTGATACTTAAGTGATATTTAAGACATATGTCTTAAAGTTTAGCAGCAAGTAAGAGCAGACAGCCAAGGTGGGCTGGTGACAGGCAGTGGATGTTTATATTCGATCCAGCGGGATAATCAGTCATAATTTTAATCAACTAAGTAATAATAGCTAACATTTCCTGAGTATTTACTATGTGCCAGGTACTGTTCTGAAAACCTTTAAAGTATTACCAAATTGAATGGTCACAGGACCTCTTTGAGGAAGACACTCTTATTATCTCCAGTGTACACAAAAGAAAACTGAGACATGTAGAGATTAAGCAACTTTCCAGTGATGTATGCAATAACTTTCCAGTAGATGTACAGAAAGATGTCGAACTATTAAAGTAAAATACCATAGCAGTTTATTAGTTTCAAGCCATAAAGTATGTCTCAGCAAACAGCAGAGAATTAAAATCATACTAAATACATTCTCTTGATCACAATGGAATTAAGCTAAAGTCAATAACAGAAAGATACCTAGAAAATACCTAAATGTTTGGACTTGAAACAAGATGCTTCTATATAACTCATTGGTTAAAGATGAAATCATAGTGAAAACAGACACTATTTTAACTGAATGAAAATAAAAACATATCAAATTTGTGGGATACAGCTAAAGTTGTGCTTGGAAGGAAATGCACAGCTTTAAATCCATATATTAGAAAGGAAAAGTGGCTGAAAATCAATGATCGAAGTATCCATCTTAAGAAGTTACAAAAAGAAGGGCAAATTACACCCAGAGAAAGTAGAAATTGTAAAAAATAAAAGTAGAAATCAATGAATTAAGAAACAAGTATACAATAAAGAAAACTGACAAAGCCAAAGCTTGATTCTTTAAAAACACTAATAAAATTGATCAACCCCTAGCAACATCGTGAAAGAAAAAAGAGAAGAGTCATATATTATATCAGGAATAAAATAGGAGACATAGCTACATATGCCACCAAAAGATAGACTTTAAGCTAATAAAGATTTCATCACAGGACAGAGTCCATGTGCCTAGTTAAAATGGATTAAGAGGCCAGGCACGGTGGCTCACGCCTGTAATCCCAGCACTTTGGGAGGCCGAGGCGGGCAGATCACTTGAGGTCCGGAGTTCGAGACCAGCCTGGCCAACATGGCAAAACTGTCTCTACTAAAAACATAAAAACTAGCTGGGCGTGGTGGTGAGTGTCTGTAATCCCAGCCACTTGGGAGGCTTTGGTGAGAGAATCGCTTGGACCTGGGAGACAGAGATTGCAGTGAGCCAAGATCACACCACTGCATTCCAGCCTGGGCAACAGAGGGAGACTCTGTCTCAAACAAAAATAAAAACAAAACAAAACAATAACAACAACAAAAAAAAAAACAAACAAAAAAACCATAGTTAAGAAACCATGGAGGCAACATACAGATTTTTTCCCCCAGTGTTTTTGTAATTGACATTTCCCTTGAACTTGGTCACATTCGATTACAGAGAATTACTAGCGAAAGGTCTAAACCTTCCTGTACATCAAGATAGAGTAAGGCTAGTAGGTATGTGGGTAGAAGCCCAAACTGTATTCAAATCTGCTAAATATAAACAAAGAATGGATGCGAAAAAGAAGGATGTGCATGTACTGACTCCAATGTGCAGGGCTTGAAACTGACATGAAGTTCTCCTTTCTCATGACAGACTCCTGTTCTTATTTTTTACTTTGAACAAATTGTTTATGAATTTTGGGGATTTGTAAGCATAACCTGTTGGAAATTCACATTTCTTTAATCTGCCTCCTCCTTTTCACTCCCCACAGAACGTCAAGCAGCTCCCAAGTTCTGCCTCTGTTAACTTCCGCTGTATTCATGTAAATAGGCTATGATTCAACTCCATCCAGTAACCCCAGCTGTCTCTGCCATCTCCCATCCTTGTACACGTCCATGTCCATTTCTGAGGCATTTACATCAGGTGAGCTGTCTCAGAGTATAATTTTAAATGGCCATATGCTCAACATAATTGCAGATACTGTGCTATGTTAAACAGAAAGGCTTTAAGTGCATGTTGTAGAAAATTCTTTTGTGTTTTGGTGGTGAAGTTCAGAGCTGTTCTAAACATTTATTGGGGAAAAAACGGGTAACCATATGAGATGATAGATATGTTAATTTGCTTCACTACGGTAATCCTGTATCGTGTATCTCATGTATCTCATAACATCATGTCATATTCCTCAAATATAGACAATAAAATGTATTAGAAAAAATTTGACTGGACTTCAATGAATATACAAGAACAGCGCAATTCAACCTCTCTAAATCTCAATTTCCTTACCTTATAAATGGAGCCAATCCTCCCATCTTGCAAGACGACTGTGAGAATTAAATAGGACTGTAAGCATTAAGCTTCCAGCACAATTGTGGTATGTAGTACGTGCTTAGTACAATACAGCTAATATTGTAGGGGATCAGCACGGTTAAGCAGTGGTACCACTTTTGGAAAAAAGCAAACCAGGGTTAGTTAGATTTGGACTTCTCTGCTTACTGGTAGAGTGACCTTAGGCAAGTAACTTAACCATCCTGGGCTTCAGTCTCCTAAGCTGTAAGATGGATATAAAATAGCTACTTTTTAGGGTTGTGTGAGAATTAAGTGAAACTAAATAAGATTGTGACTATAGACAATACTGATGGACAACATGTAACACTCACAAGTCATTACTATATGTTCCACACCCATGTTCAGTAAACAGTAGTAGATATTATTAGTAAAGGCACTAATGCTATCAAAAATGTTAATTTAGGATTGATGACCAGCTCTTGCCTGGAATGCCAGAGGTAAACCTGATTC
The DNA here is from genome assembly GCF_028885655.2 of Pongo abelii. Classification (NCBI taxonomy): domain Eukaryota; kingdom Metazoa; phylum Chordata; class Mammalia; order Primates; family Hominidae; genus Pongo; species Pongo abelii. The sequence goes on from NC_071991.2 coordinate 56,615,439, forward strand.
AGTAGGTGATTCCACAAGCCCCAGGCTGGCCAGGCTAGTACAGTGCTGCCTCGTGAAGGTGCCCAACCCTAATGCAAGGAAGTTCAGGTCTGAGCTGGGTCAGGCTTGAAAACAGTAGAGACAGAGTTCCTACCACTAGGAGAATCACTGAGATTCAGAGCTGGAAGGGAGCGCTGCAGTTGGCAGGCAGGCAGCAAGGACAACATTCCAAGGAGATGCGCCTTGCCTCGTGATAGAGTGGGAAAAAAGAAACAAACAGACTCTGAGAGGGGATCAGGAAATACAGGTGCAATGTTAGACAGCTCTGCGAAGTCCAAGGCACGCATTTCCCACTGTTCTTTTGAAACTATTCTATGACTTCGAAATAGAGGAAACTAAACAGCATCCTCCCTTGTGTATCTTATAGGCTCAAGGTGTTCTTGAGAATTGTTTGCTGGTTTCTCAGCAGACATAGGCAGGCAGCGTGTTTTCTCTGCAACATAGATGGGGAAATCAAGACACTCTATGAGGAGTGACTTGTGACAATAAATACTTCAGCAGGCACAAGAAAGACCCAGGGTCTCTGAGGGACCCATTTACAGCTCTGGGCTCAGAATTATGATTTGATCTGATGTGTTTTAATTAAGTTGCAACATAGTTTGTTTTTTTTTTTTCTTTTTCCGTCCTTTTAGATTGGAAACCTGAAGAACATAACCAAGTTCTACCATGTAGGCTCTTGGTGGGACAGAAGTTAGCACAACCCAACCAAGGAGAAAAAAGGAGTGCAATAGAAATGGTTAGCCTAGGAGGGCAGAAAGAATCTTTCCTAGAAAATTCATGCTCACCACATCAATAGTATTCTTTTCTCCCTTTCTTCCTTCTTTTCTCCTTTCCATTACTTCTCTTCCTTTTTCCTTCCTTCTTTCCCTTTCTCTTTTCTCTTCCTTCCCTTCTCTTTTTCCTTCCTCCTTCTTTCTCTCCTATACAAATTAATTTATATAAGCACTATATAAATATTTGTTAAGATGATATAGTGTCTGAAAATCCAGGGTTTTTAAACAAGCATAAGTGAAGGAAAGTAAGGTAAATGAAAGAGGAAGTCGAGATGAAGAGAAGGAAATATTATCTGAGACTTCTACTCCCATTTTTTCCTTCCTTCTCTCCTTCCTTCCCTGCCTCCCTCTCTTCTTTCCTTCCTTCCCTCTTTTCCTCCTTCTTTCCTTCCCTCCTCCTCCCTTCCATCCTTCCTCCCTTCCATCCTTCCCTTCTTTCCTTCCCTCCCTCCCTCCCTCCCTCCTTCCCCTTTTCCTAAAGAAATTGGTTTAACCACAGAGGACTATTTGCAGCCAGTAGAGGAAAAGCCTCTACTATGTAATCCGCAAGTATGAATGTTCCTGCAAAAAGACTTGAGTTTGTTACCAAATTGGGCCCGACCTAGCCTTCCTAGTAAGGCTGCCTTCGTGTGACCACACCGGGCCTTAAAGAGCAGGTGTAGACGGGGTGACCATGGGACAGCAAAGGGGCCACAATTTCCCATTGCCTAATTCACCAGGACCGGCAGGAACCAGAGATGCGAGCTGCAGTCCGCAAGCCCTCTGGTAAGAAACACATGGCCAAGGATGAGTACATTTCTAAATATAAATAAATAACTGGGAGGTGATATGGGACGTCAGGGCCTTGAGAACTCAGCCTCCAGAGTCAAACTATTAGGTTCAAACCTGGACTTTCTCACTTAGAAGGCCTATAACCCTGAGAAAGTCACTTTATCCCTCTGGGCCTGTTTTCTAATTTCCAAAATGGGGAGATAATAGTGTGTACCTCATAGGGTTATTGTGAGGATTACAAAAATTAATTTGTATAAGCACTTCATAAATATTCATTAAGATGATGATGCAGATGGTGTCTGAAAATCCAGGGTTTTTAAACAAGCATAAGTGAAGGAAAGTAAGGTGAATAAAAGAGGAAGTCGAGATGAAGAGAAGGAAATATTATCTGAGACTCCTGTTTGAAAATTCTCGTGTTTGGAGAAAAGTGGGTGCAGAAGAAGTGCCCTGTTACACTGGGATGCTGGCTGGAATTGTCATCTTGCTCAGTAATAGCTCTGAGAGGCCCCATGATTACAGCAGGGATTGCCTCAATTGCTACATAGCTTACAAGATGTTTTCCCTTCAGCCTAAGGCAAGGGGTCCACCCAGCCCTTCTCCTCCACTGGGAGAGGGAAGAGCTGAGCTGGAGAGGGCTGGGGGGAGGACACAGGGTGGGCTGAGACACCGAGGCCAGCGCATCTATTGCCCCTCCTAGAAGGCAGGGCCTCCTCATCCTACTCAATAAAGACTTCCTTGTTTTTCAGCACACAGAGTAATCTCTGAAAGACTGCACTCCAATTTGAAAATGAGCCAAGAGCCAGTGGGAAATTCTCCAGCAAATTGCACAGGGAGACAATAATACGAAGGGCAAGTGGATCAAAGTGCCCTTATTTTTTTCTTCTGGAAATTCCTATTCCTGAGGCCTGAGGCCCTGTGGGTCTGAGACTCTTTCCCCCAGTGTTGTCAGGATCATAGTGTTCACAAAATAGATACAGATTTGCTTTTCCAGGGTTGGGATGACAGGATCTAGGTTCTCAGAACATAACTGAAAATCAACTCATGTCAAAAGTAAATGTTGGAGTCCTGCATATGACCTGTCATTCTGATTCAGGTTTACACTTGGTTTTTATTTCAAAAAAAAGATGTTAAGCCAGCATATGTAGCACCATTTAGGAGAAGAGGAGGAAGAGGAGGAGGACAAGGATGATTCCCCTCAAGAGCTTTGACTTGGGATGGGAACCTCACAATATATTCAGGTTTGGTTGTTGTATCAAGAAGAAAAGAATTTCAAGCTCCTTTAAAACAGAAGAGGAGGCAGCCTCTGCCCAATACAGGACTGAGCTCATTGAAAACTTCTCAGAGGACATCATGTAAAATGGAGAGCTCAAAAACCCATAAAAATAACCCTTAGCCTCTTAGAAATTATAAATGGGGAACTTAGTTCTTATCCAGTGGAATTTTAAAATGCTATGCCCTTCCGGAAATCCTGTGATGCTTTCTGAAATGACTTACTGACAGTATGACTGAAGTCAGTGTCTCCATGCAAAGTGCAGGTACGCACGACAGGAAAGGACAGCAACTGTGCGGGGACGGGTATGGTCGCCAGAGTGTCCACGTGTCTTATGGCCCGGAACAAGTTATCTGGTCTCGCCATCCCTTCTGTCACTGGGGACAATTACTTTTTTTCCCTAAAGTTTATGATGTCCACATGTTTATAAAGGTTAAGGGAGATAGATTTAAAAAGTGTGGTCTTGCTTCATTACACAAGCTTTGACTTCCCATTTCCTTAAAGGCTGGCTCTTTCTTTTTTTCTGAGATGGAGTCTTGCCCTGTTGCCCAGGCTGGAGTGCAATGGTACGATATCGGCTGACTGCTACCTCCACCTTCCACTGCGCGCCACCACACCCGGCTAATTTTTGTATTTTCAGTAGAGACAGGGTTTCACCATCATGGCCAGGCTGGTCTTGAACTCCTGACCTCATGATCCAAGGCTGGCTCTTTCAACAAGCATCCTATGTCTCCAACCATGGGACATTTTATGTTGTAAGTGGATCTTCCCACTCCTGTGTTCTCACATCTTATTATGTGCTAAACACAGTTCTAAGTTATTCCCCACAGTAACTCTTGTCTAAGGGGTTGGTGCTATTACTGTTATCCCATTTGACAGATGAGAACACTTAGGGTGAGAGGTATAGTAACTTCCTATGATTACATAGCTGGCAAAAGCTGGGATACAAACATAGATCTTTTGGCTTGGAATTCTGTGCTCTTACCACTATGTTATCCTGCTGATCAAGTGGACAAAATTCTTGCTGTAGCCTAATGTGTTTGTGGTTGTAGTAAATAAAATATACCAATTTTCAATTACATTGTTAGTTCCTTTTTATCCATTTCCTTAAAAAACAAAAACAAAAACAAACAAAGAAAACCTTCCTATCCATGAGACCCAAGGCACTGTTGGTCTGGGACTCTTTCCCTCTGAAGTTGTCAGGATGACACTGCTCTCACAGTAGAGGCAGATTTGCTCTTACAGGGTTGGGGTGCCAGGAGCTGTAGTGGATCTCTGGATAACAATTTTGCAATGCAGCTGCTGCATAACAAATTACCACAAAATTTCGTGGCTTAAAACAACATTTATTATCTCACGGTTTCTCTATGTCAGGAATTCAGCAGCAGCTTAGCTGGGTGGTTCTGGCTCAGGCACTCTCATGAGGTTGCAGTCAAGATATCAGTCAGGGCTATATTCATCTGAAGGTTTGACTGGGACTGGAGGATCTGATTCCAAGATGAGTCTCTCCCATAGCTGTTTGGCAGGGGGCTTCAGCTCCTGGCCACATGGACCTCTCCACAGGGCTGCTTGAGTGTCCTCATAGCATGGCTCTGGCTACCCCAACCCCTACAGAACCCTGTTTCACAAATGTTGGTGTCTTGCGTTCAACTAATAATTTTCCACTGACAAAGTTTTAGCCTCAGTTTTTATTTATTTATTTTTTGAGATGGAGTCTTGCTCTGTTGCCAGGCTGGAGTGCAGTGGCACAATCTTGGCTCACTGCAACATCTGCCTCCTGGGTTCAAACAATTCTCCTACCTCAGCCTCCTGAGTAGCTGGGAGTACAGGTGCGTGCCACCACACCTGGCTAATTTTTTGTATTTTAATAGAGACAGGGTTTCACCATGTTAGCCAGGATGGTCTCGATCTCCTGACCTCGTGATCTGCCCGCCTCGGCCTCCCAAAGTGCTGGGATTACAGGCGTGAGCCACCACACCTGGCTAGCCTCAGTTTTTAGTTAGGGTCTCCATACCCCTCTCTGTTGGCCTGGTTTCAGAATTCCTATGTAAAATAAAAGTTTAATGAGTCTATGAGATGGTGTTATGCGTTGAATTGTATCCCTCCTTTTCAAATTCATATATTGACGTTCTAATCTCCAGGACCTCAGAATGTGACCTTGTTTGGCAACAGGGTCATCACAGATGTAATTAGTTAAGATGAGGTCATTCCGGAGGAGGGTAGGCTCCCAATCTATCATGAGTGGTGTCCTTATGAAAAGGGGAAATTTGGACACAGACACACACAGGATGAACACCATATGAACATGAAGGTGGAGACTGGAGTGATGCATCTACAGGTAACACCAGAGATGGCCAGCAAAACACTTGAAGCCAGGAGAGAGGCTTGGAGCAGTGCCTCTTTCAAAGCTCTCAGAAGAAATCAGCCGACATCTTGATCTCGGACTTCTAGCATCCAGAGCTGTGAGGCAACAAATTTCTGTTGTTCTAAGCCACCCAGTCTAGGGTACTTTATTACCGAAGCCATGGGGAATTAAGAGATGAAAAGAAAAAAAAACCTAGAGACCAAGAGACTATATAGGACAAGCAGGCCTGGATACTTTGCACCCATGGATTGACCACGGGGCTTTCCCCAAAACATTATATTGTGCCTCTTTCCTGCCACCCACTGGAAAAAAAAAAAAAAATCATTTGACCTTCAAAAAGCACATTCCCCAGTAAAACTGGCAAAAACTCAGAATAGACAGTCAAGGTTTCCTGATCTCACCCAAGAAAACGGAAATTTTATTACATTCCATGACCACAAGATTTTTCCTAAGCTCATTAAGCATATTTTTCCCGCAGAAGATCTTGTCTTAATAAGGCCACCACTATCCCTTTCCTCTGGCCTCCATCATCAGCCAAGATAAAAGGCGGGAGTGCGGGTGGAGATGAGTGGGGACTCTAGAGAGTTCTAGCGCTGCCTGTTTATTTTGAGACACACTTGCGCTTCTACTTGGGCCATCACAACTGTGGTCAAAGGACTCGGAATCTGAAGAACACAAACAAAGCTAACTATGGCGAAAAGCCAGGGTAAAGTTTTCTTCAGCAGCGTAGAGGGAGGGCCATTTTGCATAGCCTTTTATATGATAATCGCAGCTCCTTCATCTCTATTGAACTTTGCAGCAAGAAGGAAAAATAAATAAATAAGGCTGACTAATGGCTTGTTTCCCCAAAGGCGGCTTTTTATGGGATCATATGTTTTTTCAGCTTTTCAGTCACAGTTTCCTGCCTGGACATTAGGAGCCCTTGACATTGGCTATGGCTTCGTGCACCCTGGAAGACAGCCCAAGCTGCCCCTGAGCGGCTCGACTAGGGTCCAGCTGGACCACAGCCCCTTCCTAGGTCTCAGTGATGGTGAACCTTGTTCCCTTCGATAAGCTGCACACAGCAGCATGTCTTTCAACACCTTCCAGGTCAAGCATGGCTCCTCTTATCTGACGGGCAAGGAAAACCAATGAGGGTTGGATCAGAAGCCTGGATCTGGAGCCTGTGACAGTGTGTACCAATTCAAAAGCAATCACAAAAGCGACTCTGAATTGCTTTTGCTCCTGTTGTATTCACCACTGCTCCTTCCAGCATCAGAGGGGACTTTTAGAATTGGGCAGTCTTGAGTTTAAATCCCAGCTCTGCCATTGGATGACTAAGGACAAATAGCTTAACCTCTGAGCTTCATGTCTTATCAGTAAAATTGTAAGTGATAACACCTGCCTCATGGAGCTGTGATGATGACAAGAGATAATTTTGTAAGATACCTGACAAATAGTAGGTGCTCAGTAAACAATAGTTGGTGTGATTATCAGGTGTTCCAAATAGCCTCACCATAGAAGAAACTTTCTTGGCAGATTAACGTATAGAAAGGTAAAGCAAAGTGTGTTGGAGCTGAGCATGTCTTGAAATTGGGTTGAGGAAACAAACAAGCAAAACATGACAGTCTTCCAGCTGTCTCTGTGCAGCCTTCACTTGATTTCCCCACATTTGGGTGGGAAGAAATTACTCTGGAAATCCTTCTGACTTGCTCTCCCTCTCAGGGGGCCACGGAGCAAGGAAATCAGGTTGGGAAGAAGAGAGACAGTTTTTGTTCTTTATTTTCCCACCTTGGATTCTGTGTTTGAGGGAATGAAGGGGTTGATAAAAATGTACCACCCTCTTACTCTTGAGTAATTGCAGTTTAATTATATTTAGGCCAGTGGTTTTATCATGTTAAATTTGGGGAGAAGTCACAAGATGAGTCATGGAAAAATTTTTGATAAAATTGTGGAAACTTGGGACATCTGTGATTTTCTTTCTCTTGCCTCACTCCTTCCCTACTTTCCTGGTCCACCCTTTTCTGCCTGCCAACAGGGTGCTCTGCAGGGAGCCCACAGGGAAGTGCTTCCCACCTTGGCACCTCCTTCGGGGCTTTGGCTATTGCCTGAGTGGTCGATCAGCAGAGCTCCATAGTCAGTGACCACTCTCGTGCATTCTTGGGTGGAAAAACTGGAGCCCAGATCCCTCCAGGGGTCAGCTGGTCTCCAGAACCTCCAGATGTAGCCCAGCAGGCCACAGGAATAAGCAACAGAAACCAGTTGTGCTTCAGGTCATAGCTTTAGAGTTGCTCCCATAGAAGAATCAGGAATCTGTTGCTGTTGCTTTTCCTCATGAATCACATTCTTCCACCTCCAAGTTTGTTGCCTCAGAAGGACTGGTGTGTCTCCTTGGTTATGAGGACTCATTGCAAAGTCAATTGATGTTCTATCCTCTCATGACCTCTCTAAGGTCCAGCCTTAAAGCAACAAGGTTAGGATATCCCCGAAGTTGTGGAAGCCACCAGAGAGATTCTGAGATAATGTTCAGAGTATGGCCAAAGGAGGGAAATAAATATATTCTTCTTTAAAAGTGAGAAACACACCTATTCTGCATTGGCAAGCCTTTTTTTTTTTTTAACCTAAAACATTGGTTAAGGTAATAACAATTATAATCACACTCTTTTTTTTTTTTTTTGAGATGGAATTTCACTCTTGTTACCCAGGCTGGAGCACAATGGCGCGATCTCGGCTCACTGCAACCTCTGCCTCCCGGGTTCAAGCAATTCTCCTGCCTCAGCCTCCCGAGTAGCTGGGATTACAGGCATGTGCCCCCACACTTGGCTAATTTTGTATTTTTAGTAGAGACAGGGTTCCTCCATGTTGGTCAGGCTGGTCTCGAACTCTCGACCTCAGGTGATCCTCCCGCCTTGGCCTCCCAAAGTGTTGGGATTACAGGCGTGAGCCACTGCACCCAGCACATACTCATTTGTATAGCACATTGAAGTTTACAAACTGCTTTCATATAATTGAGAATTGAAATATTAAGCATTCAGGATGTCACAGCATCTTCAAACACTATCCTTTCATCATGAAATATTCCCCTTGACAATTACAGAGCAATTGATGCTGACTCAGTGATGGCCTGTGTCAGGAAGATCTGCTCACTTGCAGACAGGTAGAAGCGATGGGCCCCAAGTTTCAAGAAATCTTTGGACTGTACATTCAAAGTGTCTTGAAGTGTCAGTACATCCCAAGAAAGTGTGGGTGCAGAAAATGTCAGCATAGCTCTGGCCTGAACTAAACAAAACATGCTTTTCATTTAGTAAGTATATTCTATGTGCAAGGCAATTTGCTGGACCCGCACATGTAATTGTGCCCAAACCTCACTATAACTTTGCAAGGTAGATAGACATGGCGACTCAGAAAAAGTTGAATGACTTGGTAAGGCCACGTAGCCAGTAGGTATGGATAGCTCAAGCTCTTTCCATTACAGTGGTGCAAAGTAGGTTCCATAAGATACTGGCTTCAAGAAAGGAATAATATGAAACAAACAATAAGTATATTTCACAAGAGAATTTTTTTGAGACAGGATCTCTCTGTGTCACGCAGGCTGGAGTGCAGTGATGCAATCAAAGCTTACTGCAACCTCAAATTCCTGGGCTGAGACCGTCCTGTCTCAGCCTCCTGAATGGCTAGGAATACAGGCATGCACCACCATGCCTGGCTAATTTTTTAAAAACTTTTTTGTAGTGATGATGTCTCACCATGTTGCCCAGGTTGGTCTTGAACTCCTGTCCTCAAGTGATCCTCCTACATGAGCCTCTCACAGCACTGGGATTACAGGCATGAACAACTGCACCTGGCTGTCAAGAGAATTTTTAGACCAGTGGTCTTCAAAGTGTGGTCCCAGACCAGCAGCAGCAGCATCAGCATCGTCTGGGAACTTGCCACAGGCTGGACAGAGTGAATCGGTCCAGAATAGGGCTCCAGAATTTGTATTTGTAGCACAGTCCCAGGTGACGTTGGTAATTCCGATGCAGCAAATTTCTCAGGAGTACCGTTCCAAAGAAGGCATTTGGTAAGCACTGAGATAAAAGCAGTTGTATGGCGCTGATCTTTGAATATTCAGCTTCAATAACAACAAGAAAAGCAGGATGGGTTCTTACTGGGGCCGAGAGTTGGTCTTTCAGCTTTTACTTAGGAAGGAGTGATAGTCATGGTGGTTGTGATAGACCCAAACTACTTCTTGGATGTTGGAAAAGCCCGCTAAGGCATGGCTCACTGCAACTAACCAGGTTTTCACAAAAGGGTGTATGTCATGTCTCAGCTCCAATTCCCTGATGAGTTGTCCTCCTCAGATACACAATGGAAAAGTCAAGGTTCTGCCACTCACCCTTGGTTTAATATTTCACTCTTCATAAGGGGTGTAGGGTATGTGTCCAGGTGTTCAGCACCTGCTGTCACAGGATTAATAAAAGATGGATGAATTAGATACCATGAGTACAGAATAGAGGATCTCCCTGGGTCTGTGACATTTCTGACAAAGAAAGAAAACAGGAATGAATGAATTATACCATTCAGTGCCTGTGCTCCAAGCTGTTTGGGGCCTGGGCACAGACCCCTATCCCAGGAGAACAGGATCACAGGCAGGCAGCACCTCTTTTGTGCACAGTTGGCCTTTCAGCTTCTCAGCGTGGCCAGTCCATGTGGCTGCACGGCCTGCTTTTTCCAGGCAGTTCGAGTTTGCCTAAACCATGGACTCTGCTTTGATGGTAAATCTTCCCAAAGCAAAGATTTATTTTTCTTTCCCAACAGTGTTCTGTAGTAACCAAAACTCTGGTAACCCTAAACAGCCAGACACAGTAAGAAGCACGTCTTTCCAGGAAGTTACTTAAATGCCACCAAAGAAGGCAAAGTAAGATGGTATAAGCAGGATCCACAGTTTAGAGGCTAAGTAACTGACGAATAGGTGAATGTGTTCCAAAGATGATAACGTTTCACTTCAATTTGTCCCATGGGGACTTCTATTATATTGCTCTGAACATTTTTTCTGACCTGGAAGTCAGCCTACCTAACATCTGCCAAACCTTCCTAAAAATAAATATTGGGCATACTGCATTGCCTAGGTTGTAAAGCAAAACTTTGGGGAAGCCCTTGGACTTTTGATTTATATAATAATCACCTGTAACAACAGAAAGATTATTTCCTGCTCAGTATGGATCATAGACACTAACCCACCTCTGAGTTTTGACTAAGGCTTTTGGAAGGTTTTAGTCTCTGGGCTCACTGCAGTGATGAAAGGGATTTCTGAGTCACAACCACCACCTAAAATCCAGGAAACATTATGAGTGTAGAGTATTTGCCTAATTTCCCATCCCAGATTTGGCGCTGAAATCTCAGCAGTCTCTGATTATTGGATATACATACAGTGAAGGGAAAGAGAATTAGAATTATTGAGAACTCCTGAATACAAGCTACAGTACTTTATATATGAGGTTTCATTTATCATCACAGCATCCTGTAAGCTAAGTAATTATTATTGCCATTTTACAGATGAGAAGACTGAGGCTTAGAGTGTTAGGTTAGTTAACTAAGACCTGCCATTGATATCTACCACTCTCCCCATCATACAAACACACACACACACACACACACACACACACACACTACTGGGTTAGGAAATCTTTAGCTTATGTCCATTATATTTATGGTACAAAATATTTGTCACACCTTACTATAAGTGCCTTTGGTCTGAGTGGTACCTTACTGCATGCCAATGAGAAGACATACAAGCGTCCAACAGATACAGTTTTTTTCAAAATGCTCACCATCACTAATCATCAGGGTAACGCAAATCAAAATCACAATGAGATATCATCTTACTTCAGTTAGAATGGCTATTATAAAAAATAATAATAATAAATGCTGGTGAGGATGTGGAAGAAAGAGAATTCTTACACATTGTCGATGGGAATGTAAGCTAGCATAGCCACTATGGAGGACAGAATGGAGATTTCTCAAAAAAATTAAATACATAATCACCATAGGATCCAGCAATCTCACTACTGAGTATTTATCCAAAGGAAATAAAATTAGTTTATCAAAGGGATACCTGCTCTTCCATATTTATTGCAGCACTATTCACAATAGCCAAGATATGGAATCAATCAAATAATCTATCAATAAATAAGTGCATAAAGAAAATGTGGTATATATACACAGTGGAATACTACTGGGCCCTAAAAAAGAAATCCTGTCATTTACAGCAACATGGATGGAACTGAAGGTCATTATGTTAAATGAAATAAGCCAGGCACAGAGAGATAAATATCATGTGTTCTCACTCACATGTGATGCCTAAAATGTTTATTTCATGAAGGTAGAGAGTAGAATGATGGTTACCAGAAGCTGGGAAGGGTCGGGGGTGGGGTTGGGGGAATGAAGAGGGGTTGGTAATGGGCACAATCACACAGTTGGATAGAAGGAATAAGTTCTACTGTTTAATAGCACAGTATGGTAACTATAGTTAACAACAATATATTGTATACTTCAAAATAGTTGGAAGATTTGAAATGTTCTCCAAAGAAATGGTAAATGTTTAAGGTAATAGCCTAAATGACCCTACTTGATCACTGCATATTCTATGCATGTATCAAAATAACACACCTACCACATAGATGTGTACAAATATGATGTATCAATTAGAAAATTAAATAGATAAAAAGAAAAATTAAACTCACAAAAACAGTTGAATGAATAGAAGCATTTCTAATTAAAATTCTTCTTGCTGTCAATTCAAGATTCTCTACACAGCATGGCTATTAGCCAATAACTATGTTATTAGGTATTTTTATCCTCAATAATTCTAGCTCCTTCATGAATTGGCAAATTTTTCATTCTTTCTTTGAGACAGAGTCTCACTCTGTCACCCGGGCTGGAGTGCAGTGACACGATCTCGGCTCACTGCAGCTCACTTCCAGGTTCAAGCGATTCTCCTGCCTCAGCCTCCTGATTAGGTGGGATTAGATGTGTGCCACCACATCTGCCGTGTGTGTGTGTATGTTTAGTAGAGGCAAAGTTTCACCATGTTGGCCAGGCTAGTCTTGAACTTCTGACCTCAAGTGATCTGCCCACCTTCGACTCCCGAAATGCTGAGATTACAGGCATGAGCCACTGCACCCAACCAGCAAATTTCTTTAAAAGAAAGTATATACTAAAGCTGTTTAAGAGGCATCTTACTTCAGAGGTAGAAAGCACTTCAGTTTTCCTTGTCTCAGATAAACTGAGTGATGTAATCTTGTTCAGTGAAGACATTCATTCACTCTTACATGTTCATTCATTCACTCATTCCAGTAATTCTTCACAGAGCTCCTTCCACGTGTAAGGCAATGGTGCTGAGAATGACAGGTGGAGACAGGCAGAGCCCTGTGATAACATGGCTCACAGTCCCAGGAGGCAGTTTCAGCAAATATCAAAACACAAGGTAGGAGGTGAGGTGTGCCACAAGCAGTGCTGAAAAAGCACTGCAGGAATTCAGGAAAGATCAAGATTTCATCAGGTGAGGGGAGATCAGAGAAGGCTTCATGGAGGTGGCAGCTGACATGAACTTTCATGCGTTGGTTAGATTCGGTCAAAGATGAGGGAAGAAAACCTTGCAAGAGGAAATAACTGCATGGGCAAGCACAGCAAGGTGGTGAAGCCACAGAGCAGTTTCAGGGAGGATGGCTTATTTCATTTTCCTGAGCAGAAAAGACATGAGAGACAAATAAGAAAGAAAACTGGAAAATTAAGTTGGGGTCAGAGCATGAAGAATACCCAGCTAAACTGAGTAGCCACCACCAATGCTGTTTCTGTACACACGATCCCAGAAGAGTTTAGGACCCATCAAAAAAGCCAAATTTTCCTTTATATCACTAGCAGTTCCTCTAATAGAATGTAGCCTTGGCTCTGACCCAACTAGCACAGCACCTGGGACACATTAAGACCTCAATAAACGTTTTTCGATTGAATTGGGAGAACATAATGGAAGCATTCCCAGTGGTAGAAGCTGGGCATAGGTATAGGGAGGGTGTGTGGCAGTTTCCTTTAAGAGCGAACATTTAAACAAATTAATACATAGCACAGCCTATATACCAGTGATCAATCTTTATCCCACTGCCAAAACTCCTATGACACCCAAAAGTGATGGCGTAGCAACTCCCTGAATCCCAAGGTTATGCCCTAAAAGACCCAGGGCAGTGCTCACCCAAGCATGCTCTCCTCAAGGCAGTCATTCAAGCAGACATTGCTCTTTTAGAATCTAACACAGGCTCCAAATACCTCTTCACTCACCAAATGTTCATTTTACTCTAGGAAGGTGGCAGTTTGTACAATCAGGCACAGAACAAAACGCCTCACAGCGTGTGGATGTCTCTCACAGAACTCTGGAGATGAGAGGATTCCCATGCTTGGTTGGGAACTGGAATTACGCATCTTGGTGAGCAGAGCAGTCATGCTGGGTTACATGCCTTTGGTGGCTTTGGAAAGTGCATTACGAAGAGCAAGCTACCTTTCATTGCTAGGTTTCAGGGCCAGCCACGCTGTCTCTAGCCACATCTGCAGAATGTGGGCAAATCTAGAGCTAAGAAGAAGCTCAACAGAAGCCTTATGAAGGACTTTTAAAAGACAAGGATATAGCCAGGCACGGTGGCCTCACACCTGTAATCCCAGCACTTTGGGAGGCTGAGGCAGGCGGATCACTTGAGGTCAGGAGTTCGAGACCAGCCTGGCCGACATGGTGAAACCCCATCGCTACTAAAAATACAAAAAAATTAGCCGGGCAAGGTGGCACATGCCTATAATCCCAGCTACTCGGGAGGTTGAGGCAAGAGTATTGCTTGAACCTGGGAGGCGGAGGTTGCGGTGAGCAGAGATTGTGCCATTGCACTCCAGCCTGGGTGACAGAGTGAGAATCCATCTCAGAAAAAATAAAAAACAAAAAAACCAACAAAAAAAACCAGAGACCAGGATATAGTCAATGCAGTCAAGACATTTTCCTGTGTTTGTCAAGGTCAGGCATGGCTTGATGTTCTGCAAAGCTTCCACTGGACATTTTTTCAAGTAAATTATATTAAAATGCATATGCACACATCAAGAAAGACAGGAGGAAGCAGTCTGAAGTAGCGAGAAACACACTACTTTTCCAGCAGACAGCCCTATATACTCAATCTGCAACTTCCTAGCTTTGTGACTTTCAGCAAATTATTTAAACTCTTAAGCTTTAATTTCTTGTTGTGTAAAATGGGGGCAAAAACATCTATCTTCTAGGATTGCTATGATGAACAGGGGATAATATAAACAAAACTTCTAGAACGGCACCTGACAAATAGTAGGAGCCCAAGGAATGATGGCAAATTTTATTATTACTAGTTTATAATCTCAATTCTAATAATGTGATGTTGTATTTCCCCACTATATCTAAATGTGTATAAAACAGGCTTTTCATTTTTCTCTCTCTTGGAAATTGTGAGTTGGAAAGAAACTAGGAGTCATATTAACATAACTCAACTGAACGTAATCCTATAGGATAAATTAATATCCTTTCCTAACACATTCTCCTGGCACACAAACTCTCTGTGCACTTAAAAACAGCCCTTCTGTATCTGGTCAGAGACACCGTATTGTGCAGAAGTACCATGGAAGTGGTCTGAAGAATGCCAAGTAAGATTGGCATATACATGACTTCTCTGTAGAAGGTTTTAAAAAAAAAAGTCCAGTCATTTAGTAAGAGCTATTTGCTGTTTTAAAATCTATTAAATACAGGGATTGAAGCAGTAGAAGGGTTATAAATAAACAATAAATCATGCAATTATTACTGTTTGAATTTTGGCAAGATAATAAAAAGAGCAGGGGTATAATCAGGAAATAATAGAAAAGATCTGTAAGGCACCCCTGCAATTAGTGATAAACAGAGCTTGGCTCAGAGTCGGAGCTCCAATGTGGCTCTCATTAAAGAGCCTTAGGACCTGTTCTTGGGGCAGACCTCCGTGAGCTTGGGGAGAAGTGAGGTAACCAAAATGTCAGTGCACACCCTCTTCCAAACTTCAGATAATCTTTTCCTACAGTATTATAACCACCTGGGCTGAAATGACTACCTTATGCCAAGTGAAGACCAATCCACGGCCTTCCGAAACTCTAATTGAGATGTTTCCTGTTCTCAGCTTTTTTACTCTTTCCTTTGTAATACCATAAACACACACACACACACACACACTTATACATACGTGCACAGGCATACTTGCATGCACACACACACACATGCACTGTGCAATGGGTGCCCTGGCTCATTTTTGCCTCCCCCTTTTCTTTTGCCTTCTTTTATTAATGGTACCTCTTAAGGAGAGACTGCCCCCACACAAGTGATACCACTTAAACAGATAAATAGTCTACACTGGAGAGACCCAGAGCACAGGAGAAAAAAACCCTGTCTTATTAGACTGGAAACAGACACACTATATTAATGCAAAAAAATCAGCATATGGTTCTAATAGGCTTTCTTAAAATGATTTATCAGCTGTGATTAAGCCCTCAACCAGCCTGTCTATCTTCATAAATAAAGCAAAAGTGCACCTTGCTCTAAAATGTATCTGCAGTATCTTATTACCCAACCCTGTACACTGCACTCCATTTACAACACAGCTCTGGGGAGCCAAGAATTTGTGTGCAATCACCAAGTGTGTGCTCTGAAGAGACTGCCAAGATTTAGAACTCTTATCTCAGAGATAGTCTTTCTAAAAACCCATTACAATGAAGGCTTATCCCCTCTCTCTGTGCCACAGAGCTCGGCATTGCTGAAATATGAACAGGTAATTAAAAGGATATGCCTGATTTTACAGTCAGCCCAGTGACACAGAATCACCAAACAGCTGTTGGGAAGGGGATTTGGCCCTAGGAGCAAGTTACCTCTGCCAGGGAGTTGCAGGAAGTGGGGATCACTTCAAAAATCAGACTCGGTCTCTTCTTTTCCATGGATAGGAAAGGAGAATGCAAATATGAGTAATCCTTGTTTGGACCTCATGCCCCGACTGGCTAATATGTCAAATGGTCTCAGTGACAAATGT
This sequence comes from Pongo abelii, assembly GCF_028885655.2. NCBI lineage: Eukaryota > Metazoa > Chordata > Mammalia > Primates > Hominidae > Pongo > Pongo abelii. The sequence goes on from NC_071991.2 coordinate 56,631,717, forward strand.
GAAAGGGAAGAGGCCTCCCAAAAGCCTGAGGCAGGAGGATGAGGAGGCAACTATGAAGGAGGAAGTTGGCATAAGTGTGTGAGCATAGCAAGTTATAAACTGATGTTTAAAAACTGACCTGAGTCAGCTAGTTCATACTGAAGGAACACAGCTCTATTGAAGTAGTACCTACTTAACCTTTGATGAAAAGCCAGTAATCCAGGCGGATGAGCTGAACCCATACCACAATGCAACTAAACAAAGTATTTTAGTGGATCAGTTCCTTTCAAGCCATTCCTAGCACATACTAAAGCACCATTCCTATTTTCCCTTCTAACACCACTCATATGCAAAAATCAGAGACACACATGTCCTTCTTTATGAGTTCTTGTCCATTTTCAGTTTGGTTTAATGCACATATGTGAGCTCTCAATGCTTTTTATAACAACAAACCACTGTTACATGATTTAGTTATGTTTGTTTGTCATCCTGAGATTTTGTCAAAAAGCAGTCAAATTTAAGGAGAGCAAAATGTAAAATAGAAAAGAAAATAATGCTGGGAATATTCCATCAGTGTTATTAACTGTTTTTCCTGCGAAATACACCAGTACATTGTATAAGTGCAGCACTGAGCAGTTGTGGTCTACGACTATTGCATTCAATTAGAAGGACTACTTTAATGAGGTCAAAGCAGTGCCTCTCTCCCACCATCACAGACTGCACCCCTGGTCCTGGCCAGCTGTCTTACAATATGTGCCTCTGGTTGCAAGGAAGTCTGTGGGAGGGCATGTGTGTTTGGATCTGTGCAAATCCATTACCACCAAGGGTAAATCAACTCTAAGTTCACCTCCAGCTTATGGGTAAATCAGTGATGCCATCTTCAAAATCAAAGGGCAGCAGGTAGTTATACTTTGATAGCAATTATCTGTTAAAGCTGGTGTTGAATTGAACATTATAAGCAATTTAGGTATAATCAGAATGTCTGCCAGAACTTCCTAGAAATTGGCATGAAATTGTTCCCAAAGTCTGAATTCCCAACTTTGCCTAAAACATATACACATGTATGTGTGCATTGTTGTAATACAAATAAAGAAAAAAATCTAGCAGAGATCTGGATCAAGGAATTATTTCCTTACTGCTGACATGCAGGAAAAAGACGCCTCTTCCAGGCAGTAATGTCACAACGGTGTTATTGTCTCTGTGAACGTGGAGTTTGGATTCCTGTTTCCTGCTCACTTTTTGGACACTTCTTGTAGTCAACATCAGAAGGAGTGTTCAAAGTGAGATGCTCTAGTGATGTACGAATCTAACGACCCCTACCTAGGAACCAGTTTTAATGTCAGTCCTTCAGATCTTGATGTATTCTAACTTTCTATGTTTAGAACTTCAAAGTTGTCAAAAGGCCCATTTTACCAGTGAGAAAATAAAGTCATGTGTGACTTTTAGAGAGCGATGGAATGGAGCTGACTTCTTGCCCTCGTCCTGAGTTCAGACCACACTCCACGTCACATCCTCACAATCCACGTGGGGGGGAGTGTGGATTGCACAGGAAGTGTTTGGAGGCCACTTTCAGGTGGCCTGGCAGCACGGGGAAGAGCTCTTGGGCACGACACGCTAAGAAAGGGGTTGCCAGAATTCTGGGCCATCTTGTTTCCCTCTAGCCATTTGGGGACCAACCAAGTGGGGCTACAAGGGTGGGACTCACATGCCCACCACATTCTAGAGCACTGAGAAGCCCAGACTTCCTTATCCAAAGGCTTGTTGCTCTGGTTAGAGAGCAATGGACAGGAATGCCTGGGCCAACCATGCCAACAAATTCAGCAACAACCTTATGTTCATAAATCCTCTGGGAAAGTTCCTAAGCTCTGTGCATAACAAATCATGCCGGGAGAAGGCAGGAAGGGGATGACTTCTTTGAGAGAGGCTGTGATTCAAAATGCCCAGTGCTGCATCAACCTGTAGTCAATCAGCCTGACATTCACACAAAACATGACTGCTTTTCTTCTTTGGGGAAGTGACTGCTTGCAGAGCCTGAATAAGCCCCCACCCAAACATAAAGCCCCAGAAAAAGGCTGTGCCCAGCACCAACTCAGGCAGGATTCGGTCAGCACTATGATTAACTTTCGAAGTTTTCTTAGAACAGATGGTGTATTCTGCACATACCTCAGATCTCAAGGACTCCGCTGGCTGCAGCCACACTAAATCCAAAATATGAAGTCCTCATTTCACAGAGAGGACTGGGAAGCAAGCTGCTCCCCTACCCTCAGCGCCGGACAATGAAGGGAAAGCTTGCAGGTGGGACAGCCTCCTTCTAGCTTCAAAACTCTCGAATAATTAGCTTGAATGTTGTCTTACAAAATGTCATCATACACACTGGTCTCGTCCTGCCAGCAGCAAGTGAGTTCTATTAGCAAATTTGTGCTTAGAGGAGACGCTGAAAGTAAAGTCCTTTTGGAATTCTACTTCACCCAAGAGCCAAACAAGAGGACTGGATTGGTCACACAGAACAGAGTCACAAGTTCTAACAAACTGAACAATAGCTTTGAATATCCCAGAAAGCAAAGCACAGAGGGAAACCTAACAACAGTCAAGTAGAGAAGCCTGCGACAGATATCCCACTGCACACAGGAGGAGCAAGTAAGGTGACACTGTGCATGGCCACCCAAAGAAAACAGCCTAGCCTCCTCACCAACCCAACTGGCTTGTAAGCCCCATCTGGCTCACCCAAACAGCTAGTTCCAAAAAGTACATGAACATAGGTACCAGTAATTCAGGGGGGAAAATCCACCATTTGATCAACTTTCCTAAGTCTTTGGACTTTGGTGGTACTTGGGTGAAGAACAAGGGAAATGACCCTGCATGGTTCTGATGCTAAAATCAGTCATTGTACCACAGGTTTGAGTTGACAGCCAACGTGCTGGAAACGCAGATGGGAGGAATGCTCGGAATCCCAGTTCCTGGCCTCAGACTTTTCAGTATGGAAATAACTTAACAACACACAAATGCTGGAGCAGAGTTCTCAGAGTAAATCACTCCCATACCTGCTCCTAGCCGTACTTAATGTTCACCTGGATTTATGAGATGATGGCGGCAGAGACAGTTTCTTGCAACTATTATATTATTTTCCTTTCCTCTTTTTACAATGTCAGTTTTTTTCACGTCTCTGTGAGGGGCCCAGGTAAGTAACTTAGCTACAGATGCTGAGTCTATCATTTGGTCCAGTTTTCCAAATGTGAATACTGTTTTCTGCCTAGAACAGAAGCTTCATCTTTTAGTCATTTACTTTTAATCTGGCCCAGAAAACAGATCTGTTTTCCTGCATGCCTTCGGGAGTATTAATGCAGGGCCTCGCGGAGGACAGTGTGAGCTTCCTCTGCAGATGCAAGGGCCTCCTGAGCCCAGGTACACACCCCACTCTGTGTGCCTGTCTGGCATGTCAGAAATCCTGAATTACTCACAGCTGGAAACAGATTCATTCGGAGGAGAGTGTCCATTCGATGTTGTGATTCCATTCGGGTTAATACCTTGAAATCGCAGCCTGGCTTGCCTGCCTTGGGACAGGTAAGAAGTGATTTAAACAAGCTGAGTACCCGACCCAAATTGGAATTTAAAACAATCACCCTGATGAGAAAGTTCCCTCTTGGGAAAAGCTACCTTTTTCCCAGACCTTAAGGTGGAGCTTCCTAATTGTTTTAGTGAGGATCATCCCAACCACCAGAATCCACTTGGACTGATTTTCAGCTACACTAAGGCTGCCTGATGGGAGGGCAGGGCAGGCCAAACAAGTGGCCCTTACAGGCTGCAGCTGAGCTGAGGGCGGTGCCTGCAGAGCTTCAGGGCTGCACTGTGGTTTTGGCTGTTTTGGGTTTCTTTTTTCTGTCATTTTTTTTTATTGCCCCCACTTCAGTCCCAATGTTGTAGCACCAGGATCAACTGACCACATGTTGCTGTAGTAAAATACCGCATGAGGCTGTGTTTATAAAATTTCCAACCTATCCCCTTTTTATACCCATGATGTCCCACACCTATCTAATTTTTAACAATGATAATATTTGGAGGAACTTTTCCTTTAACCACAAAGAAAAGGCAAACAGCTTCAAGAACAATTGTTTTCTTTTCTTTTTTTTAAAAAAAAAACAAGGTGTCGCTCTGTCACTCAGTCGAGTACAGTGGTGTGATCACAGTTCTCTGCAGCCTTGAACACCTGCGCTCAAGCAACCCTCCTGCCTCAGCCTCCCAAGCAGCTGGGACTACAGGTGTGGGCCACCAACCCTGGATAATTTTTTTATTTTCATTTTTAATACAGAAGAGGTCTCATTATGTTGCCAAGGCTAGTCTTAAACTCCTGAGCTCAAGTGATCCTCTCACCCCTAGGCCTCCCAAAGAGCTCGGATTTCAGGTGTAAGTCACCACACCTGGTCACATTTTTTTTTTTTTTTTACTTTAAACATTTCTGTTAGTTTTATTTTTTTTTTAAATGCATTCAATTTTACAATAATACTTATTGCTAGGTATCTCTTTAAAGTTATGTTAAAGGTCATATAACCTTCTTAGAATTTGCTGCAATAACCCAGTAGGAAGTAAGAATGGTCTAGGCTTGAGGTAATAGAAACGGAAAATAAAGGGAAGATCTGAGGACTGTGTCTAAAGAAATTTGATTGGACCTAGGGAGTGGAACGACAGAGGGTAGGGCGGGAGCTGAGTCCCAGAGTGGGAGGGTGAAACATGCCTCTAACAGAACCAGGGGAGTTGGGCATGGTGGTGAGTTTGAATGGGAAAGCCCTGGGTATGGTTTCCGGCATGTTGAGTGAGGAATAGCAGTGGTATGTTCAATGGGAACATCAGTAACAGCTAGAGGCTAGAGACCAATATTTATGCCAACGCAAGGGCTAGACGTACAATAAAGGAATTGTCTGGGTGGACTTGACTCTTAAGCTATGAGAATGTATGGGTTTTTTGAAGAGGTGTAAACAAAAACCACCTAAGAGTGGATACATCCAAAAGACAGGGAGGCAGAGCTGGACACCCAGAGAGGTCAGAGAAAGGCCAGGACGTTCCACATAAACCACTGGCTCCCTTTTTGTCTCTCTTGACAGTTTATTTCTCTGCATTTCCAATGGAGAAAACTATTACTAGTATAACCACTTATAATTATTCCCAGTTAACTGAAGAGGCCCAAATCAAATTATCATTAATAGCATGTTTAATGGACATTAATTCATGTCCATATGTGGACATGAATATGCTTTATGAATATGTAAGTCCTTTGATTATTACCATCCCCAGTCACAACTGAACAGGAAATGCTGGTGCAAGAAAACACTATTTTACTCTGCAGTATTTCCAGCATAAATAGTCTTTCCCAAAATTAACGTCCAGCTTCCTTAGCAATCATCATGATGGAAATAAAATAGGGTCCAAGCATTCTCCAGTCCCTCCTACTCTGTAGATTCAAGGGGGACATTAGTACCTCTGATAACACCCGCCACAGGCATGACATGAATGCGCAACTTTTCTAATTCAGACTCCAGCCTCTGAAAACCTTGGGCCAGTTCTCAAGAAGACATCAGACAGAGACTTCTATCTTGCCAGAACAAATGTCCTGTCATAGCAAATATAAATAAAACCTGTGATAGGCCAGGCGCGGTGGCTCACGCCTGTAATCCCAGCACTTTGGGAGGCCGAGGCGGGCGGATCACGAGGTCCGGAGATTGAGACCATCCTGACTAACACAGTGAAATCCTGTCTCTACTAAAAATATAAAAAATTAGCCAGGCGTGGTGGCGGGCGCCTGTCGTCACAGCTACTCGGGAGGCTGAGGCAGGAGAACGGCGTGAACCCGGGAGGCGGAGCTTGCAGTGAGCCGAGATCGCGCCACTGCACTCCAGCCTGGGCCACAGAGTAAGACTCTGTCTCCAAAAAATAAAAAATAAATAAAACAAATAAAACCTGTGATAAATAATTTAAATAATTAATACTGAACTCAGAGAACAATGAAAGCTGCCACAGGCTAGGAGACATTCGTCTGAAATTACTGTCACAACCACCTCCCCTCTTCGCTTTGCCTGATAACACTGGTTGAAGACAGAGCCACCAGCTGCCAAATAATCAAGCACTCAAAATCAAGTCCCCAGTCGCAAGAGATAAAATACTTTTTTTCTTTACTGTGAAAATTAGCTTGTAAGGATTCATCAGTTAAGATCCAAATAACCCGAATATGCAAACTTGCCAAGAGAGATGATGAACAAATATCTGTCACCATCTTAGCCAGTATTCCTCTAAGCTGTCAGCTTCCTGAGCTGTTCTCATCATCTACATCGAACACTTAATATTAAGTGTTCACTCTTTGCAAGACAATAGACTATGCATATTGCTGCTTTCAGGATACCCTGTCTTTTCACCAAAAAACCCAAAAACAAACCAAAAATGAACTCCTATGAATTGAAAAGAACTCCACTCCATTTTAAAGTTGAAGCAGAACCTGAGATCACATTCATTCACATATGTGGAAGTAAATACCAACTCTTAATAATCCCTGCTAAGATTGTACTCATTATTCCTAAATCCTAGTGACCTAAAACACATGAAATAGCTTCCAGTTTATCTACTGGTTTAGTCATTCCCCTGAGTGGGATGCAAAGATCAAGCCAAATTCCCTTCCAGCGTCAAATTCCACCTAAGATGAGGGCATAATTTTAACCTGCAAGGAGAAAGTTGAATGTGATTTACATTTGTAGTGCACTGAAATAGGAGGACAAAAAGAATCCTTATAATATAAGCCTTAGGGTTTTCAGTCATTGGGGTGGTGGAAGAAAGAGGTTGTCATCTCCAATATCATTGTCAAAGAGTGTTTCCTTTCAGTCATGCTGATAAAAAAAAAAATGAAAAGATCAAAAGCAGCCTCATCTACTAGGATTAAGCAAACACGGGGACATTTTCAAAACCTGGATAAAACCAAGTTTAGGTTTCAGAATATTCTTTTTCTCCAGACTTCTGAGGGGAGGGAAGCATTGTTTTACACAAATATCAGAGAAGTAACATGTTAGCATAACCGGAAATGTGCAGCTGTTGCAAGTTTGCTCAACTTGGCATCTTTTATTTTCCATCCAGCACCACTCATACCTTACCCACGGAGCAGCGATGCTGGCTAGCGGCTGATGGGCACAAGATAGTGTAAGAAGGCAAAGTGTCTCTCTCTCTGCACCTTCTTGCTCCAAGTAATGGGTGGCATCGGGTAACATGATTTCCAGGTACAGAATTTAATCAGATTAAACAGCCTGCTTTGCGGAGCTGAGGCTGACACCACCATGCCCTGTTCTGTGACTCCTGTTGAGCTGGGATCCAAGATCTTAAGATTGTAGCTTGTCCCTTGTTCCATGTGTTAAACAGTCAATACTCTCTGGGGATGGACTTCACTTTTAATCATTTTGGTAGGAATTCTAGAGCATGGAAATGTCCTAATTTCCTATTGCTGCATCAGCATAATGAGTCTGATTTAGGTCCTATGGGAGAATAACAACACTTAGCACTTATACACCACACTTTTCATCTTCAGGGTCTTTAACCACGTTAGGCTGTAATGTTATGTTTCTCTTAGTAAGACAAAGGAGTTCATTTCTAGTCCCTTCAATTACCCTTCCTTCCTTACACACATACACATACACACACACACACACAGACACACACACAAACTGTTATTATATGATAAATCTATTTCCCATCTCCTAGATGTGTATTATGCAATTTCTTTTTTTTTAAGTCATTAAACATAAAAGGAAAATTCACACACCTCCTTTTTTCTTTTTCTGTTTTTAAAAATATTTTTGTTTTTCTTTCCTCTAACATGGAACACAAAATCAACATGCTGGTTGTCCATTCAACATGTCTGCTAGGGCTGGGCTTCCCTACTTGATTTCATTCTTCATACCTCATGGTCTCCTGTGTCGTCTCTGGCCACTGAGGGGAGTGCAATCCTCTGTGTCGGAGAATTCTGGAAGATTCTGCCCAGCTCAGGCTCAGACCTCTCCACTTCATCTCTATTCACTTCTGGCTCAGGTGACTCCACCCAATCTCAAGTACATAAACACTGTTTCTACATTAGTGACTCCAAAATCTGCATCTCCAGGCTGGTCTTCTCCCTTGAATTCCAGAGCTATATATCCATCTGCTGGTCCAGCATCTCCACTTAGCAAATCTAAAAAGAAACCCCCAATTTTCCCCTTAAACCCACTCCTCCCACAGGCAATCCCATCCTTCCAGTTGCTCAGGCCAAATACCTGGGTTCATCTTTGGTTTTGCTGCTTCTATTACTTCCCAGTCTAATCCATCAGCAAATCCTGTTGGCTCTTTCTTCAAAATGTATCCAGAATCTATCCACTGCCTCCATCTCCACCTTGAGCCAATCTGCTATCATCTCTAATCTAAATTCTTTCAATACCGTCTCAACCGGTTTCTCTCTCAGCCACTGCCCTTCAATAGTTTGCTTTCAACTCAGCAGCCAATGTGATCTTTCTAAGATGTAAGTCAAATCCTCTCACTTTTCTGCTCAAAACTGTCCTGGCTGGGCACAGTGGCTCACGCCGGTAATCCCAGCACTTTGGGAGGCTGAGGCGGGCAGATCACTTGAGTCCAGGAGTTTGAGACCAGCCTGGGCAACATGGTGAAACCCCATCATTACAAAAAATATGAAAAATGAGCCGGGCATGGTGGTGGATATCTGTAGTCCCAGCTACTTGGGAGGCTGAGGTGGGACGATCAACTGAGCCCAAGAGGTCGAGGCTGCAGTGAGCTGAGATTGTACCACCACACTCCAGCCTGGGCAACAGAGTAAGAACCTGTCTCAAAAAAAAAAACCCAAAAAATTGTCCTATAGTTTCCCATCTCACTCAGTTAAAGCCAAAGCCCCTTTACAAGGCCTCCCAGGATTTGTCCTCCCAGACCCAGCTCTCTAGACTTCTTACACCTCCCTTGGGTCTCTTTGTAATTCCTCCAACACACAGAGCACCCTCCAGCCTCAGGCCTTTGCACTTATGTGCGTTCAGCTTGAAACATTCTTCTCCCCAGTACGTACCTGGTTCAGGCCTCCTCCCACTTTGGGTCTCTGCTTGCACATCTAACCAGCGATGCCTGCCTGACCACCCCCAGCATGCCCTGTGCCCCTTCCCTGCTACACCTTTCTCCATCACACTTATCACCATCTGACATCTTATAGATTTTTTTTTCACATATTTATTGTTTCTCTTGCCCCCTAGAGGTAAACTACATGAAGGCAGGTATTTTTGTTTGTTTTTTATCATCTTTATTCAGTGGCATACTCAACAATGCCTTGGACAGTGCCTGCCATGTGGTGGGCACTTGAAAATGTTTCTTGAATGAAACTCCCCATGGGGAGTTTCTTATATGTTTCAGGATATGAACTAGTCTGAGTTCTAAGCCATTGGCAAGTTGAGATTTGTGATACCTGATAGTGAATTACAACATGCTTTTCTAAGGGGAAACAATTCTTTTATTAAAGATTTATGAGGTTATAAGCTTCTATTAATATGGAAATTGAGGCTATTGTGGAACGTGTTATCTGCTATATATAGTATTAATACAGATAATGAGGGCTTTCTCCAGTGGACATAACCTGCTTACAGCCTGCGTTGATTCTATATACACATTGGGATGCTTCTGGAAAAGGATGCTGGGATTAGAGACAGAGTCTGTACCACAGACTTTTCCCCAATGGACAGCCACATGGGTCAAGTAAGGATCAATTCTCTATTTGCTCTTTAACAGAATTTTCTAGACCAACTGCAGCTAGAAGTTTTAAACGTGGTGTGCAGAACAAGTCCAATCTTTCCTATATTTTTTGTGTAAGACACATAGAAAGTTCAAGCAATAACTTTCTTTAGCCAAATTCTCTGGATAAATTAATCCATCTTCCACTTTACTAAAACCTAATGAGGGAACCAATGCAAGTCTAAAGACTCAAAGGAAAAGAAATCGGAAGACAACTAGAGATGTAGAATTAAAAAGAAATAATTGTCTGAATGTAGACCAAAAGGAAAAAGAAAAGAATACTAAAAAATGATAAGACAGGCACTGAATAAGAACCTGCGTTTCCGCATTTTAAGCAGGGAAAGAAGAGCTGGGGTGGCAGGATGCCAAGGATGTTGACAGCTGGAAAAACCCAGTCAAAGGGGTAGGTAAAAGAATATTGTCAGGTGGGGGAGCATTATTCCTACTCCTCATTTCCCTGCCCTGTGACTTCCAAAGAAATGCCAGAGCCAAAGCCACCAACACAGCCCTCTTTGCTGCCAGAGGAGTCATTGTGGTTTAGCCCTCAAGAGAATGCCCTCTCGTGTAACCATGGCCACCTGAGGCTGGATTTGGCCCCTCTGGTTTGAATGAGGCAAAGGAAGAAGAAGCCTCAACAGCCTGAATATTGTCCAGCTTCCCATGCGTGCAAGTGAGGCTGAGGCATGAGACAGTGGTGTCCTGAGACGCTGGCCCTAGACCATGGGGAGGCTGGCTGTTCCCCACCCACACACCTATCATGAAAGCATCACACGGCTATGAGTAACACTTAAAAGAGGGAAAATAACATGTTTCTACAGCTGCAATAGTTCCTTTTCTTACTTTGGTTGCTTAATAATTTTAATTTTTAAATTTTAATTATTTATACTCTTTTTCAACCCACAAGAAATTTAAAGCAACTCACAAAACATGTAGAGCATGACAATGTTTTTTAAATTAAAAGTCAGAACCAGAGAAAATATAAACTAGAAATGAAAGTCTGGTCTAGGGAGGAAGTAAAATATGCTCGTCATAATGTTCGAAAAGGTTTTCAAAGTTTAGCAGTAAACTTGGCTTTGTGTTAACCTAGCAGTCAAAGCAAAAAGAGGAACAGAACCAGTTACATGATTCTCATGTCCATGAGGAGAAAAATATTTCAGTTCCTCAGGGGAAGCAAACCATTTCCTGGAATTCAGATCTGCAAGAATTTCCTCACACAGGGCTTCATATAAGAAATCATGAATAATGCAATGGAGAATATCTAAAACCACACCCCGACCATGGGCTTCATGAAACTGTTCTTGGAAAAATGTCTTTAGTAAAATAAAGGGCACACACTTGAGGTAAAACCATTCTATCAGAAATGAAGACAATATGGATGAAATACACATCTTTCTTATAGTTCAGTTTAAGAAGCGAGCTTTGACTATCTTGAGGAATGAATGAACTTAATTCCTTAGTCTTCTACAAACACATGTCTATCAAAAAAAACAAATTTATTACTTAACCAAAGGAAGTTGACTAGATGATGAGAATTTCTTCCTCTCTCGCATGCTATTTTCATGGTTTAAGTATATATATATATACATTTCTATTGCAACAAAATATAGAATGCATGTCTTTTATTTTTATTAAGTTAATTTTTAAAGTGCTCAGAACTTTATTATTTGGCTGGCAAATAATAGTTGCTATGTAAGTGCTTGTTTAAAAAAGAAAAAAGGCACTTCATATCCTTTGAGAGGGGAGTGGAGGAGAGAGTCAAGCATACATGATAAATTAATTATAAATAAATAAAACAAGTTGACTGAGATTTCATACCCCTCTTGTAAGCATCACTTATTTTCATGGTTTTTCCTGAAGCTGTACAGGCTAAATACAAGCCCTTGACTATTATGACATGAGAATGTGACAGGAAAAATCTGGTGGAGGGGGGATTATTATAATTTCACATAGACAAGGACTAAAAGGCTTTGAAACACTTAAAGAAATATCAGAACCTTTTAAAATTTCTTTTCCAGATGGAACAGCTGGACTTCAGAATTCATTACTACCTAACTGGTCTTTCCTTTCAATCACCTTTCACATTTTGAATTTCTGTTCACAGACTGTATCTAATTTGTTTCTTAATACAATGTGGGCATTCAATAATGCTGTATAATAACAATGAACAAAATACCAAAAAGCATCCTCATCACATTGACTTGTGACCACCATCTCCTTTCATTATTCTTGTAAAGTGATTTTAAATTTCAGCACGTTCCCATAAAAACCGAATATATTCTTAAGGGTTTCATAAAGTGATTTTCCTACATTTTTAAGAACAAACGATTCGCAGTTGTACTTAACCTATTTGTCTCAGCAACAACAGATGTTCAATACTAGGACAAGGTAATATGACCAGGAAATAATTATGAATTTGGTGCAGAATGACTGGAAAGATTATCGAAAACAGACAGTTACAACATGGGCCAAAGTCTGATGAAATCCCCTCTTCTACCATGAAGGTTACTCGCCTGTTCTCTCACCCATTGGCTCTATTCTTCTGCACTCACTGCTCATGTAAGGTTTGCTATTAAATACTTAGCAAAGTAAAACAACTGATTGAGAATAGAAAAAATCTGTAAGTTTGACTTTGGTTCAAGATTCTAAATTTTTAATTTATCTAGCTTTGAATTCTGCCATAATCAAGGAATAATCATCTTAAAAAAAATTAGACAAATATTTACAAATGGCTAAAATACTTCAAGGCCACATCAACACAATCTGCAGTGCAGTGCCACCTAGTTTCCTCGTGGAAGTTTCTAGCAGGACACCTCTCAAGGCGGCCATCCAAGCAAACCTACCCGCTTGCTGCTCTCCTCCTCTTGAGCCTTCCTGAACTCATGCTCCAGGGAGCAGTCCAGCTCGCTGAAGAGGCCCACCTCCTCACAGTTCTTCAGAAATCTCGTTGGGGTCGGAGTTTGATCTGAAAACAGAGTTGGAGAGCTCATAAATGGGTCTTTTTTCTCAAAAACCAGTAGCAAGCATGAGCTAGATTCACTAATCCCCTCCCCTTGCCTTAATTAAAATGTCCACTAGCCATCCACAGTCTCTTGGCCCTTTAAATAACATAATGATATGCAAGAATATAAAACCGTAAATTCCGAAGCAGGAATACAGTAGACAGAAGGCTGTAGTCTGCGAGGGCTTTTGCTGAACTCCCTCCAGACAACTTCAGGAGATCTCACTCTCCACTTGTCTGAAGTCTGTACCATTTGAATACACATTGAAACATGTGGAATGACCCTTTTTCTTTCTATATTTATTTTAAACTTGAAAAAGAAAATGATTTTGCTAAAATAAGGCCAAAAAAAATCTGACCCAATGTTAAGCCTGACTTCAGGGGGCTGGAAAGAAAAACGATTTTGCAAATTCTTATAGTAAACAAAAAGAAACAAACAAGCATGTTAATTCCTTTTTCTTAATGGAGAAAGAAAACTTAACAATTCTATCTCTCTTTCTGAAAAATCATAGAAGGATGATAAAAGGTTCCAAGTCAAACACATTCAGCTTTCATCCTTTAAAAATGTCATTATTAATTTTATTTTCCTTTGCTATAGCCAAAAAAAGAATGTTCTGCAAATGCTCTTTAAAAGGAAAAGAATTTCTTTCATATTTTTGACTTTCTACAGAGCTTTCTACTTATAAAACTGAAGGAGCTGAAGCCACTGTTTGTAGCTTAATATATATGCAGCATTTGCAGTTTATAAAGTATTTTCATACAATTCTTGAGAATCTAGATCTCATAAGATTCTATTAAATAGAAGGTAAGTAGAGTAGAATTGCACTTCCATCGTCATTGAGTGCAATCATCTTCCTTGGTGAAGGTGTACTTGAGTTGAGACAAATAAAATTGTGTAAATGGTCTTTTCTCAGAAACGGGAGATATTAGAATCAGAAAGGACCACGGAAGAAAGCCTAGCCATGCTAAATTTTTGCAGATCAGAAAAACAGAGGCCCAGAGTAATTAACAGTCTTGCTCAAGGTCTTCCAGGTAAATGGTAGAGACACCAGGATTATAACCAAGGCCTCAATGCTATTTCCAATGTGTACATGTATTATTCCCACCTAACCCTGTAGTAGACTGGATTAGATTAATTATGGCATTTTCCCAGCTTGATCTAGACTGTCTCAAAATCTCTGCATAGTTCTCTAAGCCATTAACCAGTCAACTGAAGAGGTGCCCTCAAGTTGAAACAAATTTGCCATTCCCGCATTCTCTTTATAAATTCCTATATTATAAGAAACTAGAATTATATTTACTTTTCTAAATCATACAGAGAATAGTTAAGCCCAGTAAATCAGCAAATTGTCTGATTCAAAGAATATCTTAATACCCATGAAGCAGAAAATGGTGTAATATCCCCCATCGAATCAGCCCTTTAGAGGCCATGTCTCTTGATTCCCTCTGGGCGAGCAACTTTCAGCACCCAAATGGCTGACTTGGATTCCACGCAGCAAAATCCCCATCTGCATTTTTTCCCACTCTTGACCTGATCTCCAAGATACTGAGCTCCTTGCATTTCACAGAGAGCATACCACAGCTGTTCATAAATTTGGCATTACAGATAAGGGATGTGTGAAAGAGTGAGTTTTGTTGAAAATTGTTTTAATAGCAACTAATTTATTTATTAAGAAGCACACATATACACCTAGGTCCCTAATATATACATATAACTATTGTGTGTTTATAGAAGACAAAATTAATATTTATGCAGGATTTTGCAATTAACATTTTCACTCACATTGTCTAGAATCTAGATCTTGCATGATTCTATGAGGTAGCAAGAGTCGATACTATTTTATAAATGAAGGAACAAGCTTCCTTGCACAAGGTTACACAATTTGTAACCATCTTATCACTACTAAGTCCTCTCTTACCTTCAGACACTATCCCTTTTTGATCTAAATTCAGTGCTTTGCCCTCCCTGATCCAAAGAGCTCTGTTGTGTATGTAGAAAACAATTTCAACAACCCAGAAATCTAGATTTGAGAATACTGTAATATGGGGGAATTTACCTACATTCTCTGGACTTCATATTCCCCATCTTTCAAAAATATTTCTAAAGTTGTGTGATCCTATAAATCCTAACATCACCACCATAATGGGTTAGCTTTAAAAAGTCACTGTTCATAGTCCGAAGAAATATGTGACTATTTAAAGGACAGTCAAATGGGAACATAAGTAACAGCCGGAAGTTTGATACTAATAGGTCAGAGGCAAGGGCTGGCTATATAGATAAAGGAGTTTTCTGAATAGAAGGCGTATAGACAAGATCTGAGAGTGAAAATAAAAGGGTGTGTGTGCATGTGTGTGTGCGTGTGTGTGCATGTGTGTGTGTGTGTGCACGTGCATGAGCACATATTCTTCCATTTATTGGTTGCTTACATCATGCTAGGCATGATGCTAAGTGCTTTGCATACAGCATCTCATTAGTTCTTACACCAACCATATTACGTAAAAATTATTTTTCCTGTTTTACATACGAAGAAACTGAGACCTGCCCCAGGCCTGATAATGTGACTGATGGGGTAATTCCTAATTCATAAGGCCAAGTTTGTAGCACTCTGCTGGATCGATCCACAAGTAGTCTCAGCAAGGCAAGTATCCTGTACCTACCAATTTACAGAGGCAGTGATTCCATGAAAAGACACTCCTTTTTTTCAGCAAACCAACTCACCAAGGGAACCAGACACTGAAATATGACAAATGTTGCAAAGGAGGTTTTTTAAAACTCCTTTTGGTGCCAATCTTTCTTGTCAAAGAAATCCCCAAGGATATGCGAGACAGTGAGAGGAGTGGGTAAGAGTTCCTACTTGCACTTGCCCTGGTGCTTAGCTCTCCTGGGAACCTGGTGTGCTATTTGCAAACTCTCTGGAGAGGGTAACACACAGGTGTTTATGCAGCGCCACTTCAGATTTACAAAAGCAGTAACAACAAAAAAACTTTCAACTCTCAAACTCAAAAGTTACTTGTTTTTAGTTTGGTTTGAGATGGGGTTATTCCCTTCTCTCATTCAGAGGGTCCTCACTGTAGTTGAAGCACTAAAAGAACAGTGAGTGGAAGGCGTGAAACAATCACCTTGGCTTTAAGTTCTTATTGAAACCAGCTCCTGTAAACCCCCGAAGGGCCTCCTATCAATACTCAATGAGCACACCTCAGATATTATGCACCAATGGAGCATCTGCCGTTATTATTCAGGATCTAGAAATCACTGGTGCTGGAGCTGACTGGTGCCTGCTCTTGGCTCTAAATAAGGTGTGATTTACAAGAATTTTAATTTATGGCCATGGAGATTGCACACCATCTTCAGGTCTAATTTCAGCAGAAATAGTTATTTGACAAGGCATTCGTGTGTTGGTAGATTTAGCTGTCCCCTTTTTTTAACATCTGCACATTTTCTGGTTTACTTGGAACTGGTACTGTGTGAGATCAAAGATAACTAGAGACCTTGCATTAATTCTCATAAATGTTAAAACAAAAGTTAAGCCCCATTTTCTGGTTCTTGTTGTAACTGGAAAGAATAGCTTACTCACAAAAAGAAAATGAATTTAAAATTTGGGACAGTGTGCCTTATCTATTCCAAATGTGGGTATCAACTTTGCTTTTCTCTAACTATATCCTACAGCAAAGAAAATCACATTTGGTAACAGCCCTGGGACCTTTTTCTGGTCCTTCTGCTCTGGGGGTGGGAGGGAAGCAGTTGTCTTTGCTGTCTGTGGCTCCCTGGCCCCAGAGCTTTCATTTATCCATGGCTGAAGAGGCTGGTGATGCTGGACTGTGTCAATCCCATGCCTGTGCCATCCTCCGGCAACCTCCTTTGTTCATGTGTGTAGGTGTGTGCTGGTATCTGGGAACAATCTTTTTTAAGAGCAGACAGAAAACATCGCTCAACTTGCTTGGGGCTTGGGCTCTCACATGCCAGCATGAATTCAATTTCATGGACCATCTCATGACCTCATCTCGGAGTTCAGGAGTCCGAGAGAGGCTGCTAGGATGACTGTTCTCTTTACCTCTCCATGAATCATGGTCCTCAATTTCTAAATCTCAAGCAAAGAAGCATAAAGGGATAAAAGGAAGATTAAAAACTGGCAGACTCAATTCCCACTGATGATGAGTGGTCTGATATTTCTGTTATCTTATGTGATTTTCTCAGGTGTTTTAATTGCAAAATTGTTCCTGTAAGATAAGAGAGAGTCAGTAGGATTGTAATGCAGTTCTATTGGTGAGAGATATGAATGATTCCAAAATATTTCAAAAGAACCAAAAGTTGTTAGGATTATCAATTACCAATCAAATTATATGACACAATTTCCAAATCATGGAATCACTGCCTCTGTAAATTGGTAGGTACAGGATACTTGCCTTGCTGAGACTACTTGTGGATCGATCCAGCAGACTGCTACAAACTTGGCCTTATGAATTAGGAATTACCCAATCAGTCACATTATCAGCTGGGCAGACAAGCATACGGCTAAATGCATATGCGATTCTCAGCGCTTCCTATCAGTTCATAGTCTGCCTAGCATCAACAGCTTCAGCCCAGCAAGTGCAATTATTCCAACGTAAAACTAAATGACAAGAAGAATGCTAAATTCTGAAATCTGATTCTTCTTTTAAAAAGCATTTAGTCTGCTCTACATTTAATAATAGATTGCTACCTTACTCCCTTTCAGAGCTGCTTTTGTATTATGTGTTTTTCTGTTTCATTTTCCTCAATAGTTAAAAAAGTCAAAGTGACAAATCACCAATTTAAAAAAGAAAAGAAGGGAAAATGCAGAGGTCCCATCACATACCGGAAAATAATATTAACTTCCTAAGCAAAATTTTCTTTCCTATTGGTCTGATATTCTCAACTATGGTATTACTAAAGGACTGTGAAAATAATGTTACATCATATGGCATGAAACTGATAGTGGCTAGAAATACTATAAAAAGCCTCATTAGTTACAATAAAGGTTAGTTTGAATTAGCGGCCTGTCTAATTACAGGATATTCTTTAAAGGCAATGCATTTTTATTATTTGCATGACTCAGTTTCAACCAAACAAAAAGGTGGTCTAATAGGATTCCTCAAGAGGGCTATTCATATCAGTGGAGAAAAATATTGGAATTAGTATATCTATTTTAGTAAGAGTTAGAGTTACCTAAAAAGGTATTTTTCTTAGGTACTTTTGATATTTTTTTTTGGTTACATTTATCTCATAAATATTTCAGCAAATGCTTTCTTTAAAATATTCCAACTTAGTCGCTATCTAAATTTTAATAGAGCCCTAACTTAAGAAAATTTACATCAAATGAATTTTAATATACATAATCATTTGTAAGAGCGATAATCAATCACAACTCACAGAATTCCAAGGAATTTTAGACTTCTTTGCAACAAACGTGCCTTTTATTGAGTGTGAATATATAATAGGAGTCTCTCAGTAACACTGATGTTACTATTTCCCTGCACCTGTCCTGAAAGGCAGTGCTACAATGGGACAAACCAAGGCAAACCTGGTTTTTAAGCAATAGACGTGGAATGCTTAAAAACCATCCTGGCCAGGGTGATCCAGGTCAGTGGGGAGATGGAACACCCTCTTACACTCTTGACTCATATACTGGGATCCATTCATTGCCAAGACAGACAACTGTTGGACTAGATGCTCTTTCAAGTGCCTGTGAGTCCGTTAAACAATGCTCTGACAAAGGTGTCTCTTACAACGCATGCTCAACTAGCTCCAAAAGACATAGTTTTAAAGTAACCAATTATATATTCCACACCTACTCACGATCAACCATGAGCTACCCCAAGTGTTCCAACTGCAATCAAGCCACAATTTCAATTTGCATTACTGAGGCTAAGCTAGTAAGAAGGGTTATTAACACCAAGAGATCAAGTCTCTGCTGGCTGAGTGAACTAGGGGACCCAAGGTGATTTTATTATCAAAAATCGCCCTGAATAGCAGAAGCTAATGCTTAACTTTCCACTGAGTCCCTGATTGCCTGAGTTCTCCTATACTCTTAGTCAAAGGGGACTGGTTTCCAGACAGAACAAAGACAGCAAGCAAGCTTTTCATATAAAAAAGAATACTGCAGAGCAAGGTCTCCAAAGGATTCAGGGGAAGTATTCAAAATTCCATTTTGCTTGACCAGCTAAGAATATGGACGAGAAACGGACAACTCCTATAAATGCCAGTAACACTTACATTCTATTTGTCACAATGGATGAGACAATCTGATTTTAAACCTCAACTCTTTGTTCTTTGCAATGCTTATGTGTTAGAAGAATCTCCTAAAAACTTTTGATTATTTTCTCCACTGGATGACTATTAAAGAGATACCAATGATATAAGAAAAAGTAGCTCAGAGATTTATATCCAAACATAAAACTGAGACCAAAATGTGTTCTTAGTATGTATAGCTCACACATCTAGGTGTATAGTAAGAAAATTACAGACATATATGGACTTTGAGCAAACTACTTAATCCTTTGATCTTATTTCCTCGTATGAAAAAAAAGTGGTAAGGATTAAATGACCTAATGTATGTAAAGCATATGGCGCAATGACTGGTATAAGGGAAGGCAATAAATGGTAGCTAGTATTATTACCATGCTGCCCTCTGGTGCAAGCCATCTCCCCCACCCTCTGCTCCATAAAGATCCAATTAATTCACATGGTGGGAAGTTACTATATACCTTTACTATCAATGGAATTGCCAAGAAGAAGAGGTAAGTATGGGTCACGTGTGTGTGTGCGTGTGATTTATTTACTCAGTTTTTACAATACCCTAACTCATTCTAAAAAGAATTTGGAGTGAGATATGTCATCTTTCCTCTGGCTTCCCCCTTAAAATGCCCAGGGATTATTAAGTAGACTCTTCTAGCAAAGAACCATGAGCAATGGATCTCGGTTCTGTGATTGCCTCCTGGGGACAAATGTTTTACTTCCCTGAATTACTTTCTTGCTTTCTCCATGGTGAGAATCAGGTTTAGAGCCTGGAACTAGAGATGGGCCCTGATTCTAGACCTAATCCAGGGACACAGTCGGGTTCTGAAGGACTATATTGTCATTTATGTTAGATGCTTTCTATCAAATGGTGAGTGCTGAGAATCTGATGAATAAAGGAAGATAGAATGAAGAAGCCAGTCTTTCCTGCCTGTCTTCAGTGTCAGCTCAAGATATAGTCAGCTGTGCCACACTTGGTCTTGTGGTCTTACCCACATCCAGTCCCACCACATTCAGAGGTCACGGAGAAAGGACCCCTGAGCCTAAAGTACCCAGAGGCCTTTCCTGACCCCCCTTCCTGCTGGCCACTTGCTATCACAGTCATGTTTTATCTTCATCATAGCACTTGTCACTAACTGATACTTATTTACTTATCTGGGGTTTTGTTGTTATTTATTATCTCCCTTCCTCTGCACCCCTCTTGAGCAGTAAGTTTCATGAAAAAAGAGACCTCACCTGTCTTGTTCAATGCAGCAATTAACACTTATTGTAGGCACTCAATGAGTGTTTGCCGAATGAATGAATCACATGGCTGTAGAAGGGCAACTTCAGCCCCTCTTCCTACACCTTGACTGGTGCCTGCCCTAACTTCTGTCCAAGTACAGACCAGTTGCCTGTAGCATTAGCTGGGCCATGATGTCAGCAGATAGGTTACCAAGGCATTTAAAAGACACACAGTTGGCCGGGTGCTGTGGCTCACGCCTGTAATCCCAGCACTTTGGGAGGCCCAGCAGGGCAGATCACCTGAGGTTGAGAGTTCGAGACCAGCTTGACAAACATCAAGAAACCCCGTTTCTACTAAAAATGCAAAATTAGCCGAGTGTGGTGGCGCATGCCTGTAATCCCAGCTAGTCAGGAGCTGAGGCAGGAAAATCACTTGAATCCGGGAAGCAGAGGTTGCAGTGAGCTGAGATAGCGCCATCGCACTCCAGCCTGGGCAACAAGAGTGAAACTCCGTCTCAAAACAAAACAAAAAGACACACAGTTCCGTGTGTCTTTCTTATCTTTCTTAGGCTTCCCACCTGAGATGTCAATTGGGTTTTACCTTGCGGGAAAGATCCACAACACTCTTGAACTTTATCTTCCCCTCTCCCTCCAGGCAACACAGTCTATCATCTATTAGGTCACACACACACACGTGTGAGCACATGAGAGGACACATGTGCACACACAGCCCTACCTTGGAGGGCTGTCTCAACCTCTCTCCACAGTAAACACTGAATTTGCTGGTATCAAGATTTACAGTGGAGATGGAGAAAAAGTCATGTGCTCCATTTGAGTTTTTGTTTTAATAGGAATTCTCATTTGGAATATCATTTGTTTGTTCAGCTATAAATAAGGTTGCACTTTGATTCTGATTCTGGGTCTTTTTTTTTTTTCCTGCACAGAACCCAGGAACCCTATAAAGAACTCAGGGTGGGGACATTTAACAAGACAAGATTTGGAAATTCCTAGGTACCTACCCGTAGTACCATGGAAATAGACTCAAACACCACCCTCTTTACCGCTCTCCTGAAATTTGATCATGATTTTCAAACCAACTTTGCATCACATAATAGCTGGTAATTTTGAAAGCTGCCTGTGGATGTGCATTGTCCTCTACACATTCCCACTTCAAACTTGGCACTCAAAAACCTTCTACATCACAACTTCCCTTACTATGAAATTATCCTTTTTCACAATGAGAACAGCTGAAGGGAATGATTCACATCTATCATCACATTAGGACTCTAGAAATGCATCACGTGGACCAAATAAAGATGGGAGGACCCAGGCGAAGGGTTGTGCAAGTCTTTGCTCTCAAAATCCAACACTGTCATCTCCATTTGTGTCTCTACTCTGTCCCTTTGAATAAGGGGTTTATGTTTACTGTCTATCCAGAAGATAGGGCTTATTCTAATAAAACACGGGGACTGTCACTTTTAATACCCTACCTGGTGGCATGTCAAAAATCATTTACAGTCACTTTTTGGGAGTGACTCTACCTGTCCTAAATGAAATGAAACTTATGACAAAGCTATGAAATTATTTCTGATCTTTCAACCCATTGGAAACTTAGAGTATATCTGTGACATCTTAACACCTTCCCCAACTACAATATATACAACTAATTAAGGATAAAGTGATTTTCCAAAATTTTCCAAAATAAAGGTTAACCAGATATTCTGGTTTGTCATATAAATATCTATTATATTTTATCTTCTTAAAATATGATGAGCCTCAACTCATCTGAAATAAAATGTGTAATTGAATATTGCTTGAAAAAGTAGTCTAGGAGGAACTTGAAGATTTTTGCCCTGATGTTTTGATTTACATTATTTTTATTATTGTTATTACTATATTGCAAGCCATATAAAATCATTCATCTTCATGATAGGCCACAAAATATGATAAGGTAAATAAAATTTTAATGAGCATGTTTGTTTGTTTTCCAGGACCAGAAGGCTTTAGTGTGAGTTCTAGCAATCTTTTAAGAAAAAAAAGTATTATAATATCACATAAACATGTAAAATAAAAGAGGAACTAATTCTAAAACTCATAAGATACTAAAACTCATCATGGACAGTATGACAAAATACAATTACAAACTAATTTGGCCTACAAACATAGTTTTAATAAAAGTATACTCTGAAGCTTTTGCTAAATTGAATTTAAATACATCAAGCAACAGTCAAGTAAAATCTTGTCATATGTGTAATCATAATCCAATATGCCACAATTAGCCTTATGGAAAATGAGGCTTGAGAAAAATAAACACTGAAGGATTTCCTGGAAAAAAAATTTAAAAATAACAAAGTAAAAATACCCAACACAATAGCCTATTATAATTCAGGATGGACAATGTTGGTATATTACATAGAGTTCTCTAAGTGCAAAGAAATTGAACCAGACTGTATAGCTCTGCATTCCCTTCCAGTAAGAAAATTCTATGAACCTAAGAACATGCAAAGTGGGTAGCAAGTTTTAAAATTTAGCACTTCATTTCATTAGGAGTATTAAATGGCCTCACACCAACCTCAACATAAACCATGAGAAAGCAAAAGAAAATATGTCAATATAATACTCATGCTGTTTTTCCTCATATTTATTTCTCTTTTCATTTTCTCATTCCAAATTTGACACAATAAAAATTAGAGTTACTTTTCCCCAAATAATATTCCACCTGGCACTGCCAGTGATTGGCAGGAACAGCCTCAAATTAATAAGGATCCGGTAAGAACAATTGCAAAGCTGCAAGAGATTAACCCAAAAAACCTGCTTTAGGCACTATATAGAAGAATGCTTCATTTCAGTGTTCACACATCTTCAGCTGCTCTTTTTCAGACCTTCAGATGGAGCTCCTTAGAGGACCATCCTGGCAGCCTGCCTGAAAGACTGCTCTGTCTGGTACTTACACTATAGTAGTAATCTCCCTACATAATCATCATTCCCTAAACTCACCTCCCACTCCTTTACCACCAGGCAGCTTATTTGAGGGATCCAATTTGGGAAAAATAAAGGGAGAACTTTTGAATTTAAATATTGGGAATTGCAGAATCTACAGCCTTGCTACTTGTGTATCTATGCTCACTGATGAACCATTAAGTTATACTGCATTGACTCTATAGAACATAATGGATACAAAACAAAAGAATAGGCCATCCTTCCTAATCCTTCTAGGCTGTTATAATTCTTATGAATTTGAGTTTCTCCATCTCTGTTTGTAGACTTAAAGAAAGACCAAACAATTTTTAAAGAGCAAGCTCATAAAAAAACAACAACAAACAGAGACTGAGAGGTGGCAAGCGGTGGGTGAAGAGAAGGGCAGATGCTGCCTTTGAACTCGGTGTCTTCCAAGCCAGAGCACATTGGCACTATCAACAAGTCACTGGATGTGTGGGCGGCTCTGACACCAGGAGTATTGGGAGAATTTGACCGTGTCTATAAAGTGGCAAAATCTGATGATGCAGTAGCCATGTGCAGGTTAGTGGGTTAGGACTGCAGGATCAAGGGCCCTCATCTTTTCCCTGTGTTCTGAGCCTGGGACAGAAGCTCCATCACCTATGCCCTTCGTCCTCTATCAGCAACAATGGGTTACAATAACCTGTCTGACAAAACTCTTAGAGGATTATTGATAATAGTGCTATCCTGCACGTTTCCCAGAATTTAAAATAAAATTTGTAAAAAAGAATTTAAAACATTGTAATAATAAAGCACTTTTAAAATTAAAGTAACATAGAAACACTAAATTACATGAGCCAGGCCTGGCAGACAGTTTGTTTCTCTTCTAATACATTTAAAACATATCCATAGGTGTGCTAAGGAGAGAAGTGCTAAGGTGAAAAATTTCTAGCCTAAGAAGAATAACAGGAAACTATTTGATTATCCTGTTAGGGTTTATGCAACACTTTTCATTACATTCTTTCACTGAATCTCCATAATAAGCCTGTGAAACAGGCTTGGAATATACAATCATTCCCATTTTTTTGGGAAAAGAAACTGAAGCACAAAAAGGTTCAATAAGTAGCTCAAGGTCATGGCCAAGTGAGGCAAGGCCCAGGATACAGTTCAGGTTCC
This sequence comes from Pongo abelii, assembly GCF_028885655.2. Classification (NCBI taxonomy): domain Eukaryota; kingdom Metazoa; phylum Chordata; class Mammalia; order Primates; family Hominidae; genus Pongo; species Pongo abelii. The sequence continues at coordinate 56,656,067 of NC_071991.2, forward strand.
TCACTCCTGTCCCTGAACTTTTTCTAATTTACCATACTACCTCTCAAAATTAGAAGAAATCACAATTAGCTAATGGATTATTGGTATTATTTATTTCTGCTCACATTTGCTGAGCACTTGCTGTTTCCATACATTCTCTCATTTAATCTCCCACATATGAGGCAGGTATTGTTTCCTAAGGACACCTTCACTGACCATCTCAATCCAGAAAGAGAGCTCATTCTACCAAAGTTGCATAGCACCTTTTCCTTAAAATACTCACTTGACGTATGTCATAGATGATCCTTTATTTTAGCTAAGTTTTCACATGCATGCTATATTGTGATATTCTTGAGGACAGGAATCATACAAATCTTTGCATTTCCCATGGCTCACAGAACAGTACAGTGTGCATAGATGCCCAATTCACATTTGTTGCTTGAGTGTGATTACGGGTATGTAATTTTTTTTTTTTTTTGAGACGGAATTTTGCTGTCGCCCAGGCTGGAGTGCAGTGGCATGATCTCGGCTCACTGCAACCTCCCCTTCCTGGGTTCAAGCGATTCTCGTGCCTCAGCCTCCCGTGTAGCTGGGATTGCAGGTGCACCCCACCATGCCCGGCTAATTTTTGTATTTTTTGTAGAGATGGGGTTTCACCATGTTGACCAGGCTGGTCTCACTCGAACTCCTGACCTCATAAGATCTGCCCACCTCAGCCTCCCAAACTGCTGGGATTACAGGTGTGAGCCATAGCGCCCAGCCAGGTATGTGATTTTTAAAACAACTTATATAGAGCCAAGTTGCATAGTAATACATATTTCACATTCTAGAAAATGAGAAGTTGCTGCTCTTCAATCACTTGAGTGAATATTACCTGATTATATTTCTGCTATACTTTAGAAATGTGTATTTTCAAGGTGCACAATTTACCAGTGGGACTCGCCTACCAGAAGAAGAACAAGTATCTTGCATGGAACGGATCTGATCACCCAAAGCTTCTTTTCCTGATGGCTCCTTACCTGATAACATATTGTCTGTTTTTATTGAAGGAAACTTCAAAGTCATTTCATGTTTGTGCCTATGAATCATCAGATGGTCCTCTGTTGGAAAGCGCTGTCAGACGAATAAAAAAAAAAGGGAGGGGAGAAGAGGAGCCATTCAGTTTTAAAAAACATATTTACCATTATTGAGAAAAAGACTTATTTAGCATTGCAAACGTGACAGGCAAAACAAAAAAAAACATTTCGAAGAAGTGTGAAAGCATGAGTAAGTGAAGTTGCAAAGCTTTTTTATGCAAGCAAATGTGCTGGGATGTTCCTTTAAATTACACCCAAATATATGCATTCTAATTTTCATTAAAGTTTACCAAAGGGGTTAACTACAATTGCAGAAAAACCTGGCTGAGTACTGATAATAAGCAGAAAATTTTTGCCTTCTATACCTTCCGTAGGAACTTTTTTGAAAGGACTCTACTTCTTAGTCCCTGGATATATCCAACTATATATATATCAGTAAACTTTATATTTCTTTAGGAGCTATGGGTTTGCACTTTAAACTTTGTGTTTAAAGAATAAAACAGGAAGAAGTAAATGAACAATACTGAAGGTATTAAAATAACATATATATACAAAAAAATGAGCTGTGTCCTAATGCCTACCTAAATATGCAGTATTTTACAAAAAATAAGTGTTTAAATGAATGCTTATTTGTGGTCATGAAGAATAACTAATAATGGCAACATGACAAATTAAAATTTTTCCATTTCTTCTTATACGTATGAGAAAACCATGTCCAAAACATGAAAGTGAATTTAGACCTGAGTAGCACTGGAATTTTGCAAAATCATTTGGAACTTTTCAAATGTAGTTAATGTTTTACACAATAGTGTAAAATTAAGTCTAAGGTATGATAAGTATGCTAGACATTATCTATGGATTAACCAAAAATAGGAGAAATGCGTGATGAAAGAAGAGAATCACGATTCAAGTCAGACTTCGGGAAAGAATTATATGCCATGCCCAATTATTTGACATATGTATCTACAAATGTAACTGTGAAATCTGTACAGTGTATTTCCATTTATGAAGACCTTGCCCACCTATTATCTGATATTTTTAAATTACACATATGATTTTAGAGTAACATGACAAATTATTTTTAGTATTCTATGTTCTGTACAATGTAATAAACCAATGCTTATTTTTAATTTTCAGGGAATGATATTATGGTTATCAGAAATGCTGCTCCCAAATGTTTTTGGCTGTCTGACTTCCAGTCACATGGTGGGACTGAATTTTCTGGCCCTCTTGTGGTTGCATGAAGCCCTGTGACTAGTTCTGCCCATTGAGTAATGAATGAAAGTGACATGTCACCCAGGGGCCAGCATCTAATTCCTGGTGTAAGACACTGTAGCATTCCCCCTTCCCCTTTGTTTTAACATGGCAACTAGCAATATTGGAAATAGTGGCTACCCAATCATCTTAAATCTCTGAGGCATTATGAAAAGCATTTCTGAATTCTAAAGGATTATGAAGAACTTCCTGCCAATCTACAATAGAAATGCATCCTTGGGGAATAGAAATAAGCCTTTGTTGCTCTAAGCCATTGAAGCTTTGAGGTAATTTGTTATTGTAGCAGATCCTAGCCTATCCTGCCTTGGACTACTATGTTTGTAGTAACTGAACTTAACAGAATATCTGCTTTATCAATGTCGAATGAAAATACAACAGAGGATGATATATTCTGCTGAACACTTCCAAATCTTCAACAATTTAGAAATCTTTCAGAGCTTCCTAATTCCTCAGGATAGTCAATATAAGTTTTAATTACCTTTGTTTACTAGGGTAGAAATGTTTTCTGCAAATGGCATGGATTTGTGTTCATGAGAATGAAGGAATTCCCTGGGCTGAATTATACAAAATATTCTAAAAGTACTTCTTTGAATAAATATCACTTATTTACTTGTCATTTGTATTACATAAATTGAAGAGCATTGGCTTTTGCAAAACATGGTAATTATGCCAGATTTCTGAATACACTGAAGTTTGCTTTATATGACATGATTTTTTTGCTACTGGTTCACCCATTCTCTTGGTCTATAACACTGTGTAATGACCGCACCAAATACATAGCACTACCACGTGTGATTTAGAGACTGAGTTGCCTAGTCTTTCTGTCAAACAACTAATTATAATTTTTGTTTTATATGCGTATATAACACAAATATACTATAAAAATATTATATTTTATATAGACACTATATTTTAAATATACTATATTTTATATATATATATTTGTATATACAAAAATACACCACATGGTAATAGCCTTCATTTCATATCTATAAGCCATTTTCTGACTTTATAAAGTAATAGCCTAAAGTAGGATATGAACCCGATTACTTCTTAAATAACAATAATTTCCATAATACCACATACTGACTATAATTACCTTCCAAGTGAGATAATAAAGGACATCGTGATTTTTTTTAATTCAGCAGGAACATAGCAGCAAATTGAAAATAACAAAAATATACAGTCTGCAATAGATACAGAGCTGAGAAAGGCCACTGGAATTCAGAACGTGGTTAATTTAGAAGGCAAAGAGAGAGTGAAATTAACATTGAGCTCTGTGAGATTACAAAGGGCAAGAGAAACTCTTCCTTCTGAGACAAAGATAATGTCGAAGGAACGGTAGGTAACATAAAAAATCTCCCACATGGCCACGGTGGCTAACACCTGTAATCCCAGCACTTTGGGAAGCCGAGGCGGATGGATCACCTGAGGTCAGGAGTTCGAGACCAGCTTGGCCAACATGGCAAAACCCCATTTCTACTAAAAATAAAAAAATTAGCCAGGCATGGTGGCACGTGCCTGTAATCCTAGCTACTCAGGAGGCTGAGGCAGGAGAATCGCTTGAACCTGGGAAGCAGAGGTTGCAGTCAGCCAAGGTCGTGCCATTGCACTCCAGCCTAGGTGACAAGAGTGAAACACCATCTCAAAACAAAACAAAACAAAACAAAAAAAACAAACAAAAAAACCTCCCACTTATTATAGGCCATTCCTAATAGAGCTAAGTTTCTTTCCCATGAGGGAAAAGGAGAAAAAAAATCCTTTCTTCACCCCTAGCACAGTGCAAGCAATGATAACTTATATTTACTCCCCTTTCCAATTCTCAGTCATCCTGTCTTCTCTGTGCAGGTTCCCAGGCTGCAGGACATCCCTAAAGTAAACACCATGGCCACAACAATTGGCTTGACTGTAAGTTTCTAATACCCCAGGAGACCTTTGTGACTGCTGGGTGACTGCTACATTTTCTTAATTCTAACACCTCTTCCATTGAAAAATGCACATATTTTTATAACAGCTTGTCAAGGAAAAAATACACTTCCACATTAAATGAAGACATCGAGTTTTAGAAGCATCTTTACATTTAAATCTGAAGTGGGGGAAGCTTGGAATTGTTCCTTAAAATCAAGAAACTTTGTCAATCCCAATTTCCACGTCTGTCCAACCATTTCCTCAGTCCATTCAGCCTTCTCAAGGAAATGACCTGCTCCTTCACCAAGAAGTTCAAGGTCATTCAAAATGGACTCCCTTCAACCTTAATTAACCACCTCTACTTCAGCATTTTGAAGTCACTTCCTTGATTCTCTTTCCAACCCTTCCTTTCTCAGAGGAAATGGCACCCCCACTCCTCCCCAGGTTCGTCTACACCCCTTATCTTCTGGGGATTAGCCGTGTAAACCCGCATGCTCACTCCCTCTGTCTCACTGGTTTCTTGTCCTTGACAAACTCCAGCTCGGCTATCCTTTAATTTTAAAAAAGCTGTTTCCTTCTCAGGCTACCATTATATCACTCCGCTTCCCGTCACTGCCTAGTGCTCTTGAAAGAGTTCTCTATGCTTGCCACCTCCGCTTCCTCACCACCCACTCACTCATTAATCCCTTGCAGTTTGGCCTCCGCCCCTGCTCCCCTCTCATAGGTTGCCGGCAAGCACCCAGCTGCCAAAGCCAACAGCCTCTGCCCAGGCCTCTAGCTGTCCCAGCTCTAGCAGTGCCTGACACCAGTGACCACACGTCTGTGGCATTCATTTCTTTCTACCCTGCCTGTTGCCAAAAAGAAGAAGGGCTTACAGCAATACATAAAATAGTTTGGGAGAACATAGATTAGAAGTAGATGATCCCAAAAGAGAAGGGATCCAAAAGAAAGGAAGGCTAAAGCCAAAATGCAAATCAGAGGGTAGTCATTCTCAACCAGGGGCAATTTGGGCCCACAGGGACATTTGGCAATGTCTGGAAACATTTTTGGTCATCACAAGTGGGGAATACTTCTGGGATCTAGTGGGTAGAGGCCAGGGATGCTGCTAAACATCATACAACACACAGGACAGCTACCCAAGACACAGAATTATCCAGCCCCCAAATATTAATGGTGCCAAGCTTGGAAAATTCTGCCATATAGTCCAATGACTAATGTGCAGCTCTCTTCTCTCTGACTTACCTAAGTATTAGATATGGCTTACAGCCCCTTCCTTGAAACACTCTCCTCTACTGTCCTACACAACCCTGGAGGTTGCTGGGAATCCTAACTCACCCTGAACCCTCTTTTGCCTTTGCTGGGTCTCTGGAGAGTCCCATTCCATTAAATGCCCCTTCCTTAGTGGAGACCGGCATTTACCTCCCCAAGTAAAGTCAACCCCTGTATTATACTCTTCAAGGTAGCCTGTGGTCTTCCTTCATGGAAAATTGCAATTGACTAATTAACTGATTTACTGATCATGTGATTATAGACTTGATTCCTAAACTAGAAGCTCTGTGAGGACATGGACACATATGTCTTGTGATTACTGTTTCCCCAGAGCAATCAGATTGCCTGGCACATAGTAGGCTCCCAAAAAGGGTGTTGAGAGATTTGAGTTGAATCAAACGTAATGTGACATTTTCACCACCAAAGCAAAGAAAACTGCTCAAATTATCTGATTCCCTTTGGCTATCAAGACTTCTCTTTAAAGAAGCTGAACGGGAATCAGTTCTACCTTAGGAATTAAGTTCTAATTTAGTTACTCTAGTAACTTAGTGGAGTGACATTCTGCATCCACAATGAAGAGTCCTGGTCTAGCAGGATTTTTACCAGTTACTTATCACTCTGTTTTTTTCCTAGTGTTTTCTACTTCAAAATCATCTCCAAACCAGTTTGCTTCAAAATAATTTTTGCACTGCTCTTCTTATTTATAAGTTGGAAATAAACATTGACACAAAGCCCCTGGTGAAACTTCTAGAACCGGAGCAAAGGACTCTGGTTGTTCAGTTAGTGGTTGATAACACCAGCAACAATGTCTTATATTTCTATGGCCTCTTCCTTCCAAAAGCCTCCCAGAATCCTCCACAAACTCCCTGGGGAAGTTAATAAGAAGGGTCCGGCCGGGCGCGGTGGCTCACGCCTGTAATCCCAGCACTTTGGGAGGCCGAGGCAGGCGGATCATGAGGTCAGGAGATGGAGACCATACTGGCTAACAAGGTGAAACCCCGTCTCTACTAAAAATACACAAAAAATTAGCCGGGTGTGGTGGCGGGCGCCTGTAGTCCCAGCTACTTGGGAGGCTGAGGCAGGAGAATGGCGTGAACCCGGGAGGCGGAGCTTGCAGTGAGCCGAGATCGCGCCACTGCACTCCAGCCTGGGAGACAGAGCGAGACTCCGTCTCAAAAAAAAAAAGAAGGGTCCTCAATGAATCCTTCTTATTAAGCTCTCATCTGACTGCTAAGCATTGCTCCACGCTCTACTGCCAACCCCACCACATAAACAGGCAGGAGAGTGAGGGAAAGACTGTAACTCGCCACACCTGAAAGACCCCTGTGCTCTGGGTTCCAAACTTGTCCTATATCCCACAGAATGAAGATCTAGGCATGAGAGCAACCACGTGTAGTTATTTTCCAATGACTAGAATGTGGAAATACCCAAAGGGTCAAGAGTAGAAAAAGTCACTGTCACATTCCAAAGGTAAAGTGCAAAACTCTGATTTTAGGTGATGAATATTTCTAATTTCTTTCAAAGAGATAGATTCCAATATAATAATAGTAGCAGCAGCAGCAATAGTAGTAACAACAGTGGACAATAATTGAGCTCGTAGTGTGTGCAGACCCTACATTAAACACTCTACCAGCAGTATCTTATCGAATTCCCACACTAATTCCACTTGATGGAAGCCATCAGAGGCTAAAAGAGATTTAATCCAACACAGCAGGACAATTTCTCCTCTTAAAGTTTACATCTGTAGGAAAACTGTAGACTCTAGAAGAGTTATAGGGAGTTTGGGGTTTTTTTACTCAAATTGGAAAACAAAACAAAATAAAATTTAACCTATGATGTTAGCTATTTCATCAGTAATCTCGAAGCCCAGCCAGTATATTCAAGTGGCTTTTGTAAAAGTAAGCACTCTCCTTCCCTCTTTCTGAAATGATGGCCCTGCATATTTGGTGGACAGGATACACCTGGCTTGCTTCCAGGAGGAAGTTAAGGGCAGAAATGCCAACACTGCTACCTTTCAGGGCATAAGAGGGAAGTATTTCAAACCGTTCAAAACAGAATATAATGATGGCGATGAAAATGATGATGATCACGATACTGCTGGGGAGGGGGACTTTGGTGGTGTCTTGGTAAAGAAGGAAAGCCCAGGGCGGGCATGATTGCCGGGTGAGAGTTGCTTCCCTTTCGGAAAGTAGGCCCTGCATGTCAGAGCACGGAGGATCCGCACACTCACCTGGGAGCAGCCTGGGGCACTGCAGACAAACGGCCTCTCCTGCTCCAAATTCATCTTGGATTCCTCATAAATCTGAAGGATCAGAGGGAAAGGGAGGAAGGAAAAAGAAATCCATGAATATCTTCTGCTTCTACCTGAGCAACGTGAGAAAGGCAATCACTCAGAGCCCCCTTTCTATGCCAATACCAAAATTAGATGAGCAGAACATTAACACGAGTGAGCACAGGCCCTGCTTGGCTGTAGTTCTTTGGGCTCACCTAGGCTGGGCTCCTACTGTCCTTTACTCGAGTGCATATTGACTGTACTTGGAAGAAAACTGCTATGGGGTGGTAGCAGCAGAAATCCTCCCTGTGGAAAACCACCTGGTGGGTGTTACTACCAGGAAAGACCACACCTCTGCAAGAAGGTTCTCAGGCAAAGTGTACACCAACCCTTGTCCAGTCCTGCTGAAAGCTTTTGGGATTCGCTACTTAGGACAGCAAGAGGAGTGGCAATCACTGGGTAACTGCCAGTAGGAAAATGCTACCCCTGAGCAACAGGTGAAATGAGACACCCATAACCACCCCAGCAAGCTTCAGCATTCCCAAGGGACTACAAGGTAGCTGTGGCACCAGCTTAGCAGGTGATTCTGGTGGCGAACCATGGTCCTCAATGCCCTCTCATCTCAGGCATTTGATGTGCCTCAACAAAAGTTATCCAAGTACGCAGGAGTAAATAGAAATCCAAAAATGCCAAAAACATAACGTTGGATATTTCATTAATTTGGCCTTATAAGCTGACTTGAAATTAATATCAGATAAAGGTTGCTGCCCCTTGATCCAAATACATCATCTGGAATAAGGTAGCTTTCAGGAAAAAAACCTTATAATCAGACAGGCATGGTGGCTTATGCCTGTAATCCCAGCACTTTGGGATGCTGGGGTGGGAGGATCACTAATGTTGGCTCGCTAATGTAATCTAATCTGAGGTGGGTGGATCACTAATGTAATCGGCACTGAGGTCAGGAGTTTGAGACCAGCCTGGCCATCATGGTGAAACCCTATCTTTACCCAAAATACAAAAATTAGCCAGGCGCGGTGGTGCACACCTGTAATCCCAGCTACTCGGGAGGCTGGGACAGGAAAGGCGTTTGAACCCAGGAGACAGAGGTTGCAGTGAGCCGAGATCGCACCATGGCACTCCAGCCTGGGTGACAGAGCAAGACTCCATCTCAAAAATAAACATCAGACACATGTTAAATTATACTGTAGTCTTTTCTTATGTAGCAGTTCAGTTTTTGTTTTTTTGTTTTTTTGTTTTTTAATAAAAATAGAGACAAAGTCTTGCTGTGTTGCCAGGCTGGTCTCGAACTCCTGAACTCAAGCAATCCTCTCACCTTGGCGTCCCAAAGTGCTGGGATTACAAGCGTGAGCCACCACACCCTACTGTAGTTCAATTCTAAGGTGCATACCTTAGCCAAAAATTGAATGTAGTCAAAATTACCTTTGCAAATCCTCCCGAAAGCCAATATAAGTATAGCATACATGGTTTTGTGGTTACCAATCCACACAGTAACACACACATATACATATATATATATATATATATATATATATTTAAAATCATAGGAGATACACATTTAGTTATTTAAGTCACAAAATTTAAATAATTTTCTATATCATACCCCCCCTTTTTTTTTTTTACCATTTTTAGAGTTTGATTTGTACGTTGCTGCTAACAATATATGGCTCTATTACTGAATTAAAACCTACCACTTCTCCTGTGCATACAGGAAGTAATTTGCCTCCTTAAAATGCCACTTGTAGGTGATTCCGATAGGATTCACAAGTCACCTTGGACCCTGAAATAGGAAGTTCTGCTTGGAGTTGTAGAACAATCACCCTTTGTCTGAAGGAAGCTTCATTATCTTTCAACCAAAACCAATTGTATGGTACTTTGTATATTGTCACACCTTTCCCCCACAAACACTAATGTTTTTGACAATATTCTTTGGGAAAATATATATATACTTTCACTTTTCTGAAGCACAAAGTGAAAAGACTTGCCTGAGATAACATTGTCAGTCAGATATTTTAAAGCAATATAAAGGAAATTTTAAAATGTAAACCTATTCAAACCACTATTTCTCACAATTATACAACTTTCACAGAGCGATGCATTTTCACTCTCCATTTGGCCACCCATGAATACAGTGATTACCATAATTTTATAGCTTTCCTGTATTAAGCATATTGTTCAAAATCCTTTACTGTATTATATTTAGAAGAAGAAAGAAGACACAAATATCTTTGGGATCTTTCTGCTTGCCCTTGTCTGGGGAATGTTGAGCAATTAAAATAACTTCTCACATTTCATTGTTCATTTGATTTTGCCATCACTGATCGTAGAGCATCTCTCCTCCCCACTATGAATACTGAGAACGTACTACTAAGTCTCAAAATAAGAGGTGACTTTAAAGCTGAGAAAATGATTTTGATCCAAGACAAAATAAACAACAGAGTTGTCGGGCTATCCATTAATTAACTACATCTTAGTTTTCTAGTAAATTCATTTAAATGCTTTCCTGGAACTTCTCTGTCTCTGTAGCTTTCATCCGCCTGACCATTGCCAGATCATTTAATTGCTCCATGCCTAAGGTCCATACCTTAATAAGAGGTGTATAAAGACCAAACTTCAGCAACCTCATTCCTCATCATATTGGCTATGGGGCCTGGTAGATATTTTCAAATTATGGAGAGATGTCTGTATATTTGTGTGTTGTTTGGAGGGTTTTTTTGGGAAAGTGTTACTGAAACCTCACTCTAATATTAAATATTATCTATTTATAAAATTATAAAATATAAAGTACTACCTTATTTGCCTAAGGTGAGTCTTTCTTGGATGCCACTTAAGAGTTTTAGTTGCTAATGTAGAATGTTATTCTTACCAGGTAACATTAGATGATGTGACAGTAAAATGAGAAAGTTTCCTATATGCACATTTATGGCCTACATCTGAAAGTGGTAATTAATGATAACAATTAGATTAATGTCCAAGCAACAGAAATGATCAAGACTGGAAGTGCTACTGCTGAAAGTTTAAAGAGATTCATTAATAAGCCAAAGTAGGGAAGAGATTGACCAAGCCCAGACACTTAAGTATGAGGAAAAAATATTTTTCTACCATAATCCCAACTCCATCCCAAGCCCTGGCCTACCAAAGTACTGACATTCCCCAGAAATTCAGGCCCATAATGCTAATACTTTAGCAATTCTGTCTGATATCAACATGGTTTACGTTATCTTAATTAATTGCTGCATTTGCATATGAGCTGCAGCAAATACCTTAGAATTACAGGATGATGCTGGTGCTTGAAGACAACAAAAGGCTCAGCCACATAGATTCTACTGTCTTAATTGAGTCTTCATGATGTGGATGTTATGTTTAGAGGAATATGAGCAATCTAATCTGTTAGCCACTGAGATACGTCAGTATAAGAAATCATGCCTCAGAAGACACAAGTTGAGAAATACAGTCTGTCCTCAAATCACTTAGAGTTTAGTCATTGATAGGTTCTACTGAGTTACAATTGTTATGTTACTATTTTATTTTACAACATAAGTGAGTCTGTATCAATGTATTACATGCCATGGATCCCATGGACCAAATATGTTTTAGCAACGTAATACTAGAATAAAAGTCTTCAAGTGGAATGGCAGTTGCTAAAATAAGTTTTCAGTGATTAATAAGGTCTGAAGTGAGTGGGTGTGTATTTGTAAGTGTGTGAACTTCAACTGCTTTATTCTGATGCCCTGCAGTTCCCACATTTAGCTCTCTGCAAACAGCATTCTCTTGCTAATTCCTTTCTGTGTAGGTGTTTGCAATAGTTTTTCTAAATGGTACCTCTCTACCATGTAGGCTTTATTATTTTTATCAACGAGTATGATCTGGTCTAGTGTATTAGTCAAGAGCCATGGTTTATTTTTATGGTCTATTATTATGGTTCTTTTCTAGCACATATTGTAATAATTATTCTCTCAAACAGACTCTTATTAAATAAAGCCCTGCATAGATTCTTTAACCATTCATCAGGTGGGGGCAAATTACTCAGACAGGATTTGAACGAGGCTGTTCTCCCTCAGTCCTCATTCTCTCATTTCCCATTCAGTTGTTTTACTGGCTTGGATTTTTTAATGAACCAAGTTTTGCTTGGCAACTGCCATACCCTAGACTCCACTGCATAGAGCTTACATAGTAGGCGTTCAATAAATATTTGTGGAATGGATAATGATCCTGAATCATCACAATACACTGCCCCAAACAGCTTGCCCATTCTCTACTCCTGAGGCAGTGGTTTTCAAACAATGTTTGCCCTGAATCAAATTATCGGTGAGGTAAGTAGTTTTGGGGACCACTCAGTCTACCGGTTGACAGTTATGGCCAGAGAAGAAATCTCTCCAGATTTCATGGAAAAAAGTCAAAGGTGCTTTCAGTAGAAACAATGAGTGAATCTAGTTTTATTCAATCTCACAAGTAAATGTATTAATTCATTATAAATTGTCTGTTAATGTTGCCATAGACATTGGCATCATTAAAGTCCAGTCTGTTAACCACATGTGGGCTGAGTATGACCCCCATGAAGCAACCTTTGAAAGACACTGAGTAGTCCGATACCTTTGGTTAGACAATGTCATAATTGTGGCAGATGCTGCCTCATCATTTAATATTTTCTAAACAGTACTCATTTTTGTTCCTCTTTTCCAAAATTCAGAATCAACAGTCAACTAGAAAAAATGCCTCCTGATTTAAATTTCCTTCAAATTTGGGGAAGATAACAAAAAAACTCTGATAACAAACCCTAATAGCACATAAAGTGAGTTGAGGTTTTTCATGGTTGACAAAGAGATGACAAGCTTGATTTACAATTCAAACTCTCGACTGCCACTGGATTCCTCTGGCCTCGCAATGAGCAAGAATCTCTTTCATTGTTCAGTGTTTGACCCCACAAATTCCTGGTCTAAAATGGGAAATCGTCCACAATGTCTCATGCAGTCCATTCAAATGCTTTGCCAGCCATTTAGGGATATACTTGGAAATACCATTTCATGAAAGGCAAACACTGCAAAAAGCAAATGATACTGAAAACGTGGACAGCCTACACAATATACTGTAAATACCTATTGTAAACTTCAGGGTAACAACTAAGCCCAGAGGGGGGAAAAATTGACATCATCTGGTTTGCTGTAATCAGCCAAGAGTGATGCTTGCCCATGTAAATTGTAGAAAGCCATTACTAATCCCTAGTTAACATCAAACTCTATTCTTAGTGGCATGGCACAAGTTTCCTCCATTCACAGCAGATGGACTCATACAGTGATATGGAATTTGCAATAATAAATAGTAAGACACTAAAAGGGCTGTTCTAATCTGAAAGCCTGGCATGTACTCTTATAAATACCAAAAGTTATGGGAACTTCAAACCTACAAACTGAAATCGTGAGTATCAGTGAGCACTAACAATATGGCTGTGTCCCCGTCACCTCTGATATTGTTAACCAGGAAATGAATGCATTATAAATCTGAAAGGGGGGCTTCAATTTTAATCGTGATATTGACAACATTTGTCAGCATTTATCACTCTACTGTGAGTGTGGGAAGAGCCTTCTTGGCAGGACTCACACGAAACAGATCTTGCTGCTTTGTTGGGCTTAGGAGACCTCAAAAGGGTTCTAGAGGAGGAAACTGGACCTTCCTGAAATACCAAAAACAGCTGGAAAACAGGAGCACCTTGAGTCAGTCACACTGTGTGACACTCCACATCAATCCTGCTTTCTTCCTAGGAACAAATGTTGTTTATTAATTAAATTAGTTAAGGCCATGGTCAATTTGCACTTCGTGTTTCTGAAACAAAGCAAATATTTATCTCTATACATCTGTCAGAAGGGCAAGGGGACACACACAATGATAACCCAACACACATTCACCAAAAACACACTCTCGATTTATTTTCTTCGAAGATGCCTGGTTCTACTTTCAAAGCAAGGATGCAGGTAGGTTATCCCCACATGTGGCTAGCTGTTGGGAAGGAATTGCGTATGCAATTTAGAGCTAAGAATTTCTTTCTTTGGGAGGGATATTGCATCTTTCATTATCTTATTTGCTCATCTGCAAAACAGTGCCATTGTAGTAAAACACTGTAGAACAGGACCATTCAAAGAGGTATTATGTGAAAACATAACTATTGGAAGCTAACTGTAAATTAAGAGAAAAGTAAGCCCTCTGGATTTCAAATATATCTTTATTTTTCAAACCTGAATATTGTAACTTTCAACAGAAAAATAAACACCTTGAATTTCAGTCCAAGAAAATCAATTACTTTGTGTTTGTCTTTGTATCTTTCTGTGTGTGTGTGTGTGTCTCTCTCTCTTTCTATGGGCATCTTCCCTCTGTCTCTTTGCATGTCTATTTCTCCGTGTGTGCCTTTCTCTCCTCTCTTTGTGTGCTTGTCTCCTTATGTCTGTCTGTCTGTCTCACACAGACACACGCATATACGCATTTTATCAGTAGTGTTCTTACCAGCGTTACTGGTAAAAGGATCTAGTGGGCTTGTTTCCTGTTGCAGTGTTATTCTTGAAGCGGGCTGCAGTCAGAATCTGAATTTCATTGGGCTATTATTATTTGCAGCTGTGCGACCTTTTTAACCCTGCTTTAAAAGTGACATTTCAGCCCTCAAGCTTGAAATGCCTGAATGCTACAAGGTTTTCAAACCAGAGATTTACACAGGGAACAAGACCAAGAGTGGGGCTGTACTGTATAAGTGAACATTTCACCAGAACTTGGCGTGAAGAGGGTGTGTTCCTGGGCAGTTTAGAGCCAGTAGTCTCCCCCGGAAGGCCTGAACTTGACCCATAACACTGTGGTTAAAGATTACTATTCTGTTCAAACCGGAAGAATATCCCTGTTCTTCAAAGATATTTGCCATCCCCTGGTATCCCAAAAGCTCAGAATCCTACAACCTGAATCAGAGCCCCCTTTGGGATTGTGTCACACTTTCTATTATGCTTAGGGGCTGTCAGAAGTTCCCTTCCAATGAGGCCCACTGCTCCCAGGAGGAAGGATTTCCAAACAGCTTTTGTCTCTGGAAACTAACCCGGGTCTTACTTCCCAGAGGGGGCCGTAACAGGAGAGAGTGCTGGGGGCTCACGTCCTCTCACGTACTTCTGCAGAGGTTTGTGGTTTTATTTATGTGGCGTTTATGCTGTATATAGAAAAACATTCCAGTGGGATTGGGTTTTCATATGTTAGATTCCTCTTTCTTTCTTTTTTTTAAATTTTCCATATGTTTCTTTAGATAGGAGGTCTTTTTTCAAAGTTACTGGCTAATTCTGATTTTTGTTTCACATAATCCTGTCTTATAGCTTTCCTCTCTATGGGTTCAATAGTTCAGAACATACTTGGTAATAAGCACTTATGTGAAGCATGAGAGGCGCAATGTTGAGTAAGTCGCTGAATGCGTATGAACTGCATTTAGGTCCTTGTCCCCTTGTTACCATCTAGTACAATATACTTTCTTGCAGAAGACATCACATCTCTAAAACAAAAGTTTACTTGACATGTGTGTGGTTAACAAAACACTAGTGTAGAGATTCTTAGGTTTTGAAGGAAATATTGAATGTAACCAAATAATTTAGCTTGTTTCTAATGGGACTAAACATAACCTCAGAAAACATGCTGAATGGTGGCAAACTCTCTTCCTTTTTACCTGCTCTCACTGTGCACAAAAAGGAAAGAAAACAAAAAAGAAAAATTAGAACAAAACATAGCCAAGGTTTAGGTTGACCCTGTCATCTCTATTTTTCCAGAAAAGAAAGTATTTCATTGTAATTTAAAATAACTGCCCCCATGAACTCCTGAGAGAAAAGACTATGATAGCAAAGAAATTCAGTGCAAAACTGGATCTGTTCTTCATACCGGTGGAAAGCAGCTTGCCTTTTGGAAAATCTAAGAAAAAGGTCAGCAGTATAGTTTTCTCTTCTCTCTTTGTGCCCTACTACAGTAAAATTTGCCTCTTTAAAATTGGAACGCGTTCCCAAATGGTACTACTCTGCCTCCAGATAGATACTTTTTAATGCAGTTTGAGTGCATTTGATTTTTAAACAATTTTCATGTAAAATAAATATCTTTAAATATTCTTAAGAGTCACAACTTTTTAGTCTAGTCAGTTTTCTTTTCACACATGCAGATGATTTTTATTGGATAATGTTGGGTGTTTTTTTTTGGATTTTTATTCTAGATAAGTATCTATATCTTCAGCAACAATATACATTTGGTCCATCCAATGTACGGGCTGAAGTCATACTCAAAACATCTGAAAATTTGTCTTTTTCTGCATGAATGTGAGCTACCACATGTGACACTGCATCAAGCCCAGTGATGCCCAAGCCAGACCACTCTGCTTTCGGCAAAACCAGGAAGAGACTATTTCATCTTACTATGAACTCCTGTGATTACCACTACCGACTTCCTCTTGAAAAACATTTGAGAATGATGGTATCATACTGGGTGCTTTTTTCCCATGACCCCAGCAGAAAGCTGGGGCATTCCCAGGTTGTATTCTAAAGTAGCCAGCAGTTGTGTTCTGAGCCTGAGACAGCTCACGATGTCCGTTGAACACAGGGTAAAAATATACCGAAGCCTTGATTCAGATTCCTCACACATTCTGCTTCAAATGTCAAGTGTGTGAACATTTGACAGTACTAGGAGGTCACTTAAAGGCCATGTTAAGGCAAAAATCTTATGCCATCTGAAGATTCTCTCATCATTCGAACAAGGTTCTCTTTCTAAATGTTAGCAAAAGGCACATTTCATCTGCCTGCCTGGAAAAGGCATCATTTCCTTGGGTGGCCCAGTAAGGGAATTTGGAAATATGTGAAGCCAATTATTGGCTGCTATTATTAGCAGGGGGTCACCCTGGCATTTAGTGGGAGGGAGCCCGGGATATGGGATATTCTGCAATGCACAGAATGACTGGTTCTGTGCAACACTGGAGTCTCCTGATCTGATAGCCAATAGTGTGGCTTTTGCAAGAATAATTAGAGTATAAGTACCCACAACTGCCTCGTCCATGCCACCCAGTATAGGGTAAAAGGCAGATTAAGAATAAGACAACAGGATGGGTGAGACGGTGAAAACAAAGACCACATACAGAAGAGGAGATGAAAGGAAGGGACTAAGTGCGTCCCCACCTCTTTATACTTTTCCAAGAGCTCTGAAAAACTCGGGCAAAGTTAAGCTTATGACAAGGCCAGATTCAATGCCAATTAAAACTTTATGAATATTCAAAAAAGTATGTGAAATTATCATTCCCTGTCAGCGTGAGGGAGGGCTGGGGTCTGTTGCCAACATTTAAGCTAAGCATAAGCATACCCTTGCGGGTTCAGTCCATAGAGGAGAGAGATGACTAAGCTGGTATCAATTAGGGTGGCTTTTTCTAGGTAAATTATCTGGTTTGGCCACCTACAGCTCCCACTGTCCAGATAACTTAACCTTTATCTACAGCAGTGTTGACTCAACAGTAGCAAAAGAAAGAGTTGCCCCAACATACAAATATATCTCCTGCTCCGATGCCTTACCACTTGTGATAATTGCCTTGTTG